>NW_027182516.1:0-600000 GCF_040938575.1 Ambystoma mexicanum | reverse complement strand
GGTTTGGTATAAGCAGTGAGATATCACATCTCATGCTATAGGAAGTGTCTCAGGATTGGAATGGGAAGGAGTTGGATATCACATCTCATGTTATAGGAAGGATCTCAGGTGTGGTATAAGCATTGAGATATCACATCTCTGCTATCGGAAGGGTTTCAAGATTGGAATGGGAAGGAGTTGGATATTCCCATCTCATGTTATAGGAAGGGTCTCAGGTTTGGTATTAGAAGCATTGAGATATCACATCTCATGCTATAGGAAGGGTCTCAGGATTGGAATGGGAAGGACTTGGATATCACATCTCATGCTATAGGGAGGGTCTCAAGTTTGATATTAGAAGCTTTGAGATATCACATCTCATGATATCGGAAGGGTCTCAGGATTGGAATGGGAAGGAGTTGGATATCACATCTCATGATAAAGGAAGGGTCTAAGGTTTGGAAGGGGAAGGATTTGGATATCACATCTCATGTTATATTACGGGTCTCAGGTTTGGTATTAGAAGCATTGAGATATCAAGTCTCATAGTATAGGAAGGGTCTCAGAATTGGAATGGGAAGGCGATGGATATCCCATCTCATGTTATAGGAAGAGTATCTGGTTTGGTATTAGAATCATTGAGATATCACATCGCATGCTGTAGGAAGGGTCTAAGGATTGGAATGGGATGGACTTGGATATCACATCTCATGCTATAGGTAGGCTCTCAGGTTTGGTATAAGCATTGAGATATCACATCTCATGCTATAGGAAGGGTCTCAGAATTGGAATGGGAAGGAGTTGGATATCACATCTCAAGCTGTAGGAAGGGTCTCAGTATTGGAATGGGAAGGACTTGGATATCACATCTCATGCTATAGGAAGGCTCTCAGGTTTGGAAGGGGAAAGAGTTGGATATCTCATTTCATGTTAGAGGTAGGATCTCAGGTTTGGTAATAGAGGCATTGAGATATCACATCTCATGCTATCAGAAGGGTCTCAGGAATGGAATGGGAAGGAGTTAGATATCACATCTCATGCTAAAGGGAGGGTCTCAGGTTTGGAAGGGGAAGGATTTGGATATCACATCTCTTGTTATAGGAAGGATCTCAGGTTTGGTATTAGAAGCATTGAGATATCACATCTCATGCTATCGGAAGGATCTCAGGTTTGGTATTAGAAGCATTGAGATATCACATCTCATGCTATCAGAAGAGTCTCAGGATTGGAATAGGAAGGAGTTGGATATCACATTTCATGCTAAAGGGAGGGTCTCAGGTTTGGAAGGGGAAGGATTTGGATATCACATCTCATGTTATCGGAAGGATCTCACGTTTGGTATTAGAAGTATTGAGATATCATATCTCATGCTATAGGAAGGGTCTCAGGATTGGAATGGGAAGGAGTTGGATATCACATCTCATGCTATAGGGAGGGTCTCAGGATTGGAATGGGAAGGACTTAGATATCACATATCATGCTATAGGGAGGGTCTCAGTTTTGATATTAGAAGCATTGAGATATCACATCTCATGCTATCGGAAGTGTCTCAGGATTGGAATGGGAAGGAGCTGGATATCACATCTCATGCTAAAGGAAGGGTCTCAGGTTTGGAACGGGAAGGATTTGGATATCACATCTCATGTTATATGAAGGGTCTCAGGTTTGGTATAAGCATTGAGATATCACATCTCTGCTATCGGAAGTGTCTCAGGATTGGAATGGGAAGGAGTTGGATATCCCATCTCATGTTATAGGACGGGTCTCAGGTTTGTTATTAGAATCATTGAGATATCATATTGCATGCTGTAGGAAGGGTCTAAGGGTTGGAATGTGAAGGACTTGGATATCACATCTCATGCTATAGATAGGCTCTTAGGTTTGGAAAGGGAAGGAGTTGGATATCACATTTCATGTTAGAGGAAGGATCTCAGGTTTGGTATTAGAAGCATTGAGATATCACATCTCATGCTATAGGAAGGGTCTCAGGATTGGAATGGGAAGCAGTTGGATATCACATCTCATGCTATAGGAAGGGTCTCAGGTTTGGTATAAGCATTGCGATATCACATCTCATGCTATAGGACGGGTCTCAGGATTGGAATGGAAGGAGTTGGATATCACATCTCATGTTATAGGAAGGATCTCAGGTTTGGTATTAGACGCATTGAGACATCACATCTCATGCTATAGGAAGGGTCTCAGGGTTGGAATGGGAAGGAGTTGGATATCACATCTCATCCAATAGGAAGGGTCTCAGGTTTGGAATGGGAAGGAATTGGATATCACATCTCATGTTATAGGAAGGATCTCAGGTTTGGTATTAGAAGCATTGAGATATCACATCTCATGCTATAGGAAGGGTCTCAGGATTGGAATGTGAAGGATTTGGATATCACATCTCATGCTAAAGGAAGGGTCTCAGGTTTGGTAGAAGCATTGAGATATCACGTCGCTGCTATCGGAAGGGTCTCAGGATTGGATTGGGAAGGAGTTGGATATCCCTTCTCATGCTATAGGAAGGGTCTCAGGATTTGAATGGCAAGGAGTTGGATATCACATCTCATGCCATAGGAAGGGTCTCAGGTTTGGTATAAGCATTGAGATATCACATCTCTGCTATCGGAAGGGTCTCAGGATTGGATTGGGAAGGAGTTGGATATCCCTTCTCATGCTTTAGGAAGTGTCTCAGGTTGGAATGGGAAGGAGTTGGATATCTCATCTCATGTTATAGGAAGGGTCTCAGGATTGGAATGGGAAGGATTTGGATATCACATCTCTTGCTATAGGAAGGGTCTCAGGATTGGAATGGGTAGGAGTTGGATATTACTTTCTTGCTATAGGAAGGGTCTCATGTTTGGAATGGGAAGGAGTTGGATATCACATATGCTATAGTTAGTGTCTCAGGTTTGGAACGGGAAGGAGTTGGATATCACATCTCATGTTATAGGAAGGGTCTCAGGTTTGGTATAAGCATTGAGATATCACATCTCTGCTATCGGAAGCGGCTCAGGATTGGAATGGGAAGGAGTTGGATATCCCATCTCATGTTATAGGAAGAGTCTCTGGTTTGGTATTAGAATCATTGAGATATCACATCGCATGCTGTAGGAAGGGTCTAAGGATTGGAATGGGATGGACTTGGATATCACATCTCATGTTATAGGTAGGCTCTCAGGTTTGGTATAAGCATTGAGATATCACATCTCATGCTATAGGGAGGGTCTCAGGATTGGAATGGGAAGGAATTGGATATCACATCTCATGCTATAGGAAGGGTCTCAGATTTGGTATAAGCATTGAGATATCACATCTCATGATAAAGGAAGGGTCTCAGGATTGGAATGGGAAGGAGTTGTATATGACATCTCAGGCCATGACATCTCAGGCCATAGGAAGGTTCTCAGGTTTGGTATAAGCATTGAGATATCATATTGCATGCTGTAGGAAGGGTCTAAGGATTGGAATGGGAAGGACCTGGATATCACATCTCATGCTATAGAACGGCTCTCAGGTTTGGAAAGGGAAGGAGTTGGATATCACATCTCATGTTATAGGATGGATCTCAGGTTTGGTATTAGAAGTATTGAGATATCACATCTCATGTTATCGGAAGGATCTCAGGTTTGGTATTAGAAGTATTGAGATATCACATCTCATGCTATAGGAAGGGTCTCAGGATTGGAATGGGAAGGAGTTGGATATCACATCTCATGCTAAAGGAAGGGTCTCAGGTTTGGTAGAAGCATTGAGATATCACATCTCATGCTATAGGAAGGGTCTCAGGATTGGAATGGGAAGGACTTAGATATCACATATCATGCTATAGGGAGGGTCTCAGTTTTGATATTAGAAGCATTGAGATATCACATCTCATGCTATCGGAAGTGTCTCAGGATTGGAATGGGAAGGAGCTGGATATCACATCTCATGCTAAAGGAAGGGTCTCAGGTTTGGTATTAGAAGCATTGAGATATCACATCTCATGCTATAGGAAGGGTCTCAGGATTGGAATGGGAAGGACTTGGATATCACATCTCATGCTATAGGGAGGGTCTCAAGTTTGATATTAGAAGCTTTGAGATATCACATCTCATGATATCGGAAGGGTCTCAGGATTGGAATGGGAAGGAGTTGGATATCACATCTCATGATAAAGGAAGGGTCTAAGGTTTGGAAGGGGAAGGATTTGGATATCACATCTCATGTTATATTACGGGTCTCAGGTTTGGTATTAGAAGCATTGAGATATCAAGTCTCATAGTATAGGAAGGGTCTCAGAATTGGAATGGGAAGGAGTTGGATATCCCATCTCATGTTATAGGAAGAGTCTATGGTTTGGTATTAGAATCATTGAGATATCACATCGCATGCTGTAGGAAGGGTCTAAGGATTGGAATGGGATGGACTTGGATATCACATCTCATGCTATAGGTAGGCTCTCAGGTTTGGTATAAGCATTGAGATATCACATCTCATGCTATAGGAAGGGTCTCAGAATTGGAATGGGAAGGAGTTGGATATCACATATCAAGCTGTAGGAAGGGTCTCAGTATTGGAATGGGAAGGACTTGGATATCACATCTCATGCTATAGGAAGGCTCTCAGGTTTGGAAGGGGAAAGAGTTGGATATCTCATTTCATGTTAGAGGTAGGATCTCAGGTTTGGTATTAGAGGCATTGAGATATCACATCTCATGCTATCAGAAGGGTCTCAGGAATGGAATGGGAAGGAGTTAGATATCACATCTCATGCTAAAGGGAGGGTCTCAGGTTTGGAAGGGGAAGGATTTGGATATCACATCTCATGTTATAGGAAGGATCTCAGGTTTGGTATTAGAAGCATTGAGATATCACATCTCATGCTATCGGAAGGATCTCAGGTTTGGTATTAGAAGCATTGAGATATCACATCTCATGCTATCAGAAGAGTCTCAGGATTGGAATAGGAAGGAGTTGGATATCACATTTCATGCTAAAGGGAGGGTCTCAGGTTTGGAAGGGGAAGGATTTGGATATCACATCTCATGTTATCGGAAGGATCTCACGTTTGGTATTAGAAGTATTGAGATATCATATCTCATGCTATAGGAAGGGTCTCAGGATTGCAATGGGAAGGAGTTGGATATCACATCTCATGCTATAGGGAGGGTCTCAGGATTGGAATGGGAAGGACTTAGATATCACATATCATGCTATAGGGAGGGTCTCAGTTTTGATATTAGAAGCATTGAGATATCACATCTCATGCTATCGGAAGTGTCTCAGGATTGGAATGGGAAGGAGCTGGATATCACATCTCATGCTAAAGGAAGGGTCTCAGGTTTGGAACGGGAAGGATTTGGATATCACATCTCATGTTATAGGAAGGGTCTCAGGTTTGGTATAAGCATTGAGATATCACATCTCTGCTATCGGAAGTGTCTCAGGATTGGAATGGGAAGGAGTTGGATATCCCATCTCATGTTATAGGACGGGTCTCAGGTTTGTTATTAGAATCATTGAGATATCATATTGCATGCTGTAGGAAGGGTCTAAGGGTTGGAATGTGAAGGACTTGGATATCACATCTCATGCTATAGATAGGCTCTTAGGTTTGGAAAGGGAAGGAGTTGGATATCACATTTCATGTTAGAGGAAGGATCTCAGGTTTGGTATTAGAAGCATTGAGATATCACATCTCATGCTATAGGAAGGGTCTCAGGATTGGAATGGGAAGCAGTTGGATATCACATCTCATGCTATAGGAAGGGTCTCAGGTTTGGTATAAGCATTGAGATATCACATCTCATGCTATAGGACGGGTCTCAGGATTGGAATGGAAGGAGTTGGATATCACATCTCATGTTATAGGAAGGATCTCAGGTTTGGTATTAGACGCATTGAGACATCACATCTCATGCTATAGGAAGGGTCTCAGGGTTGGAATGGGAAGGAGTTGGATATCACATCTCATCCAATAGGAAGGGTCTCAGGTTTGGAATGGGAAGGAATTGGATATTACATCTCATGTTATAGGAAGGATCTCAGGTTTGGTATTAGAAGCATTGAGATATCACATCTCATGCTATAGGAAGGGTCTCAGGATTGGAATGTGAAGGATTTGGATATCACATCTCATGCTAAAGGAAGGGTCTCAGGTTTGGTAGAAGCATTGAGATATCACGTCGCTGCTATCGGAAGGGTCTCAGGATTGGATTGGGAAGGAGTTGGATATCCCTTCTCATGCTATAGGAAGGGTCTCAGGATTTGAATGGCAAGGAGTTGGATATCACATCTCATGTTATAGGAAGGGTCTCAGGATTGGAATGGGAAGGATTTGGATATCACATCTCTTGCTATAGGAAGGGTCTCAGGATTGGAATGGGTAGGAGTTGGATATTACTTTCTTGCTATAGGAAGGGTCTCATGTTTGGAATGGGAAGGAGTTGGATATCACATATGCTATAGTTAGTGTCTCAGGTTTGGAACGGGAAGGAGTTGGATATCACATCTCATGTTATAGGAAGGGTCTCAGGTTTGGTATAAGCATTGAGATATCACATCTCTGCTATCGGAAGCGGCTCAGGATTGGAATGGGAAGGAGTTGGATATCCCATCTCATGTTATAGGAAGAGTCTCTGGTTTGGTATTAGAATCATTGAGATATCACATCGCATGCTGTAGGAAGGGTCTAAGGATTGGAATGGGATGGACTTGGATATCACATCTCATGTTATAGGTAGGCTCTCAGGTTTGGTATAAGTATTGAGATATCACATCTCATGCTATAGGGAGGGTCTCAGGATTGGAATGGGAAGGAATTGGATATCACATCTCATGCTGTAGGAAGGGTCTCAGATTTGGTATAAGCATTGAGATATCACATCTCATGATAAAGGAAGGGTCTCAGGATTGGAATGGGAAGGAGTTGTATATGACATCTCAGGCCATGACATCTCAGGCCATAGGAAGGTTCTCAGGTTTGGTATAAGCATTGAGATATCATATTGCATGCTGTAGGAAGGGTCTAAGGATTGGAATGGGAAGGACCTGGATATCACATCTCATGCTATAGAACGGCTCTCAGGTTTGGAAAGGGAAGGAGTTGGATATCACATCTCATGTTATAGGATGGATCTCAGGTTTGGTATTAGAAGTATTGAGATATCACATCTCATGTTATGGGAAGGATCTCAGGTTTGGTATTAGAAGTATTGAGATATCACATCTCATGCTATAGGAAGGGTCTCAGGATTGGAATGGGAAGGAGTTGGATATCACATCTCATGCTAAAGGAAGGGTCTCAGGTTTGGTAGAAGCATTGAGATATCACATCTCATGCTATAGGAAGGGTCTCAGGATTGGAATGGGAAGGACTTAGATATCACATATCATGCTATAGGGAGGGTCTCAGTTTTGATATTAGAAGCATTGAGATATCACATCTCATGCTATCGGAAGTGTCTCAGGATTGGAATGGGAAGGAGCTGGATATTACATCTCATGCTAAAGGAAGGGTCTCAGGTTTGGAACGGGAAGGAGTTGGATATCACATCTCATGTTATAGGAAGGGTCTCAGGTTTGGTATAAACATTGAGATATCACATCTCTGATATCGGAAGTGTCTCAGGATTGGAATGGGAAGGAGTTGGATATCCCATCTCATGTTATAGGACGGGTCTCAGGTTTGTTATTGGAATCATTGAGATATCATATTGCATGCTGTAGGAAGGGTCTAAGGGTTGGAATGTGAAGGACTTGGATATCACATCTCATGCTATAGATAGGCTCTTAGGTTTGGAAAGGGAAGGAGTTGGATCTCACATTTCATGTTAGAGGAAGGATCTCAGGTTTGGTATTAGAAGCATTGAGATATCACATCTCATGCTATAGGAAGGGTCTCAGGATTGGAATGGGAAGGAGTTGGATATCACATCTCATGCTATAGGAAGGGTCTCAGGTTTGGTATAAGCATTGAGATATCACATCTCATGCTATAGGAAGGGTCTCAGGATTGGAATGGAAGGAGTTGGATATCACATCTCATGTTATAGGAAGGATCTCAGGTTTGGTATTAGAAGCATTGAGACATCACATCTCATGCTATAGGAAGGGTCTCAGGATTGGAATGGGAAGGATTTGGATATCAAATCTCATGCTATAGGAAGGGTCTCAGGATTGGAATGGGAAGGAGTTGAATATGACATCTCATGCCGTAGGAAGGGTCTCGGGTTTGGTATAAACATTGAGATATCACATCTCTGCTATCAAAAGGGTCTCAGGATTGGAATGGGAAGGAGTTGGATATCCCATCTCATGTTATAGGAAGAGTCTCAAGTTTGGTATTAGAAGCATTGAGATATCACATCTCATGCTATAGGAAGTGTCTTAGGATTGGAATGGGAAGGACTTGGATATCACATCTCATGCTATAGGTAGGGTCTCAAGTTTGACATTAGAAGCATTGAGATATCACATCTCATGCTATAGGAAGGGTCTGAGGATTGGAATGGGAAGGAGTTGGATATCACATCTCCTGCTATGGGAAGGGTCTCAGGTTTGGTATAAGCAGTGAGATATCACATCTCATGCTATAGGAAGTGTCTCAGGATTGGAATGGGAAGGAGTTGGATATCACATCTCATGTTATAGGAAGGATCTCAGGTTTGGTATAAGCATTGAGATATCACATCTCTGCTATCGGAAGGGTCTCAAGATTGGAATGGGAAGGAGTTGGATATTCCCATCTCATGTTATAGGAAGGGTCTCAGGTTTGGTATTAGAAGCATTGAGATATCACATCTCATGCTATAGGAAGGGTCTCAGGATTGGAATGGGAAGGACTTGGATATCACATCTCATGCTATAGGGAGGGTCTCAAGTTTGATATTAGAAGCTTTGAGATATCACATCTCATGATATCGGAAGGGTCTCAGGATTGGAATGGGAAGGAGTTGGATATCACATCTCATGATAAAGGAAGGGTCTAAGGTTTGGAAGGGGAAGGATTTGGATATCACATCTCATGTTATATTACGGGTCTCAGGTTTGGTATTAGAAGCATTGAGATATCAAGTCTCATAGTATAGGAAGGGTCTCAGAATTGGAATGGGAAGGATTTGGATGTCCCATCTCATGTTATAGGAAGAGTCTCTGGTTTGGTATTAGAATCATTGAGATATCACATCGCATGCTGTAGGAAGGGTCTAAGGATTGGAATGGGATGGACTTGGATATCACATCTCATGCTATAGGTAGGCTCTCAGGTTTGGTATAAGCATTGAGATATCACATCTCATGCTATAGGAAGGGTCTCAGAATTGGAATGGGAAGGAGTTGGATATCACATCTCAAGCTATAGGAAGGGTCTCAGTATTGGAATGGGAAGGACTTGGATATCACATCTCATGCTATAGGAAGGCTCTCAGGTTTGGAAGGGGAAAGAGTTGGAAATCTCATTTCATGTTAGAGGTAGGATCTCAGGTTTGGTATTAGAGGCATTGAGATATCACATCTCATGCTATCAGAAGGGTCTCAGGAATGGAATGGGAAGGAGTTAGATATCACATCTCATGCTAAAGGGAGGGTCTCAGGTTTGGAAGGGGAAGGATTTGGATATCACATCTCAAGTTATAGGAAGGATCTCAGGTTTGGTATTAGAAGCATTGAGATATCACATCTCATGCTATCGGAAGGATCTCAGGTTTGGTATTAGAAGCATTGAGATATCACATCTCATGCTATCAGAAGAGTCTCAGGATTGGAATAGGAAGGAGTTGGATATCACATTTCATGCTAAAGGGAGGGTCTCAGGTTTGGAAGGGGAAGGATTTGGATATCACATCTCATGTTATCGGAAGGATCTCACGTTTGGTATTAGAAGTATTGAGATATCACATCTCATGATATCGGAAGGGTCTCAGGATTGGAATGGGAAGGAGTTGGATATCACATCTCATGATAAAGGAAGGGTCTAAGGTTTGGAAGGGGAAGGATTTGGATATCACATCTCATGTTATATTACGGGTCTCAGGTTTGGTATTAGAAGCATTGAGATATCAAGTCTCATAGTATAGGAAGGGTCTCAGAATTGGAATGGGAAGGAGTTGGATATCCCATCTCATGTTATAGGAAGAGTCTCTGGTTTGGTATTAGAATCATTGAGATATCACATCGCATGCTGTAGGAAGGGTCTAAGGATTGGAATGGGATGTACTTGGATATCACATCTCATGCTATAGGTAGGCTCTCAGGTTTGGTATAAGCATTGAGATATCACATCTCATGCTATAGGAAGGGTCTCAGAATTGGAATGGGAAGGAGTTGGATATCACATCTCAAGCTATAGGAAGGGTCTCAGTATTGGAATGGGAAGGACTTGGATATCACATCTCATGCTATAGGAAGGCTCGCAGGTTTGGAAGGGGAAAGAGTTGGATATCTCATTTCATGTTAGAGGTAGGATCTCAGGTTTGGTATTAGAGGCATTGAGATATCACATCTCATGCTATCAGAAGGGTCTCAGGAATGGAATGGGAAGGAGTTAGATATCACATCTCATGCTAAAGGGAGGGTCTCAGGTTTGGAAGGGGAAGGATTTGGATATCACATCTCATGTTATAGGAAGGATCTCAGGTTTGGTATTAGAAGCATTGAGATATCACATCTCATGCTATCGGAAGGATCTCAGGTTTGGTATTAGAAGCATTGAGATATCACATCTCATGCTATCAGAAGAGTCTCAGGATTGGAATAGGAAGGAGTTGGATATCACATTTCATGCTAAAGGGAGGGTCTCAGGTTTGGAAGGGGAAGGATTTGGATATCACATCTCATGTTATCGGAAGGATCTCACGTTTGGTATTAGAAGTATTGAGATATCACATCTCATGCTATAGGAAGGGTCTCAGGATTGGAATGGGAAGGAGTTGGATATCACATCTCATGCTATAGGGAGGGTCTCAGGATTGGAATGGGAAGGACTTAGATATCACATATCATGCTATAGGGAGGGTCTCAGTTTTGATATTAGAAGCATTGAGATATCACATCTCATGCTATCGGAAGTGTCTCAGGATTGGAATGGGAAGGAGCTGGATATCACATCTCATGCTAAAGGAAGGGTCTCAGGTTTGGAACGGGAAGGATTTGGATATCACATCTCATGTTATAGGAAGGGTCTCAGGTTTGGTATAAGCATTGAGATATCACATCTCTGCTATCGGAAGTGTCTCAGGATTGGAATGGGAAGGAGTTGGATATCCCATCTCAAGTTATAGGACGGGTCTCAGGTTTGTTATTAGAATCATTGAGATATCATATTGCATGCTGTAGGAAGGGTCTAAGGGTTGGAATGTGAAGGACTTGGATATCACATCTCATGCTATAGATAGGCTCTTAGGTTTGGAAAGGGAAGGAGTTGGATATCACATTTCATGTTAGAGGAAGGATCTCAGGTTTGGTATTAGAAGCATTGAGATATCACATCTCATGCTATAGGAAGGGTCTCAGGATTGGAATGGGAAGCAGTTGGATATCACATCTCATGCTATAGGAAGGGTCTCAGGTTTGGTATAAGCATTGAGATATCACATCTCATGCTATAGGACGGGTCTCAGGATTGGAATGGAAGGAGTTGGATATCACATCTCATGTTATAGGAAGGATCTCAGGTTTGGTATTAGACGCATTGAGACATCACATCTCATGCTATAGGAAGGGTCTCAGGGTTGGAATGGGAAGGAGTTGGATATCACATCTCATCCAATAGGAAGGGTCTCAGGTTTGGAATGGGAAGGAATTGGATATCACATCTCATGTTATAGGAAGGATCTCAGGTTTGGTATTAGAAGCATTGAGATATCACATCTCAAGCTATAGGAAGGGTCTCAGGATTGGAATGTGAAGGATTTGGATATCACATCTCATGCTAAAGGAAGGGTCTCAGGTTTGGTAGAAGCATTGAGATATCACGTCGCTGCTATCGGAAGGGTCTCAGGATTGGATTGGGAAGGAGTTGGATATCCCTTCTCATGCTATAGGAAGGGTCTCAGGATTTGAATGGCAAGGAGTTGGATATCACATCTCATGCCATAGGAAGGGTCTCAGGTTTGGTATAAGCATTGAGATATCACATCTCTCCTATTGGAAGGGTCTCAGGCTTGGATTGGGAAGGAGTTGGATATCCCTTCTCATGCTATAGGAAGTGTCTCAGGTTGGAATGGGAAGGAGTTGGATATCACATCTCCTGCTATGGGAAGGGTCTCAGGTTTGGTATAAGCAGTGAGATATCACATCTCATGCTATAGGAAGTGTCTCAGGATTGGAATGGGAAGGAGTTGGATATCACATCTCATGTTATAGGAAGGATCTCAGGTTTGGTATAAGCATTGAGATATCACATCTCTGCTATCGGAAGGGTCTCAAGATTGGAATGGGAAGGAGTTGGATATTCCCATCTCATGTTATAGGAAGGGTCTCAGGTTTGGTATTAGAAGCATTGAGATATCACATCTCATGCTATAGGAAGGGTCTCAGGATTGGAATGGGAAGGACTTGGATATCACATCTCATGCTATAGGGAGGGTCTCAAGTTTGATATTAGAAGCTTTGAGATATCACATCTCATGATATCGGAAGGGTCTCAGGATTGGAATGGGAAGGAGTTGGATATCACATCTCATGATAAAGGAAGGGTCTAAGGTTTGGAAGGGGAAGGATTTGGATATCACATCTCATGTTATATTACGGGTCTCAGGTTTGGTATTAGAAGCATTGAGATATCAAGTCTCATAGTATAGGAAGGGTCTCAGAATTGGAATGGGAAGGAGTTGGATATCCCATCTCATGTTATAGGAAGAGTCTCTGGTTTGGTATTATAATCATTGAGATATCACATTGCATGCTGTAGGAAGGGTCTAAGGATTGGAATGGGATGGACTTGGATATCACATCTCATGCTATAGGTAGGCTCTCAGGTTTGGTATAAGCATTGAGATATCACATCTCATGCTATAGGAAGGGTCTCAGAATTGGAATGGGAAGGAGTTGGATATCACATCTCAAGCTATAGGAAGGGTCTCAGTATTGGAATGGGAAGGACTTGGATATCACATCTCATGCTATAGGAAGGCTCTCAGGTTTGGAAGGGGAAAGAGTTGGATATCTCATTTCATGTTAGAGGTAGGATCTCAGGTTTGGTATTAGAGGCATTGAGATATCACATCTCATGCTATCAGAAGGGTCTCAGGAATGGAATGGGAAGGATTTGGATATCACATCTCATGTTATAGGAAGGATCTTAGGTTTGGTATTAGAAGCATTGAGATATCACATCTCATGCTATCGGAAGGATCTCAGGTTTGGTATTAGAGGCATTGAGATATCACATCTCATGCTAAAGGGAGGGTCTCAGGTTTGGAAGGGGAAGGATTTGGATATCACATCTCATGTTATAGGAAGGATCTCAGGTTTGGTATTAGAAGCATTGAGATATCACATCTCATGCTATCGGAAGGATCTCAGGTTTGGTATTAGAAGCATTGAGATATCACATCTCATGCTATCAGAAGAGTCTCAGGATTGGAATAGGAAGGAGTTGGATATCACATTTCATGCTAAAGGGAGGGTCTCAGGTTTGGAAGGGGAAGGATTTGGATATCACATCTCATGTTATCGGAAGGATCTCACGTTTGGTATTAGAAGTATTGAGATATCATATCTCATGCTATAGGAAGGGTCTCAGGATTGGAATGGGAAGGAGTTGGATATCTCATCTCATGCTATAGGGAGGGTCTCAGGATTGGAATGGGAAGGACTTAGATATCACATATCATGCTATAGGGAGGGTCTCAGTTTTGATATTAGAAGCATTGAGATATCACATCTCATGCTATCGGAAGTGTCTCAGGATTGGAATGGGAAGGAGCTGGATATCACATCTCATGCTAAAGGAAGGGTCTCAGGTTTGGAACGGGAAGGATTTGGATATCACATCTCATGTTATAGGAAGGGTCTCAGGTTTGGTATAAGCATTGAGATATCACATCTCTGCTATCGGAAGTGTCTCAGGATTGGAATGGGAAGGAGTTGGATATCCCATCTCATGTTATAGGACGGGTCTCAGGTTTGTTATTAGAATCATTGAGATATCATATTGCATGCTGTAGGAAGGGTCTAAGGGTTGGAATGTGAAGGACTTGGATATCACATCTCATGCTATAGATAGGCTCTTAGGTTTGGAAAGGGAAGGAGTTGGATATCACATTTCATGTTAGAGGAAGGATCTCAGGTTTGGTATTAGAAGCATTGAGATATCACATCTCATGCTATAGGAAGGGTCTCAGGATTGGAATGGGAAGCAGTTGGATATCACATCTCATGCTATAGGAAGGGTCTCAGGTTTGGTATAAGCATTGAGACATCACATCTCATGCTATAGGAAGGGTCTCAGGGTTGGAATGGGAAGGAGTTGGATATCACATCTCATCCAATAGGAAGGGTCTCAGGTTTGGAATGGGAAGGAATTGGATATCACATCTCATGTTATAGGAAGGATCTCAGGTTTGGTATTAGAAGCATTGAGATATCACATCTCATGCTATAGGAAGGGTCTCAGGATTGGAATGTGAAGGATTTGGATATCACATCTCATGCTAAAGGAAGGGTCTCAGGTTTGGTAGAAGCATTGAGATATCATGTCGCTGCTATCGGAAGGGTCTCAGGATTGGATTGGGAAGGAGTTGGATATCCCTTCTCATGCTATAGGAAGGGTCTCAGGATTTGAATGGCAAGGAGTTGGATATCACATCTCATGCCATAGGAAGGGTCTCAGGTTTGGTATAAGCATTGAGATATCACATCTCTGCTATCGGAAGGGTCTCAGGATTGGATTGGGAAGGAGTTGGATATCCCTTCTCATGCTATAGGAAGTGTCTCAGGTTGGAATGGGAAGGAGTTGGATATCACATCTCATGTTATAGGAAGGGTCTCAGGATTGGAATGGGAAGGATTTGGATATCACATCTCTTGCTATAGGAAGGGTCTCAGGATTGGAATGGGTAGGAGTTGGATATTACTTTCTTGCTATAGGAAGGGTCTCATGTTTGGAATGGGAAGGAGTTGGATATCACATATGCTATAGTTAGTGTCTCAGGTTTGGAACGGGAAGGAGTTGGATATCACATCTCATGTTATAGGAAGGGTCTCAGGTTTGGTATAAGCATTGAGATATCACATCTCTGCTATCGGAATCGGCTCAGGATTGGAATGGGAAGGAGTTGGATATCCCATCTCATGTTATAGGAAGAGTCTCTGGTTTGGTATTAGAATCATTGAGATATCACATCGCATGCTGTAGGAAGGGTCTAAGGATTGGAATGGGATGGACTTGGATATCACATCTCATGTTATAGGTAGGCTCTCAGGTTTGGTATAAGCATTGAGATATCACATCTCATGCTATAGGAAGGGTCTCAGGATTGGAATGGGAAGGAATTGGATATCACATCTCATGCTATAGGAAGGGTCTCAGATTTGGTATAAGCATTGAGATATCACATCTCATGCTAAAGGAAGGGTCTCAGGATTGGAATGGGAAGGAGTTGTATATGACATCTCAGGCCATGACATCTCAGGCCATAGGAAGGTTCTCAGGTTTGGTATAAGCATTGAGATATCATATTGCATGCTGTAGGAAGGGTCTAAGGATTGGAATGGGAAGGACCTGGATATCACATCTCATGCTATAGAACGGCTCTCAGGTTTGGAAAGGCAAGGAGTTGGATATCACATCTCATGTTATAGTATGGATCTCAGGTTTGGTATTAGAAGTATTGAGATATCACATCTCATGTTATCGGAAGGGTCTCAGGATTGGAATGGGAAGGAGTTGGATATCACATCTCATGATAAAGGAAGGGTCTAAGGTTTGGAAGGGGAAGGATTTGGATATCACATCTCATGTTATATTACGGGTCTCAGGTTTGGTATTAGAAGCATTGAGATATCAAGTCTCATAGTATAGGAAGGGTCTCAGAATTGGAATGGGAAGGAGTTGGATATCCCATCTCATGTTATAGGAAGAGTCTATGGTTTGGTATTAGAATCATTGAGATATCACATCGCATGCTGTAGGAAGGGTCTAAGGATTGGAATGGGATGGACTTGGATATCACATCTCATGCTATAGGTAGGCTCTCAGGTTTGGTATAAGCATTGAGATATCACATCTCATGCTATAGGAAGGGTCTCAGAATTGGAATGGGAAGGAGTTGGATATCACATATCAAGCTGTAGGAAGGGTCTCAGTATTGGAATGGGAAGGACTTGGATATCACATCTCATGCTATAGGAAGGCTCTCAGGTTTGGAAGGGGAAAGAGTTGGATATCTCATTTCATGTTAGAGGTAGGATCTCAGGTTTGGTATTAGAGGCATTGAGATATCACATCTCATGCTATCAGAAGGGTCTCAGGAATGGAATGGGAAGGAGTTAGATATCACATCTCATGCTAAAGGGAGGGTCTCAGGTTTGGAAGGGGAAGGATTTGGATATCACATCTCATGTTATAGGAAGGATCTCAGGTTTGGTATTAGAAGCATTGAGATATCACATCTCATGCTATCGGAAGGATCTCAGGTTTGGTATTAGAAGCATTGAGATATCACATCTCATGCTATCAGAAGAGTCTCAGGATTGGAATAGGAAGGAGTTGGATATCACATTTCATGCTAAAGGGAGGGTCTCAGGTTTGGAAGGGGAAGGATTTGGATATCACATCTCATGTTATCGGAAGGATCTCACGTTTGGTATTAGAAGTATTGAGATATCATATCTCATGCTATAGGAAGGGTCTCAGGATTGCAATGGGAAGGAGTTGGATATCACATCTCATGCTATAGGGAGGGTCTCAGGATTGGAATGGGAAGGACTTAGATATCACATATCATGCTATAGGGAGGGTCTCAGTTTTGATATTAGAAGCATTGAGATATCACATCTCATGCTATCGGAAGTGTCTCAGGATTGGAATGGGAAGGAGCTGGATATCACATCTCATGCTAAAGGAAGGGTCTCAGGTTTGGAACGGGAAGGATTTGGATATCACATCTCATGTTATAGGAAGGGTCTCAGGTTTGGTATAAGCATTGAGATATCACATCTCTGCTATCGGAAGTGTCTCAGGATTGGAATGGGAAGGAGTTGGATATCCCATCTCATGTTATAGGACGGGTCTCAGGTTTGTTATTAGAATCATTGAGATATCATATTGCATGCTGTAGGAAGGGTCTAAGGGTTGGAATGTGAAGGACTTGGATATCACATCTCATGCTATAGATAGGCTCTTAGGTTTGGAAAGGGAAGGAGTTGGATATCACATTTCATGTTAGAGGAAGGATCTCAGGTTTGGTATTAGAAGCATTGAGATATCACATCTCATGCTATAGGAAGGGTCTCAGGATTGGAATGGGAAGCAGTTGGATATCACATCTCATGCTATAGGAAGGGTCTCAGGTTTGGTATAAGCATTGAGATATCACATCTCATGCTATAGGACGGGTCTCAGGATTGGAATGGAAGGAGTTGGATATCACATCTCATGTTATAGGAAGGATCTCAGGTTTGGTATTAGACGCATTGAGACATCACATCTCATGCTATAGGAAGGGTCTCAGGGTTGGAATGGGAAGGAGTTGGATATCACATCTCATCCAATAGGAAGGGTCTCAGGTTTGGAATGGGAAGGAATTGGATATCACATCTCATGTTATAGGAAGGATCTCAGGTTTGGTATTAGAAGCATTGAGATATCACATCTCATGCTATAGGAAGGGTCTCAGGATTGGAATGTGAAGGATTTGGATATCACATCTCATGCTAAAGGAAGGGTCTCAGGTTTGGTAGAAGCATTGAGATATCACGTCGCTGCTATCGGAAGGGTCTCAGGATTGGATTGGGAAGGAGTTGGATATCCCTTCTCATGCTATAGGAAGGGTCTCAGGATTTGAATGGCAAGGAGTTGGATATCACATCTCATGTTATAGGAAGGGTCTCAGGATTGGAATGGGAAGGATTTGGATATCACATCTCTTGCTATAGGAAGGGTCTCAGGATTGGAATGGGTAGGAGTTGGATATTACTTTCTTGCTATAGGAAGGGTCTCATGTTTGGAATGGGAAGGAGTTGGATATCACATATGCTATAGTTAGTGTCTCAGGTTTGGAACGGGAAGGAGTTGGATATCACATCTCATGTTATAGGAAGGGTCTCAGGTTTGGTATAAGCATTGAGATATCACATCTCTGCTATCGGAAGCGGCTCAGGATTGGAATGGGAAGGAGTTGGATATCCCATCTCATGTTATAGGAAGAGTCTCTGGTTTGGTATTAGAATCATTGAGATATCACATCGCATGCTGTAGGAAGGGTCTAAGGATTGGAATGGGATGGACTTGGATATCACATCTCATGTTATAGGTAGGCTCTCAGGTTTGGTATAAGTATTGAGATATCACATCTCATGCTATAGGGAGGGTCTCAGGATTGGAATGGGAAGGAATTGGATATCACATCTCATGCTGTAGGAAGGGTCTCAGATTTGGTATAAGCATTGAGATATCACATCTCATGATAAAGGAAGGGTCTCAGGATTGGAATGGGAAGGAGTTGTATATGACATCTCAGGCCATGACATCTCAGGCCATAGGAAGGTTCTCAGGTTTGGTATAAGCATTGAGATATCATATTGCATGCTGTAGGAAGGGTCTAAGGATTGGAATGGGAAGGACCTGGATATCACATCTCATGCTATAGAACGGCTCTCAGGTTTGGAAAGGGAAGGAGTTGGATATCACATCTCATGTTATAGGATGGATCTCAGGTTTGGTATTAGAAGTATTGAGATATCACATCTCATGTTATGGGAAGGATCTCAGGTTTGGTATTAGAAGTATTGAGATATCACATCTCATGCTATAGGAAGGGTCTCAGGATTGGAATGGGAAGGAGTTGGATATCACATCTCATGCTAAAGGAAGGGTCTCAGGTTTGGTAGAAGCATTGAGATATCACATCTCATGCTATAGGAAGGGTCTCAGGATTGGAATGGGAAGGACTTAGATATCACATATCATGCTATAGGGAGGGTCTCAGTTTTGATATTAGAAGCATTGAGATATCACATCTCATGCTATCGGAAGTGTCTCAGGATTGGAATGGGAAGGAGCTGGATATCACATCTCATGCTAAAGGAAGGGTCTCAGGTTTGGAACGGGAAGGAGTTGGATATCACATCTCATGTTATAGGAAGGGTCTCAGGTTTGGTATAAACATTGAGATATCACATCTCTGATATCGGAAGTGTCTCAGGATTGGAATGGGAAGGAGTTGGATATCCCATCTCATGTTATAGGACGGGTCTCAGGTTTGTTATTGGAATCATTGAGATATCATATTGCATGCTGTAGGAAGGGTCTAAGGGTTGGAATGTGAAGGACTTGGATATCACATCTCATGCTATAGATAGGCTCTTAGGTTTGGAAAGGGAAGGAGTTGGATCTCACATTTCATGTTAGAGGAAGGATCTCAGGTTTGGTATTAGAAGCATTGAGATATCACATCTCATGCTATAGGAAGGGTCTCAGGATTGGAATGGGAAGGAGTTGGATATCACATCTCATGCTATAGGAAGGGTCTCAGGTTTGGTATAAGCATTGAGATATCACATCTCATGCTATAGGAAGGGTCTCAGGATTGGAATGGAAGGAGTTGGATATCACATCTCATGTTATAGGAAGGATCTCAGGTTTGGTATTAGAAGCATTGAGACATCACATCTCATGCTATAGGAAGGGTCTCAGGATTGGAATGGGAAGGATTTGGATATCAAATCTCATGCTATAGGAAGGGTCTCAGGATTGGAATGGGAAGGAGTTGAATATGACATCTCATGCCGTAGGAAGGGTCTCGGGTTTGGTATAAACATTGAGATATCACATCTCTGCTATCAAAAGGGTCTCAGGATTGGAATGGGAAGGAGTTGGATATCCCATCTCATGTTATAGGAAGAGTCTCAAGTTTGGTATTAGAAGCATTGAGATATCACATCTCATGCTATAGGAAGTGTCTTAGGATTGGAATGGGAAGGACTTGGATATCACATCTCATGCTATAGGTAGGGTCTCAAGTTTGACATTAGAAGCATTGAGATATCACATCTCATGCTATAGGAAGGGTCTGAGGATTGGAATGGGAAGAAGTTGGATATCACATCTCCTGCTATGGGAAGGGTCTCAGGTTTGGTATAAGCAGTGAGATATCACATCTCATGCTATAGGAAGTGTCTCAGGATTGGAATGGGAAGGAGTTGGATATCACATCTCATGTTATAGGAAGGATCTCAGGTTTGGTATAAGCATTGAGATATCACATCTCTGCTATCGGAAGGGTCTCAAGATTGGAATGGGAAGGAGTTGGATATTCCCATCTCATGTTATAGGAAGGGTCTCAGGTTTGGTATTAGAAGCATTGAGATATCACATCTCATGCTATAGGAAGGGTCTCAGGATTGGAATGGGAAGGACTTGGATATCACATCTCATGCTATAGGGAGGGTCTCAAGTTTGATATTAGAAGCTTTGAGATATCACATCTCATGATATCGGAAGGGTCTCAGGATTGGAATGGGAAGGAGTTGGATATCACATCTCATGATAAAGGAAGGGTCTAAGGTTTGGAAGGGGAAGGATTTGGATATCACATCTCATGTTATATTACGGGTCTCAGGTTTGGTATTAGAAGCATTGAGATATCAAGTCTCATAGTATAGGAAGGGTCTCAGAATTGGAATGGGAAGGATTTGGATGTCCCATCTCATGTTATAGGAAGAGTCTCTGGTTTGGTATTAGAATCATTGAGATATCACATCGCATGCTGTAGGAAGGGTCTAAGGATTGGAATGGGATGGACTTGGATATCACATCTCATGCTATAGGTAGGCTCTCAGGTTTGGTATAAGCATTGAGATATCACATCTCATGCTATAGGAAGGGTCTCAGAATTGGAATGGGAAGGAGTTGGATATCACATCTCAAGCTATAGGAAGGGTCTCAGTATTGGAATGGGAAGGACTTGGATATCACATCTCATGCTATAGGAAGGCTCTCAGGTTTGGAAGGGGAAAGAGTTGGAAATCTCATTTCATGTTAGAGGTAGGATCTCAGGTTTGGTATTAGAGGCATTGAGATATCACATCTCATGCTATCAGAAGGGTCTCAGGAATGGAATGGGAAGGAGTTAGATATCACATCTCATGCTAAAGGGAGGGTCTCAGGTTTGGAAGGGGAAGGATTTGGATATCACATCTCAAGTTATAGGAAGGATCTCAGGTTTGGTATTAGAAGCATTGAGATATCACATCTCATGCTATCGGAAGGATCTCAGGTTTGGTATTAGAAGCATTGAGATATCACATCTCATGCTATCAGAAGAGTCTCAGGATTGGAATAGGAAGGAGTTGGATATCACATTTCATGCTAAAGGGAGGGTCTCAGGTTTGGAAGGGGAAGGATTTGGATATCACATCTCATGTTATCGGAAGGATCTCACGTTTGGTATTAGAAGTATTGAGATATCACATCTCATGATATCGGAAGGGTCTCAGGATTGGAATGGGAAGGAGTTGGATATCACATCTCATGATAAAGGAAGGGTCTAAGGTTTGGAAGGGGAAGGATTTGGATATCACATCTCATGTTATATTACGGGTCTCAGGTTTGGTATTAGAAGCATTGAGATATCAAGTCTCATAGTATAGGAAGGGTCTCAGAATTGGAATGGGAAGGAGTTGGATATCCCATCTCATGTTATAGGAAGAGTCTCTGGTTTGGTATTAGAATCATTGAGATATCACATCGCATGCTGTAGGAAGGGTCTAAGGATTGGAATGGGATGTACTTGGATATCACATCTCATGCTATAGGTAGGCTCTCAGGTTTGGTATAAGCATTGAGATATCACATCTCATGCTATAGGAAGGGTCTCAGAATTGGAATGGGAAGGAGTTGGATATCACATCTCAAGCTATAGGAAGGGTCTCAGTATTGGAATGGGAAGGACTTGGATATCACATCTCATGCTATAGGAAGGCTCGCAGGTTTGGAAGGGGAAAGAGTTGGATATCTCATTTCATGTTAGAGGTAGGATCTCAGGTTTGGTATTAGAGGCATTGAGATATCACATCTCATGCTATCAGAAGGGTCTCAGGAATGGAATGGGAAGGAGTTAGATATCACATCTCATGCTAAAGGGAGGGTCTCAGGTTTGGAAGGGGAAGGATTTGGATATCACATCTCATGTTATAGGAAGGATCTCAGGTTTGGTATTAGAAGCATTGAGATATCACATCTCATGCTATCGGAAGGATCTCAGGTTTGGTATTAGAAGCATTGAGATATCACATCTCATGCTATCAGAAGAGTCTCAGGATTGGAATAGGAAGGAGTTGGATTTCACATTTCATGCTAAAGGGAGGGTCTCAGGTTTGGAAGGGGAAGGATTTGGATATCACATCTCATGTTATCGGAAGGATCTCACGTTTGGTATTAGAAGTATTGAGATATCACATCTCATGCTATAGGAAGGGTCTCAGGATTGGAATGGGAAGGAGTTGGATATCACATCTCATGCTATAGGGAGGGTCTCAGGATTGGAATGGGAAGGACTTAGATATCACATATCATGCTATAGGGAGGGTCTCAGTTTTGATATTAGAAGCATTGAGATATCACATCTCATGCTATCGGAAGTGTCTCAGGATTGGAATGGGAAGGAGCTGGATATCACATCTCATGCTAAAGGAAGGGTCTCAGGTTTGGAACGGGAAGGATTTGGATATCACATCTCATGTTATAGGAAGGGTCTCAGGTTTGGTATAAGCATTGAGATATCACATCTCTGCTATCGGAAGTGTCTCAGGATTGGAATGGGAAGGAGTTGGATATCCCATCTCAAGTTATAGGACGGGTCTCAGGTTTGTTATTAGAATCATTGAGATATCATATTGCATGCTGTAGGAAGGGTCTAAGGGTTGGAATGTGAAGGACTTGGATATCACATCTCATGCTATAGATAGGCTCTTAGGTTTGGAAAGGGAAGGAGTTGGATATCACATTTCATGTTAGAGGAAGGATCTCAGGTTTGGTATTAGAAGCATTGAGATATCACATCTCATGCTATAGGAAGGGTCTCAGGATTGGAATGGGAAGCAGTTGGATATCACATCTCATGCTATAGGAAGGGTCTCAGGTTTGGTATAAGCATTGAGATATCACATCTCATGCTATAGGACGGGTCTCAGGATTGGAATGGAAGGAGTTGGATATCACATCTCATGTTATAGGAAGGATCTCAGGTTTGGTATTAGACGCATTGAGACATCACATCTCATGCTATAGGAAGGGTCTCAGGGTTGGAATGGGAAGGAGTTGGATATCACATCTCATCCAATAGGAAGGGTCTCAGGTTTGGAATGGGAAGGAATTGGATATCACATCTCATGTTATAGGAAGGATCTCAGGTTTGGTATTAGAAGCATTGAGATATCACATCTCAAGCTATAGGAAGGGTCTCAGGATTGGAATGTGAAGGATTTGGATATCACATCTCATGCTAAAGGAAGGGTCTCAGGTTTGGTAGAAGCATTGAGATATCACGTCGCTGCTATCGGAAGGGTCTCAGGATTGGATTGGGAAGGAGTTGGATATCCCTTCTCATGCTATAGGAAGGGTCTCAGGATTTGAATGGCAAGGAGTTGGATATCACATCTCATGCCATAGGAAGGGTCTCAGGTTTGGTATAAGCATTGAGATATCACATCTCTCCTATTGGAAGGGTCTCAGGCTTGGATTGGGAAGGAGTTGGATATCCCTTCTCATGCTATAGGAAGTGTCTCAGGTTGGAATGGGAAGGAGTTGGATATCACATCTCCTGCTATGGGAAGGGTCTCAGGTTTGGTATAAGCAGTGAGATATCACATCTCATGCTATAGGAAGTGTCTCAGGATTGGAATGGGAAGGAGTTGGATATCACATCTCATGTTATAGGAAGGATCTCAGGTTTGGTATAAGCATTGAGATATCACATCTCTGCTATCGGAAGGGTCTCAAGATTGGAATGGGAAGGAGTTGGATATTCCCATCTCATGTTATAGGAAGGGTCTCAGGTTTGGTATTAGAAGCATTGAGATATCACATCTCATGCTATAGGAAGGGTCTCAGGATTGGAATGGGAAGGACTTGGATATCACATCTCATGCTATAGGGGGGGTCTCAAGTTTGATATTAGAAGCTTTGAGATATCACATCTCATGATATCGGAAGGGTCTCAGGATTGGAATGGGAAGGAGTTGGATATCACATCTCATGATAAAGGAAGGGTCTAAGGTTTGGAAGGGGAAGGATTTGGATATCACATCTCATGTTATATTACGGGTCTCAGGTTTGGTATTAGAAGCATTGAGATATCAAGTCTCATAGTATAGGAAGGGTCTCAGAATTGGAATGGGAAGGAGTTGGATATCCCATCTCATGTTATAGGAAGAGTCTCTGGTTTGGTATTATAATCATTGAGATATCACATTGCATGCTGTAGGAAGGGTCTAAGGATTGGAATGGGATGGACTTGGATATCACATCTCATGCTATAGGTAGGCTCTCAGGTTTGGTATAAGCATTGAGATATCACATCTCATGCTATAGGAAGGGTCTCAGAATTGGAATGGGAAGGAGTTGGATATCACATCTCAAGCTATAGGAAGGGTCTCAGTATTGGAATGGGAAGGACTTGGATATCACATCTCATGCTATAGGAAGGCTCTCAGGTTTGGAAGGGGAAAGAGTTGGATATCTCATTTCATGTTAGAGGTAGGATCTCAGGTTTGGTATTAGAGGCATTGAGATATCACATCTCATGCTATCAGAAGGGTCTCAGGAATGGAATGGGAAGGATTTGGATATCACATCTCATGTTATAGGAAGGATCTTAGGTTTGGTATTAGAAGCATTGAGATATCACATCTCATGCTATCGGAAGGATCTCAGGTTTGGTATTAGAGGCATTGAGATATCACATCTCATGCTAAAGGGAGGGTCTCAGGTTTGGAAGGGGAAGGATTTGGATATCACATCTCATGTTATAGGAAGGATCTCAGGTTTGGTATTAGAAGCATTGAGATATCACATCTCATGCTATCGGAAGGATCTCAGGTTTGGTATTAGAAGCATTGAGATATCACATCTCATGCTATCAGAAGAGTCTCAGGATTGGAATAGGAAGGAGTTGGATATCACATTTCATGCTAAAGGGAGGGTCTCAGGTTTGGAAGGGGAAGGATTTGGATATCACATCTCATGTTATCGGAAGGATCTCACGTTTGGTATTAGAAGTATTGAGATATCATATCTCATGCTATAGGAAGGGTCTCAGGATTGGAATGGGAAGGAGTTGGATATCTCATCTCATGCTATAGGGAGGGTCTCAGGATTGGAATGGGAAGGACTTAGATATCACATATCATGCTATAGGGAGGGTCTCAGTTTTGATATTAGAAGCATTGAGATATCACATCTCATGCTATCGGAAGTGTCTCAGGATTGGAATGGGAAGGAGCTGGATATCACATCTCATGCTAAAGGAAGGGTCTCAGGTTTGGAACGGGAAGGATTTGGATATCACATCTCATGTTATAGGAAGGGTCTCAGGTTTGGTATAAGCATTGAGATATCACATCTCTGCTATCGGAAGTGTCTCAGGATTGGAATGGGAAGGAGTTGGATATCCCATCTCATGTTATAGGACGGGTCTCAGGTTTGTTATTAGAATCATTGAGATATCATATTGCATGCTGTAGGAAGGGTCTAAGGGTTGGAATGTGAAGGACTTGGATATCACATCTCATGCTATAGATAGGCTCTTAGGTTTGGAAAGGGAAGGAGTTGGATATCACATTTCATGTTAGAGGAAGGATCTCAGGTTTGGTATTAGAAGCATTGAGATATCACATCTCATGCTATAGGAAGGGTCTCAGGATTGGAATGGGAAGCAGTTGGATATCACATCTCATGCTATAGGAAGGGTCTCAGGTTTGGTATAAGCATTGAGACATCACATCTCATGCTATAGGAAGGGTCTCAGGGTTGGAATGGGAAGGAGTTGGATATCACATCTCATCCAATAGGAAGGGTCTCAGGTTTGGAATGGGAAGGAATTGGATATCACATCTCATGTTATAGGAAGGATCTCAGGTTTGGTATTAGAAGCATTGAGATATCACATCTCATGCTATAGGAAGGGTCTCAGGATTGGAATGTGAAGGATTTGGATATCACATCTCATGCTAAAGGAAGGGTCTCAGGTTTGGTAGAAGCATTGAGATATCATGTCGCTGCTATCGGAAGGGTCTCAGGATTGGATTGGGAAGGAGTTGGATATCCCTTCTCATGCTATAGGAAGGGTCTCAGGATTTGAATGGCAAGGAGTTGGATATCACATCTCATGCCATAGGAAGGGTCTCAGGTTTGGTATAAGCATTGAGATATCACATCTCTGCTATCGGAAGGGTCTCAGGATTGGATTGGGAAGGAGTTGGATATCCCTTCTCATGCTATAGGAAGTGTCTCAGGTTGGAATGGGAAGGAGTTGGATATCACATCTCATGTTATAGGAAGGGTCTCAGGATTGGAATGGGAAGGATTTGGATATCACATCTCTTGCTATAGGAAGGGTCTCAGGATTGGAATGGGTAGGAGTTGGATATTACTTTCTTGCTATAGGAAGGGTCTCATGTTTGGAATGGGAAGGAGTTGGATATCACATATGCTATAGTTAGTGTCTCAGGTTTGGAACGGGAAGGAGTTGGATATCACATCTCATGTTATAGGAAGGGTCTCAGGTTTGGTATAAGCATTGAGATATCACATCTCTGCTATCGGAATCGGCTCAGGATTGGAATGGGAAGGAGTTGGATATCCCATCTCATGTTATAGGAAGAGTCTCTGGTTTGGTATTAGAATCATTGAGATATCACATCGCATGCTGTAGGAAGGGTCTAAGGATTGGAATGGGATGGACTTGGATATCACATCTCATGTTATAGGTAGGCTCTCAGGTTTGGTATAAGCATTGAGATATCACATCTCATGCTATAGGAAGGGTCTCAGGATTGGAATGGGAAGGAATTGGATATCACATCTCATGCTATAGGAAGGGTCTCAGATTTGGTATAAGCATTGAGATATCACATCTCATGCTAAAGGAAGGGTCTCAGGATTGGAATGGGAAGGAGTTGTATATGACATCTCAGGCCATGACATCTCAGGCCATAGGAAGGTTCTCAGGTTTGGTATAAGCATTGAGATATCATATTGCATGCTGTAGGAAGGGTCTAAGGATTGGAATGGGAAGGACCTGGATATCACATCTCATGCTATAGAACGGCTCTCAGGTTTGGAAAGGCAAGGAGTTGGATATCACATCTCATGTTATAGTATGGATCTCAGGTTTGGTATTAGAAGTATTGAGATATCACATCTCATGTTATCGGAAGGATCTCAGGTTTGGTATTAGAAGTATTGAGATATCACATCTCATGCTATAGGAAGGGTCTCAGGATTGGAATGGGAAGGAGTTGGATATCACATCTCATGCTAAAGGAAGGGTCTCAGGTTTGGTAGAAGCATTGAGATATCACATCTCATGCTATAGGAAGGGTCTCAGGATTGGAATGGGAAGGACTTAGATATCACATATCATGCTATAGGAAGGGTCTCAGTTTTGATATTAGAAGCATTGAGATATCACATCTCATGCTATCGGAAGTGTCTCAGGATTGGAATGGGAAGGAGCTGGATATCACATCTCATGCTAAAGGAAGGGTCTCAGGTTTGGAACGGGAAGGAGTTGGATATCACATCTCATGTTATAGGAAGGGTCTCAGGTTTGGTATAAACATCTCTGCTATCGGAAGTGTCTCAGGATTGGAATGGGAAGGAGTTGGATATCCCATCTCATGTTATAGGACGGGTCTCAGGTTTGTTATTGGAATCATTGAGATATCATATTGCATGCTGTAGGAAGGGTCTAAGGGTTGGAATGTGAAGGACTTGGATATCACATCTCATGCTATAGATAGGCTCTTAGGTTTGGAAAGGGAAGGAGTTGGATCTCACATTTCATGTTAGACGAAGGATCTCAGGTTTGGTATTAGAAGCATTGAGATATCACATCTCATGCTATAGGAAGGGTCTCAGGATTGGAATGGGAAGGAGTTGGATATCACATCTCATGCTATAGGAAGGGTCTCAGGTTTGGTATAAGCATTGATATATCACATCTCATGCTATAGGAAGGGTCTCAGGATTGGAATGGAAGGAGTTGGATATCACATCTCATGTTATAGGAAGGATCTCAGGTTTGGTATTAGAAGCATTGAGACATCACATCTCATGCTATAGGAAGGGTCTCAGGATTGGAATGGGAAGGAGTTGGATATCAAATCTCATGCTATAGGAAGGGTCTCAGGATTGGAATGGGAAGGAGTTGAATATGACATCTCATGCCGTAGGAAGGGTCTCAGGTTTGGTATAAACATTGAGATATCACATCTCATGCTATAGGTAGGGTCTCAAGTTTGACATTAGAAGCATGAGATATCACATCTCATGCTATAGGAAGGGTCTGAGGATTGGAATGGGAAGGAGTTGGATATCACATCTCCTGCTATGGGAAGGGTCTCAGGTTTGGTATAAGCAGTGAGATATCACATCTCATGCTATAGGAAGTGTCTCAGGATTGGGATGGGAAGGAGTTGGATATCACATCTCATGTTATAGGAAGGATCTCAGGTTTGGTATAAGCATTGAGATATCACATCTCTGCTATCGGAAGGGTCTCAAGATTGGAATGGGAAGGAGTTGGATATTCCCATCTCATGTTATAGGAAGGGTCTCAGGTTTGGTATTAGAAGCATTGAGATATCACATCTCATGCTATAGGAAGGGTCTCAGGATTGGAATGGGAAGGACTTGGATATCACATCTCATGCTATAGGGAGGGTCTCAAGTTTGATATTAGAAGCTTTGAGATATCACATCTCATGATATCGGAAGGGTCTCAGGATTGGAATGGGAAGGAGTTGGATATCACAACTCATGATAAAGGAAGGGTCTAATGTTTGGAAGGGGAAGGATTTGGATATCACATCACATGTTATATTACGGGTCTCAGGTTTGGTATTAGAAGCATTGAGATATCAAGTCTCATAGTATAGGAAGGGTCTCAGAATTGGAATGGGAAGGAGTTGGATATCCCATCTCATGTTATAGGAAGAGTCTCTGGTTTGGTATTAGAATCATTGAGATATCACATCGCATGCTGTAGGAAGGGTCTAAGGATTGGAATGGGATGGACTTGGATATCACATCTCATGTTATAGGTAGGCTCTCAGGTTTGGTATAAGCATTGAGATATCACATCTCATGCTATAGGAAGGGTCTCAGAAATGGAATGGGAAGGAGTTGGATATCACATCTCAAGCTATAGGAAGGGTCTCAGTATTGGAATGGGAAGGACTTGGATATCACATCTCATGCTATAGGAAGGCTCTCTGGTTTGGAAGGGGAAAGAGTTGGATATCTCATTTCATGTTAGAGGTAGGATCTCAGGTTTGGTATTAGAGGCATTGAGATATCACATCTCATGCTATCAGAAGGGTCTCAGGAATAAAATGGGAAGGAGTTAGATATCACATCTCATGCTAAAGGGAGGGTCTCAGGTTTGGAAGGGGAAGGATTTGGATATCACATCTCATGTTATAGGAAGGATCTCAGGTTTGGTATTAGAAGCATTGAGATATCACATATCATGCTATCGGAAGGATCTCAGGTTTGGTATTAGAAGCATTGAGATATCACATCTCATGCTATCAGAAGAGTCTCAGGATTGGAATAGGAAGGAGTTGGATATCACATTTCATGCTAAAGGGAGGGTCTCAGGTTTGGAAGGGGAAGGATTTGGATATCACATCTCATGTTATCGGAAGGATCTCACGTTTGGTATTAGAAGTATTGAGATATCATATCTCATGCTATAGGAAGGGTCTCAGGATTGGAATGGGAAGGAGTTGGATATCACATCTCATGCTATAGGGAGGGTCTCAGGATTGGAATGGGAAGGACTTAGATATCACATATCATGCTATAGGGAGGGTCTCAGTTTTGATATTAGAAGCATTGAGATATCACATCTCATGCTATCGGAAGTGTCTCAGGATTGGAATGGGAAGGAGCTGGATATCACATCTCATGCTAAAGGAAGGGTCTCAGGTTTGGAACGGGAAGGATTTGGATATCACATCTCATGTTATAGGAAGGGTCTCAGGTTTGGTATAAGCATTGAGATATCACATCTCTGCTATCGGAAGTGTCTCAGGATTGGAATGGGAAGGAGTTGGATATCCCATCTCATGTTATAGGACACGTCTCAGGTTTGTTATTAGAATCATTGAGATATCATATTGCATGCTGTAGGAAGGGTCTAAGGGTTGGGATGGGAAGGACTTGGATATCACATCTCATGCTATAGATAGGCTCTTAGGTTTGGAAAGGGAAGGAGTTGGATATCACATTTCATGTTAGAGGAAGGATCTCAGGTTTGGTATTAGAAGCATTGAGATATCACATCTCATGCTATAGGAAGGGTCTCAGGATTGGAATGGGAAGCAGTTGGATATCACATCTCATGCTATAGGAAGGGTCTCAGGTTTGGTATAAGCCTTGAGATATCACATCTCATGCTATAGGACGGGTCTCAGGATTGGAATGGAAGGAGTTGGATATCCCATCTCATGTTATAGGACGGGTCTCAGGTTTGTTATTAGAATCATTGAGATATCATATTGCATGCTGTAGGAAGGGTCTAAGTGTTGGAATGTGAAGGACTTGGATATCACATCTCATGCTATAGATAGGCTCTTAGGTTTGGAAAGGGAAGGAGTTGGATATCACATTTCATGTTAGAGGAAGGATCTCAGGTTTGGTATTAGAAGCATTGAGACATCAAATCTCATGCTATAGGAAGGGTCTCAGGGTTGGAATGGGAAGGAGTTGGATATCACATCTCATCCAATAGGAAGGGTCTCAGGTTTGGAATGGGAAGGAATTGGATATCACATCTCATGTTATAGGAAGGATCTCAGGTTTGGTATTAGAAGCATTGAGATATCACATTCATGCTTTAGGAAGGGTCTCAGGATTGGAATGTGAAGGATTTGGATATCACATCTCATGCTAAAGGAAGGGTCTCAGGTTTGGTAGAAGCATTGAGATATCACGTCGCTGCTATCGGAAGGGTCTCAGGATTGGATTGGGAAGGAGTTGGATATCCCTTCTCATGCTATAGGAAGGGTCTCAGGATTTGAATGGCAAGGAGTTGGATATCACATCTCATGCCATAGGAAGGGTCTCAGGTTTGGTATAAGCATTGAGATATCACATCTCTGCTATCGGAAGGGTCTCAGGATTGGATTGGGAAGGAGTTGGATATCCCTTCTCATGCTATAGGAAGTGTCTCAGGTTGGAATGGGAAGGAGTTGGATATCACATCTCATGTTATAGGAAGGGTCTCAGGATTGGAATGGGAAGGATTTGGATATCACATCTCTTGCTATAGGAAGGGTCTCAGGATTGGAATGGGTAGGAGTTGGATATTACTTTCTTGCTATAGGAAGGGTCTCATGTTTGGAATGGGAAGGAGTTGGATATCACATATGCTATAGTTAGTGTCTCAGGTTTGGAACGGGAAGGAGTTGGATATCACATCTCATGTTATAGGAAGGGTCTCAGGTTTGGTATAAGCATTGAGATATCACATCTCTGCTATCGGAAGCGGCTCAGGATTGGAATGGGAAGGAGTTGGATATCCCATCTCATGTTATAGGAAGAGTCTCTGGTTTGGTATTAGAATTATTGCGATATCACATCGCATGCTGTAGGAAGGGTCTAAGGATTGGAATGGGATAGACTTGGGTATCACATCTCATGTTATAGGTAGGCTCTCAGGTTTGGTATAAGCATTGAGATATCACATCTCATGCTATAGGAAGGGTCTCAGGATTGGAATGGGAAGGAATTGGATATCACATCTCATGCTATAGGAAGTGTCTCAGATTTGGTATAAGCATTGAGATATCACATCTCATGCTAAAGGAAGGATCTCAGGATTGGAATGGGAAGGAGTTGTATATGACATCTCAGGCCATAGGAAGGTTCTCAGGTTTGGTATAAGCATTGAGAAATCACATCTCTGCTATCGGAAAGGTCTCAGGATTGGAATGGGAAGGAGTTGGATATCCCATCTCATGTTATAGGAAGGGTCTCAGGTTTGGTATTAGAAGCATAGAGATATCACATCTCATGCTATAGGAAGGGTCTCAGGATTGGAATGGGAAGGACTTGGATGTCACATCTCATGCTATAGGGAGGGTCTCAAGTTTGATATTAGAAGCATTGAGATAACAAATCTCATGATATCGGAAGGGTCTCAGGATTGGAATGGGAAGGAGTTTGATATCACATCTCATGCCATAGTATGGGTCTCAGGTTTGGTAGAAGCATTGGGATATCACATCTCATGCTATCGGAAGGGTATCAGTATTGGATTTAGAAGAAGTTGGATATCCCATCTCATGCTATAGGAAAGGTCTCAGGTTGGAATGGGAAGGAGTTGGATATCACATTTCATGTTATAGGAAGGGTCTCAGGATTGGAATGGGAAGGACTTGGATATCATATCTCATGCTATAGGACGGGTCTCAGGTTTGTTATTAGAATCATTGAGATATCATATTGCATGCTGTAGGAAGGGTCTAAGGATTGGAATGGGAAGGACCTGGATATCACATCTCATGCTATAGAACGGCTCTCAGGTTTGGAAAGGGAAGGAGTTGGATATCACATCTCATGTTATAGGATGGATCTCAGGTTTGGTATTAGAAGTATTGAGATATCACATCTCATGTTATCGGAAGGATCTCAGGTTTGGTATTAGAAGTATTGAGATATCACATCTCATGCTATAGGAAGGGTCTCAGGATTGGAATGGGAAGGAGTTGGATATCACATCTCATGCTAAAGGAAGGGTCTCAGGTTTGGTAGAAGCATTGAGATATCACATCTCATGCTATAGGAAGGGTCTCAGGATTGGAATGGGAAGGACTTAGATATCACATATCATGCTATAGGGAGGGTCTCAGTTTTGATATTAGAAGCATTGAGATATCACATCTCATGCTATCGGAAGTGTCTCAGGATTGGAATGGGAAGGAGCTGGATATCACATCTCATGCTAAAGGAAGGGTCTCAGGTTTGGAACGGGAAGGAGTTGGATATCACATCTCATGTTATAGGAAGGGTCTCAGGTTTGGTATAAACATTGAGATATCACATCTCTGCTATCGGAAGTGTCTCAGGATTGGAATGGGAAGGAGTTGGATATCCCATCTCATGTTATAGGACGGGTCTCAGGTTTGTTATTAGAATCATTGAGATATCACATTGCATGCTGTAGGAAGGGTCTAAGGGTTGGAATGTGAAGGACTTGGATATCACATCTCATGCTATAGATAGGCTCTTAGGTTTGGAAAGGGAAGGAGTTGGATCTAACATTTCATGTTAGAGGAAGGATCTCAGGTTTGGTATTAGAAGCATTGAGATATCACATCTCATGCTATAGGAAGGGTCTCAGGATTGGAATGGGAAGGAGTTGGATATCACATCTCATGCTATAGGAAGGGTCTCAGGTTTGGTATAAGCATTGAGATATCACATCTCATGCTATAGGAAGGGTCTCAGGATTGGAATGGAAGGAGTTGGATATCACATCTCATGTTATAGGAAGGATCTCAGGTTTGGTATTAGAAGCATTGAGACATCACATCTCATGCTATAGGAAGGGTCTCAGGATTGGAATGGGAAGGAGTTGGATATCAAATCTCATGCTATAGGAAGCGTCTCAGGATTGGAATGGGAAGGAGTTGAATATGACATCTCATGCCGTAGGAAGGGTCTCAGGTTTGGTATAAACATTGAGATATCACATCTCTGCTATAAAAAGGGTCTCAGGATTGGAATGGGAAGGAGTTGGATATCCCATCTCATGTTATAGGAAGAGTCTCAGGTTTGGTATTAGAAGCATTGAGCTATCACATCTCATGCTATAGGAAGTGTCTCAGGATTGGAATGGGAAGGAGTTGGATATCACATCTCATGTTATAGGAAGGGTCTCAGGATTGGAATGGGAAGGATTTGGATATCACATCTCTTGCTATAGGAAGGGTCTCAGGATTGGAATGGGTAGGAGTTGGATATTACTTTCTTGCTATAGGAAGGGTCTCATGTTTGGAATGGGAAGGAGTTGGATATCACATCTCATGTTATAGGAAGGGTCTCAGGTTTGGTATAAGCAGTGAGATATCACATCTCTGCTATCGGAAGCGGCTCAGGATTGGAATGGGAAGGAGTTGGATATCCCATCTCATGTTATAGGAAGAGTCTCTGGTTTGGTATTGGAATCATTGAGATATCACATCGCATGCTGTAGGAAGGGTCTAAGGATGGGAATGGGATGGACTTGGATATCACATCTCATGATATAGGAAGGGTCTCAGATTTGGTATAAGCATTGAGATATCACATCTCATGCTATAGGAAGGGTCTCAGGATTGGAATGGGAAGGAATTGGATATCACATCTCATGCTATAGGAAGGGTCTCAGATTTGGTATAAGCATTGAGATATCACATCTCATGCTAAAGGAAGGGTCTCAGGATTGGAATGGGAAGGAGTTGTATATGACATCTCAGGCCATAGGAAGGTTCTCAGGTTTGGTATAAGCATTGAGATATCACATCTCTGCTATCAGAAAGGTCTCAGGATTGGAATGGGAAGGAGTTGGATATCCCATCTCATGTTATAGGAAGGGTCTCAGGTTTGGTATTAGAAGCATAGAGATATCACATCTCATGCTATAGGAAGGGTCTCAGGATTGGAATGGGAAGGACTTGGATGTCACATCTCATGCTATAGGGAGGGTCTCAAGTTTGATATTAGAAGCATTGAGATAACAAATCTCATGATATCGGAAGGGTCTCAGGATTGGAATGGGAAGGAGTTGGATATCACATCTCATGATAAAGGAAGGGTCTAAGGTTTGGAAGGGGAAGGATTTGGATATCACATCTCATGTTATAGGACGGGTCTCAGGTTTAATATTAGAAGCATTGAGATATCAAGTCTCATGGTATAAGAAGGGTCTCAGAATTGGAATGGGAAGGAGTTGGATATCACACCTCAAGCTATAGGAAGGGTCTCAGGATTGGAATGGGAAGGAGTTTGATATCAAATCTCATGCCATAGTATGGGTCTCAGGTTTGGTAGAAGCATTGGGATATCACATCTCTTGCTATCGGAAGGGTATCAGTATTGGATTTGGAAGAAGTTGGATATCCCATCTCATGCTATAGGAAGGGTGTCAGGTTGGAATGGGAAGGAGTTGGATATCACATTTCATGTTATAGGAAGGGTCTCAGGATTGGAATGGGAAGGACTTGGATATCATATCTCATGCTATAGGACGGGTCTCAGGTTTGTTATTAGAATCATTGAGATATCATATTGCATGCTGTAGGAAGGGTCTAAGGATTGGAATGGGAAGGACCTGGATATCACATCTCATGCTATAGAACGGCTCTCAGGTTTGGAAAGGGAAGGAGTTGGATATCACATCTCATGTTATAGGATGGATCTCAGGTTTGGTATTAGAAGTATTGAGATATCACATCTCATGCTATAGGAAGGGTCTCAGGATTGGAATGGGAAGGAGTTGGATATCACATCTCATGCTAAAGGAAGGGTCTCAGGTTTGGTAGAAGCATTGAGATATCACATCTCATGCTATAGGAAGGGTCTCAGGATTGGAATGGGATGGACTTAGATATCACATATCATGCTATAGGGAGGGTCTCAGTTTTGATATTAGAAGCATTGAGATATCACATCTCATGCTATCGGAAGTGTCTCAGGATTGGAATGGGAAGGAACTGGATATCACATCTCATGCTAAAGGAAGGGTCTCAGGTTTGGAACGGGAAGGAGTTGGATATCACATCTCATGTTATAGGAAGGGTCTCAGGTTTGGTATAAACATTGAGATATCACATCTCTGCTATCGGAAGTGTCTCAGGATTGGAATGGGAAGGAGTTGGATATCCCATCTCATGTTATAGGACGGGTCTCAGGTTTGTTATTAGAATCATTGAGATATCATATTGCATGCTGTAGGAAGGGTCTAAGGGTTGGAATGTGAAGGACTTGGATATCACATCTCATGCTATAGATAGGCTCTTAGGTTTGGAAAGGGAAGGAGTTGGATCTCACATTTCATGTTAGAGGAAGGATCTCAGGTTTGGTATTAGAAGCATTGAGATATCACATCTCATGCTATAGGAAGGGTCTCATGATTGGAATGGGAAGGAGTTGGATATCACATCTCATGCTATAGGAAGGGTCTCAGGTTTGGTATAAGCATTGAGATATCACATCTCATGCTATAGGATGGTCTCAGGATTGGAATGGAAGGAGTTGGATATCACATCTCATGTCATAGGAAGGGTCTCAGGTTTGGTATAAGCAGTGAGATATCACATCTCTGCTATCGGAAGCGGCTCAGGATTGGAATGGGAAGGAGTTGGATATCCCATCTCATGTTATAGGAAGAGTCTCTGGTTTGGTATTGGAATCATTGAGACATCACATCTCATGCTATAGGAAGGGTCTCAGGATTGGAATGGGAAGGAGTTGGATATCAAATCTCATGCTATAGGAAGGGTCTCAGGATTGGAATGGGAAGGAGTTGAATATGACATCTCATGCCGTAGGAAGGGTCTCAGGTTTGGTATAAACATTGAGATATCACATCTCTGCTATCAAAAGGGTCTCAGGATTGGAATGGGAAGGAGTTGGATATCCCATCTCATGTTATAGGAAGAGTCTCAGGTTTGGTATTAGAAGCATTGAGATATCACATCTCATGCTATAGGAAGGGTCTCAGGATTGGAATGGGAAGGAGTTGGATATCAAATCTCATGCTATAGGAAGCGTCTCAGGATTGGAATGGGAAGGAGTTGAATATGACATCTCATGCCGTAGGAAGGGTCTCAGGTTTGGTATAAACATTGAGATATCACATCTCTGCTATAAAAAGGGTCTCAGGATTGGAATGGGAAGGACTTGGATGTCACATCTCATGCTATAGGGAGGGTCTCAAGTTTGATATTAGAAGCATTGAGATAACAAATCTCATGATATCGGAAGGGTCTCAGGATTGGAATGGGAAGGAGTTGGATATCACATCTCATGATAAAGGAAGGGTCTAAGGTTTGGAAGGGGAAGGATTTGGATATCACATCTCATGTTATAGGACGGGTCTCAGGTTTAAAATTAGAAGCATTGAGATATCAAGTCTCATGGTATAAGAAGGGTCTCAGAATTGGAATGGGAAGGAGTTGGATATCACACCTCAAGCTATAGGAAGGGTCTCAGGATTGGAATGGGAAGGAGTTTGATATCAAATCTCATGCCATAGTATGGGTCTCAGGTTTGGTAGAAGCATTGGGATATCACATCTCTTGCTATCGGAAGGGTATCAGTATTGGATTTGGAAGAAGTTGGATATCCCATCTCATGCTATAGGAAGGGTGTCAGGTTGGAATGGGAAGGAGTTGGATATCACATTTCATGTTATAGGAAGGGTCTCAGGATTGGAATGGGAAGGACTTGGATATCATATCTCATGCTATAGGACGGGTCTCAGGTTTGTTATTAGAATCATTGAGATATCATATTGCATGCTGTAGGAAGGGTCTAAGGATTGGAATGGGAAGGACCTGGATATCACATCTCATGCTATAGAACGGCTCTCAGGTTTGGAAAGGGAAGGAGTTGGATATCACATCTCATGTTATAGGATGGATCTCAGGTTTGGTATTAGAAGTATTGAGATATCACATCTCATGCTATAGGAAGGGTCTCAGGATTGGAATGGGAAGGAGTTGGATATCACATCTCATGCTAAAGGAAGGGTCTCAGGTTTGGTAGAAGCATTGAGATATCACATCTCATGCTATAGGAAGGGTCTCAGGATTGGAATGGGATGGACTTAGATATCACATATCATGCTATAGGGAGGGTCTCAGTTTTGATATTAGAAGCATTGAGATATCACATCTCATGCTATCGGAAGTGTCTCAGGATTGGAATGGGAAGGAGCTGGATATCACATCTCATGCTAAAGGAAGGGTCTCAGGTTTGGAACGGGAAGGAGTTGGATATCACATCTCATGTTATAGGAAGGGTCTCAGGTTTGGTATAAACATTGAGATATCACATCTCTGCTATCGGAAGTGTCTCAGGATTGGAATGGGAAGGAGTTGGATATCCCATCTCATGTTATAGGACGGGTCTCAGGTTTGTTATTAGAATCATTGAGATATCATATTGCATGCTGTAGGAAGGGTCTAAGGGTTGGAATGTGAAGGACTTGGATATCACATCTCATGCTATAGATAGGCTCTTAGGTTTGGAAAGGGAAGGAGTTGGATCTCACATTTCATGTTAGAGGAAGGATCTCAGGTTTGGTATTAGAAGCATTGAGATATCACATCTCATGCTATAGGAAGGGTCTCATGATTGGAATGGGAAGGAGTTGGATATCACATCTCATGCTATAGGAAGGGTCTCAGGTTTGGTATAAGCATTGAGATATCACATCTCATGCTATAGGATGGTCTCAGGATTGGAATGGAAGGAGTTGGATATCACATCTCATGTCATAGGAAGGATCTCAGGTTTGGTATTAGAAGCATTGAGACATCACATCTCATGCTATAGGAAGGGTCTCAGGATTGGAATGGGAAGGAGTTGGATATCAAATCTCATGCTATAGGAAGGGTCTCAGGATTGGAATGGGAAGGAGTTGAATATGACATCTCATGCCGTAGGAAGGGTCTCAGGTTTGGTATAAACATTGAGATATCACATCTCTGCTATCAAAAGGGTCTCAGGATTGGAATGGGAAGGAGTTGGATATCCCATCTCATGTTATAGGAAGAGTCTCAGGTTTGGTATTAGAAGCATTGAGATATCACATCTCATGCTATAGGAAGGGTCTCAGGATTGGAATGGGAAGGAGTTGGATATCAAATCTCATGCTATAGGAAGCGTCTCAGGATTGGAATGGGAAGGAGTTGAATATGACATCTCATGCCGTAGGAAGGGTCTCAGGTTTGGTATAAACATTGAGATATCACATCTCTGCTATAAAAAGGGTCTCAGGATTGGAATGGGAAGGAGTTGGATATCCCATCTCATGTTATAGGAAGAGTCTCAGGTTTGGTATTAGAAGCATTGAGCTATCACATCTCATGCTATAGGAAGTGTCTCAGGATTGGAATGGGAAGGAGTTGGATATCACATCTCATGTTATAGGAAGGGTCTCAGGATTGGAATGGGAAGGATTTGGATATCACATCTCTTGCTATAGGAAGGGTCTCAGGATTGGAATGGGTAGGAGTTGGATATTACTTTCTTGCTATAGGAAGGGTCTCATGTTTGGAATGGGAAGGAGTTGGATATCACATCTCATGTTATAGGAAGGGTCTCAGGTTTGGTATAAGCAGTGAGATATCACATCTCTGCTATCGGAAGCGGCTCAGGATTGGAATGGGAAGGAGTTGGATATCCCATCTCATGTTATAGGAAGAGTCTCTGGTTTGGTATTGGAATCATTGAGATATCACATCGCATGCTGTAGGAAGGGTCTAAGGATGGGAATGGGATGGACTTGGATATCACATCTCATGCTATAGGAAGGGTCTCAGATTTGGTATAAGCATTGAGATATCACATCTCATGCTATAGGAAGGGTCTCAGGATTGGAATGGGAAGGAATTGGATATCACATCTCATGCTATAGGAAGGGTCTCAGATTTGGTATAAGCATTGAGATATCACATCTCATGCTAAAGGAAGGGTCTCAGGATTGGAATGGGAAGGAGTTGTATATGACATCTCAGGCCATAGGAAGGTTCTCAGGTTTGGTATAAGCATTGAGATATCACATCTCTGCTATCGGAAAGGTCTCAGGATTGGAATGGGAAGGAGTTGGATATCCCATCTCATGTTATAGGAAGGGTCTCAGGTTTGGTATTAGAAGCATAGAGATATCACATCTCATGCTATAGGAAGGGTCTCAGGATTGGAATGGGAAGGACTTGGATGTCACATCTCATGCTATAGGGAGGGTCTCAAGTTTGATATTAGAAGCATTGAGATAACAAATCTCATGATATCGGAAGGGTCTCAGGATTGGAATGGGAAGGAGTTGGATATCACATCTCATGATAAAGGAAGGGTCTAAGGTTTGGAAGGGGAAGGATTTGGATATCACATCTCATGTTATAGGACGGGTCTCAGGTTTAATATTAGAAGCATTGAGATATCAAGTCTCATGGTATAAGAAGGGTCTCAGAATTGGAATGGGAAGGAGTTGGATATCACACCTCAAGCTATAGGAAGGGTCTCAGGATTGGAATGGGAAGGAGTTTGATATCAAATCTCATGCCATAGTATGGGTCTCAGGTTTGGTAGAAGCATTGGGATATCACATCTCTTGCTATCGGAAGGGTATCAGTATTGGATTTGGAAGAAGTTGGATATCCCATCTCATGCTATAGGAAGGGTCTCAGGTTGGAATGGGAAGGAGTTGGATATCACATTTCATGTTATAGGAAGGGTCTCAGGATTGGAATGGGAAGGACTTGGATATCATATCTCATGCTATAGGACGGGTCTCAGGTTTGTTATTAGAATCATTGAGATATCATATTGCATGCTGTAGGAAGGGTCTAAGGATTGGAATGGGAAGGACCTGGATATCACATCTCATGCTATAGAACGGCTCTCAGGTTTGGAAAGGGAAGGAGTTGGATATCACATCTCATGTTATAGGATGGATCTCAGGTTTGGTATTAGAAGTATTGAGATATCACATCTCATGCTATAGGAAGGGTCTCAGGATTGGAATGGGAAGGAGTTGGATATCACATCTCATACTAAAGGAAGGGTCTCAGGTTTGGTAGAAGCATTGAGATATCACATCTCATGCTATAGGAAGGGTCTCAGGATTGGAATGGGAAGGACTTAGATATCACATATCATGCTATAGGGAGGGTCTCAGTTTTGATATTAGAAGCATTGAGATATCACATCTCATGCTATCGGAAGTGTCTCAGGATTGGAATGGTAAGGAGCTGGATATCACATCTCATGCTAAAGGAAGGGTCTCAGGTTTGGAACGGGAAGGAGTTGGATATCACATCTCATGTTATAGGAAGGGTCTCAGGTTTGGTATAAACATTGAGATATCACATCTCTGCTATCGGAAGTGTCTCAGGATTGGAATGGGAAGGAGTTGGATATCCCATCTCATGTTATAGGACGGGTCTCAGGTTTGTTATTAGAATCATTGAGATATCATATTGCATGCTGTAGGAAGGGACTAAGGGTTGGAATGTGAAGGACTTGGATATCACATCTCATGCTATAGATAGGCTCTTAGGTTTGGAAAGGGAAGGAGTTGGAGCTCACATTTCATGTTAGAGGAAGGATCTCAGGTTTGGTATTAGAAGCATTGAGATATCACATCTCATGCTATAGGAAGGGTCTCATGATTGGAATGGGAAGGCGTTGGATATCACATCTCATGCTATAGGAAGGGTCTCAGGTTTGGTATAAGCATTGAGATATCACATCTCATGCTATAGGATGGTCTCAGGATTGGAATGGAAGGAGTTGGATATCACATCTCATGTCATAGGAAGGATCTCAGGTTTGGTATTAGAAGCATTGAGACATCACATCTCATGCTATAGGAAGGGTCTCAGGATTGGAATGGGAAGGAGTTGGATATCAAATCTCATGCTATAGGAAGGGTCTCAGGATTGGAATGGGAAGGAGATGAATATGACATCTCATGCCGTAGGAAGGGTCTCAGGTTTGGTATAAACATTGAGATATCACATCTCTGCTATCAAAAGGGTCTCAGGATTGGAATGGGAAGGAGTTGGATATCCCATCTCATGTTATAGGAAGAGTCTCAGGTTTGGTATTAGAAGCATTGAGATATCACATCTCATGCTATAGGAAGTGTCTCAGGATTGGAATGGGAAGGACTTGGATATCACATCTCATGCTATAGGTAGGGTCTCAAGTTTGACATTAGAAGCATTGAGATATCACATCTCATGCTATAGGAAGGGTCTGAGGATTGGAATGGGAAGGAGTTGGATATCACATCTCCTGCTATGGGAAGGGTCTCAGGTTTGGTATAAGCAGTGAGATATCACATCTCATGCTATAGGAAGTGTCTCAGGATTGGAATGGGAAGGAGTTGGATATCACATCTCATGTTATAGGAAGGATCTCAGGTTTGGTATAAGCATTGAGATATCACATCTCTGCTATCGGAAGGGTCTCAAGATTGGAATGGGAAGGAGTTGGATATTCCCATCTCATGTTATAGGAAGGGTCTCAGGTTTGGTATTAGAAGCATTGAGATATCACATCTCACGCTATAGGAAGGGTCTCAGGATTGGAATGGGAAGGACTTGGATATCACATCTCATGCTATAGGGAGGGTCTCAAGTTTGATATTAGAAGCTTTGAGATATCACATCTCATGATATCGGAAGGGTCTCAGGATTGGAATGGGAAGGAGTTGGATATCACATCTCATGATAAAGGAAGGGTCTAAGGTTTGGAAGGGGAAGGATTTGGATATCACATCTCATGTTATATTACGGGTCTCAGGTTTGGTATTAGAAGCATTGAGATATCAAGTCTCATAGTATAGGAAGGGTCTCAGAATTGGAATGGGAAGGAGTTGGATATCCCATCTCATGTTATAGGAAGAGTCTCTGGTTTGGTATTAGAATCATTGAGATATCACATCGCATGCTGTAGGAAGGGTCTAAGGATTGGAATGGGATGGACTTGGATATCACATCTCATGCTATAGGTAGGCTCTCAGGTTTGATATAAGCATTGAGATATCACATCTCATGCTATAGGAAGGGTCTCAGGATTGGAATGGGAAGGATTTGGATATCACATCTCATGCTATAGGAAGGGTCTCAGATTTGGTATAAGCATTGAGATATCACATCTCATGCTAAAGGAAGGGTCTCAGGATTGGAATGGGAAGGAGTTGTATATGACATCTCAGGCCATAGGAAGGGTCTCATGTTTGGTATAAGCATTGAGATATCACATCTCTGCTATCGGAAGGGTCTCAGGATTGGAATGGGAAGGAATTGGATATCCCATCTCATGTTATAGGAAGGGTCTCAGGTTTGGTATTAGAAGCATAGAGATATCACATCTCATGCTATAGGAAGGGTCTCAGGATTGGAATGGGAAGGACTTGGATGTCACATCTCATGCTATAGGGAGGGTCTCAAGTTTGATATTAGAAGCATTGAGATAACAAATCTCATGATATCGGAAGGGTCTCAGGATTGGAATGGGAAGGAGTTGGATACCACATCTCATGATAAAGGAAGGGTCTAAGGTTTGGAAGGGGAAGGATTTGGATATCACATCTCATGTTATAGGACGGGTCTCAGGTTTGGTATTAGAAGCATTGAGATATCAAGTCTCATGGTATAAGAAGGGTCTCAGAATTGGAATGGGAAGGAGTTGGATATCACACCTCAAGCTATAGGAAGGGTCTCAGGATTGGAATGGGAAGGAGTTTGATATCACATCTCATGCCATAGTACGGGTCTCAGGTTTGGTAGAAGCATTGGGATATCACATCTCATGCTATCGGAAGGGTATCAGTATTGGATTTGGAAGAAGTTGGATATCCCATCTCATGCTATAGGAAGGGTCTCAGGTTGGAATGGGAAGGAGTTGGATATCACATTTCATGTTATAGGAAGGGTCTCAGGATTGGAATGGGAAGGACTTGGATATCATATCTCATGCTATAGGACAGGTCTCAGGTTTGTTATTAGAATCATTGAGATATCATATTGCATGCTGTAGGAAGGGTCTAAGGATTGGAACGGGAAGGACTTGGATATCACATCTCATGCTATAGATAGGCTCTTAGGTTTGGAAAGGGAAGGAGTTGGATATCACATTTCATGTTAGAGGAAGGATCTCAGGTTTGGTATTAGAAGCATTGAGATATCACATCTCATGCTATAGGAAGGGTCTCAGGATTGGAATGGGAAGTAGTTGGATATCACATCTCATGCTATAGGAAGGGTATCAGGTTTGGTATAAGCATTGAGATATCACATCTCATGCTATAGGACGGGTCTCAGGATTGGAATGGAAGGAGTTGGATATCACATCTCATGTTATAGGAAGGATCTCAGGTTTGGTATTAGAAGCATTGAGACATCACATCTCATGCTATAGGAAGGGTCTCAGGGTTGGAATGGGAAGGAGTTGGATATCACATCTCATCCAATAGGAAGGGTCTCAGGTTTGGAATGGGAAGGAATTGGATATCACATCTCATGTTATAGGAAGGATCTCAGGTTTGGTATTAGAAGCATTGAGATATCACATCTCATGCTATAGGAAGGGTCTCAGGATTGGAATGTGAAGGATTTGGATATCACATCTCATGCTAAAGGAAGGGTCTCAGGATTGGTAGAAGCATTGAGATATCATGTCTCTGCTATCGGAGGGGTCTCAGGATTGGATTGGGAAGGAGTTGGATATCCCTTCTCATGCTATAGGAAGGGTCTCAGGATTTGAATGGCAAGGAGTTGGATATCACATCTCATGCCATAGGAAGGGTCTCAGGTTTGGTATAAGCATTGAGATATCATATCTCTGCTATCGGAAGGGTCTCAGGATTGGAATGGGAAGGAGTTGGATATTCCCATCTCATGTTATAGGAAGGGTCTCAGGTTTGGTATTAGAAGCATTCAGATATCACATCTCATGCTATAGGAAGGGTCTCAGGATTGGAATGGGAAGGACTTGGATATCACATCTCATGCTATAGGGAGGGTCTCAAGTTTGATATTAGAAGCTTTGAGATATCACATCTCATGATATCGGTAGGGTCTCAGGATTGGAATGGGAAGGAGTTGGATATCACATCTCATGATAAAGGAAGGGTCTAAGGTTTGGAAGGGGAAGGATTTGGATATCACATCTCATGTTATATTACGGGTCTCAGGTTTGGTATTAGAAGCATTGAGATATCAAGTCTCAGAGTATAGGAAGGGTCTCAGAATTGGAATGGGAAGGAGTTGGATATCACATCTCAAGCTATAGGAAGGGTCTCAGGATTGGAATGGGAAGGACTTGGATATCACATCTCATGCTATAGGAAGGCTCTCAGGTTTGGAAGGGGAAAGAGTTGGATATCACATTTCATGTTAGAGGTAGGATCTCAGGTTTGGTATTAGAGGCATTGAGATATCACATCTCATGCTATCAGAAGGGTCTCAGGAATGGAATGGGAAGGAGTTGGATATCACATCTCATGCTAAAGGGAGGGTCTCAGGTTTGGAAGGGGAAGGATTTGGATATCACATCTCATGTTATAGGAAGGATCTCAGGTTTGGTATTAGAACCATTGAGATATCACATCTCATGCTATCGGAAGGATCTCAGGTTTGGTATTAGAAGCATTGAGATATCACATCTCATGCTATCAGAAGGGTCTCAGGATTGGAATGGGAAGGAGTTGGATATCACATCTCATGCTAAAGGGAGGGTCTCAGGTTTGGAAGGGGAAGGATTTGGATATCACATCTCATGTTATCGGAAGGATCTCACGTTTGGTATTAGAAGTATTGAGATATCATATCTCATGCTATAGGAAGGGTCTCAGGATTGGAATGGGAAGGACTTAGATATCACATATCATGCTATAGGGAGGGTCTCAGTTTTGATATTAGAAGCATTGAGATATCACATCTCATGCTATCGGAAGTGTCTCAGGATTGGAATGGGAAGGAGCTGGATATCACATCTCATGCTAAAGGAAGGGTCTCAGGTTTGGAACGGGAAGGATTTGGATATCACATCTCTTGTTATAGGAAGGGTCTCAGGTTTGGTATAAGCATTGAGATATCACATCTCTGCTATCGGAAGTGTCTCAGGATTGGAATGGGAAGGAGTTGGATATCCCATCTCATGTTATAGGACGGGTCTCAGGTTTGTTATTAGAATCATTGAGATATCATATTGCATGCTGTAGGAAGGGTCTAAGGGTTGGAATGGGAAGGACTTGGATATCACATCTCATGCTATAGATAGGCTCTTAGGTTTGGAAAGGGAAGGAGTTGGATATCACATTTCATGTTAGAGGAAGGATCTCAGGTTTGGTATTAGAAGCATTGAGATATCACATCTCATGCTATAGGAAGGGTCTCAGGATTGGAATGGGAAGGAGTTGGATATCACATCTCATGCTAAAGGGAGGGTCTCAGGTTTGGAAGGGGAAGGATTTGGATATCACATCTCATGTTATAGGAAGGATCTCAGGTTTGGTATTAGAACCATTGAGATATCACATCTCATGCTATCGGAAGGATCTCAGGTTTGGTATTAGAAGCATTGAGATATCACATCTCATGCTATCAGAAGGGTCTCAGGATTGGAATGGGAAGGAGTTGGATATCACATCTCATGCTAAAGGGAGGGTCTCAGGTTTGGAAGGGGAAGGATTTGGATATCACATCTCATGTTATCGGAAGGATCTCACGTTTGGTATTAGAAGTATTGAGATATCATATCTCATGCTATAGGAAGGGTCTCAGGATTGGAATGGGAAGGACTTAGATATCACATATCATGCTATAGGGAGGGTCTCAGTTTTGATATTAGAAGCATTGAGATATCACATCTCATGCTATCGGAAGTGTCTCAGGATTGGAATGGGAAGGAGCTGGATATCACATCTCATGTTATAGGAAGGGTCTCAGGTTTGGTATAAGCATTGAGATATCACATCTCTGCTATCGGAAGTGTCTCAGGATTGGAATGGGTGGAGTTGGATATCCCATCTCATGTTATAGGACGGGTCTCAGGTTTGTTATTAGAATCATTGAGATATCATATTGCATGCTGTAGGAAGGGTCTAAGGGTTGGAATGGGAAGGACTTGGATATCACATCTCATGCTATAGATAGGCTCTTAGGTTTGGAAAGGGAAGGAGTTGGATATCACATTTCATGTTAGAGGAAGGATCTCAGGTTTGGTATTAGAAGCATTGAGATATCACATCTCATGCTATAGGAAGGGTCTCAGGATTGGAATGGGAAGTAGTTGGATATCACATCTCATGCTATAGGAAGTGTCTCAGGTTTGGTATAAGCATTGAGATATCACATCTCATGCTATAGGACGGGTCTCAGGATTGGATTGGGAAGGAGTTGGATGTCCCTTCTCATGCTATAGGAAGGGTCTCAGGATTTGAATGGCAAGGGGTTGGATATCACATCTCATGCCATAGGAAGGGTCTCAGGTTTGGTATAAGCATTGAGATATCACATCTCTGCTATCGGAAGGGTCTCAGGATTGGAATGGGAAGGAGTTGGATATTCCCATCTCATGTTATAGGAAGGGTCTCAGGTTTGGTATTAGAAGCATTGAGATATCACATCTCATGCTATAGGAAGGGTCTCAGGATTGGAATGGGAAGGACTTGGATATCACATCTCATGCTATAGGGAGGGTCTCAAGTTTGATATTAGAAGCTTTGAGATATCACATCTCATGATATCGGAAGGGTCTCAGGATTGGAATGGGAAGGAGTTGGATATCACATCTCATGATAAAGGAAGGGTCTAAGGTTTGGAAGGGGAAGGATTTGGATATCACATCTCATGTTATATTACGGGTCTCAGGTTTGGTATTAGAAGCATTGAGATATCAAGTCTCAGAGTATAGGAAGGGTCTCAGAATTGGAATGGGAAGGAGTTGGATATCACATCTCAAGCTATAGGAAGGGTCTCAGGATTGGAATGGGAAGGACTTGGATATCACATCTCATGCTATAGGAAGGCTCTCAGGTTTGGAAGGGGAAAGAGTTGGATATCACATTTCATGTTAGAGGTAGGATCTCAGGTTTGGTATTAGAGGCATTGAGATATCACATCTCATGCTATCGGAAGGATCTCAGGTTTGGTATTAGAAGCATTGAGATATCACATCTCATGCTATCAGAAGGGTCTCAGGATTGGAATGGGAAGGAGTTGGATATCACATCTCATGCTAAAGGGAGGGTCTCAGGTTTGGAAGGGGAAGGATTTGGATATCACATCTCATGTTATCGGAAGGATCTCACGTTTGGTATTAGAAGTATTGAGATATCATATCTCATGCTATAGGAAGGGTCTCAGGATTGGAATGGGAAGGACTTAGATATCACATATCATGCTATAGGGAGGGTCTCAGTTTTGATATTAGAAGCATTGAGATATCACATCTCATGCTATCGGAAGTGTCTCAGGATTGGAATGGGAAGGAGCTGGATATCACATCTCATGCTAAAGGAAGGGTCTCAGGTTTGGAACGGGAAGGATTTGGATATCACATCTCATGTTATAGGAAGGGTCTCAGGTTTGGTATAAGCATTGAGATATCACATCTCTGCTATCGGAAGTGTCTCAGGATTGGAATGGGAAGGAGTTGGATATCCCATCTCATGTTATAGGACGGGTCTCAGGTTTGTTATTAGAATCATTGAGATATCATATTGCATGCTGTAGGAAGGGTCTAAGGGTTGGAATGGGAAGGACTTGGATATCACATCTCATGCTATAGATAGGCTCTTAGGTTTGGAAAGGGAAGGAGTTGGATATCACATTTCATGTTAGAGGAAGGATCTCAGGTTTGGTATTAGAAGCATTGAGATATCACATCTCATGCTATAGGAAGGGTCTCAGGATTGGAATGGGAAGGAGTTGGATATCACATCTCATGCTAAAGGGAGGGTCTCAGGTTTGGAAGGGGAAGGATTTGGATATCACATCTCATGTTATAGGAAGGATCTCAGGTTTGGTATTAGAACCATTGAGATATCACATCTCATGCTATCGGAAGGATCTCAGGTTTGGTATTAGAAGCATTGAGATATCACATCTCATGCTATCAGAAGGGTCTCAGGATTGGAATGGGAAGGAGTTGGATATCACATCTCATGCTAAAGGGAGGGTCTCAGGTTTGGAAGGGGAAGGATTTGGATATCACATCTCATGTTATCGGAAGGATCTCACGTTTGGTATTAGAAGTATTGAGATATCATATCTCATGCTATAGGAAGGGTCTCAGGATTGGAATGGGAAGGACTTAGATATCACATATCATGCTATAGGGAGGGTCTCAGTTTTGATATTAGAAGCATTGAGATATCACATCTCATGCTATCGGAAGTGTCTCAGGATTGGAATGGGAAGGAGCTGGATATCACATCTCATGCTAAAGGAAGGGTCTCAGGTTTGGAACGGGAAGGATTTGGATATCACATCTCATGTTATAGGAAGGGTCTCAGGTTTGGTATAAGCATTGAGATATCACATCTCTGCTATCGGAAGTGTCTCAGGATTGGAATGGGAAGGAGTTGGATATCCCATCTCATGTTATAGGACGGGTCTCAGGTTTGTTATTAGAATCATTGAGATATCATATTGCATGCTATAGGAAGGGTCTAAGGGTTGGAATGGGAAGGACTTGGATATCACATCTCATGCTATAGATAGGCTCTTAGGTTTGGAAAGGGAAGGAGTTGGATATCACATTTCATGTTAGAGGAAGGATCTCAGGTTTGGTATTAGAAGCATTGAGATATCACATCTCATGCTATAGGAAGGGTCTCAGGATTGGAATGGGAAGTAGTTGGATATCACATCTCATGCTATAGGAAGTGTCTCAGGTTTGGTATAAGCATTGAGATATCACATCTCATGCTATAGGACGGGTCTCAGGATTGGAATGGAAGGAGTTGGATATCACATCTCATGTTATAGGAAGGATCTCAGGTTTGCTATTAGAAGCATTGAGACATCACATCTCATGCTATAGGAAGGGTCTCAGATTTGGTATAAGCATTGAGATATCACATCTCATGCTAAAGGAAGGGTCTCAGGATTGGAATGGGAAGGAGTTGTATATGACATCTCAGGCCATAGGAAGGGTCTCATGTTTGGTATAAGCATTGAGATATCACATCTCTGCTATCGGAAGGGTCTCAGGATTGGAATGGGAAGGAGTTGGATATCCCATCTCATGTTATAGGAAGGGTCTCAGGTTTGGTATTAGAAGCATAGAGATATCACATCTCATGCTATAGGAAGGGTCTCAGGATTGGAATGGGAAGGACTTGGATGTCACACCTCAAGCTATAGGAAGGGTCTCAGGATTGGAATGGGAAGGAGTTTGATATCACATCTCATGCCATAGTATGGGTCTCAGGTTTGGTAGAAGCATTGGGATATCACATCTCATGCTATCGGAAGGGTATCAGTATTGGGTTTGGAAGAAGTTGGATATCCCATCTCATGCTATAGGAAGGGTCTCAGGTTGGAATGGGAAGGAGTTGGATATCACATTTCATGTTATAGGAAGGGTCTGAGGATTGGAATGGGAAGGACTTGGATATCATATCTCATGCTATAGGACAGGTCTCAGGTTTGTTATTAGAATCATTGAGATATCATATTGCATGCTGTAGGAAGGGTCTAAGGATTGGAACGGGAAGGACTTGGATATCACATCTCATGCTATAGATAGGCTCTTAGGTTTGGAAAGGGAAGGAGTTGGATATCACATTTCATGTTAGAGGAAGGATCTCAGGTTTGGTATTAGAAGCATTGAGATATCACATCTCATGCTATAGGAAGGGTCTCAGGATTGGAATGGGAAGTAGTTGGATATCACTTCTCATGCTATAGGAAGGGTCTCATGTTTGGTATAAGCATTGAGATATCACATCTCATGCTATAGGACGATTCTCAGGATTGGAATGGAAGGAGTTGGATATCACATCTCATGTTATAGGAAGGATCTCAGGTTTGGTATTAGAAGCATTGAGACATCACATCTCATGCTATAGGAAGGGTCTCAGGGTTGGAATGGGAAGGAGTTGGATATCATATCTCATCCAATAGGAAGGGTCTCAGGTTTGGAATGGGAAGGAATTGGATATCACATCTCATGTTATAGGAAGGATCTCAGGTTTGGTATTAGAAGCATTGAGATATCACATCTCATGCTATAGGAAGGGTCTCAGGATTGGAATGTGAAGGATTTGGATATCACATCTCATGCTAAAGGAAGGGTCTCAGGATTGGTAGAAGCATTGAGATATCACGTCTCTGCTATCGGAGGGGTCTCAGGATTGGATTGGGAAGGAGTTGGATGGAAGGAGTTGGATATCACATCTCATGTTATAGGAAGGATCTCAGGTTTGGTATTAGAAGCATTGAGACATCACATCTCATGCTATAGGAAGGGTCTCAGGGTTGGAATGGGAAGGAGTTGGATATCATATCTCATCCAATAGGAAGGGTCTCAGGTTTGGAATGGGAAGGAATTGGATATCACATCTCATGTTATAGGAAGGATCTCAGGTTTGGTATTAGAAGCATTGAGATATCACATCTCATGCTATAGGAAGGGTCTCAGGATTGGAATGTGAAGGATTTGGATATCACATCTCATGCTAAAGGAAGGGTCTCAGGATTGGTAGAAGCATTGAGATATCACGTCTCTGCTATCGGAGGGGTCTCAGGATTGGATTGGGAAGGAGTTGGATATCCCTTCTCATGCTATAGGAAGGGTCTCAGGATTTGAATGGCAAGGAGTTGGATATCACATCTCATGCCATAGGAAGGGTCTCAGGTTTGGTATAAGCATTGAGATATCATATCTCTGCTATCGGAAGGGTCTCAGGATTGGAATGGGAAGGAGTTGGATATTCCCATCTCATGTTATAGGAAGGGTCTCAGGTTTGGTATTAGAAGCATTGAGATATCACATCTCATGCTATAGGAAGGGTCTCAGGATTGGAATGGGAAGGACTTGGATATCACATCTCATGCTATAGGGAGGGTCTCAAGTTTGATATTAGAAGCTTTGAGATATCACATCTCATGATATCGGAAGGGTCTCAGGATTGGAATGGGAAGGAGTTGGATATCACATCTCATGATAAAGGAAGGGTCTAAGGTTTGGAAGGGGAAGGATTTGGATATCACATCTCATGTTATATTACGGGTCTCAGGTTTGGTATTAGAAGCATTGAGATATCAAGTCTCAGAGTATAGGAAGGGTCTCAGAATTGGAATGGGAAGGAGTTGGATATCACATCTCAAGCTATAGGAAGGGTCTCAGGATTGGAATGGGAAGGACTTGGATATCACATCTCATGCTATAGGAAGGCTCTCAGGTTTGGAAGGGGAAAGAGTTGGATATCACATTTCATGTTAGAGGTAGGATCTCAGGTTTGGTATTAGAGGCATTGAGATATCACATCTCATGCTATCAGAAGGGTCTCAGGAATGGAATGGGAAGGAGTTGGATATCACATCTCATGCTAAAGGGAGGGTCTCAGGTTTGGAAGGGGAAGGATTTGGATATCACATCTCATGTTATAGGAAGGATCTCAGGTTTGGTATTAGAACCATTGAGATATCACATCTCATGCTATCGGAAGGATCTCAGGTTTGGTATTAGAAGCATTGAGATATCACATCTCATGCTATCAGAAGGGTCTCAGGATTGGAATGGGAAGGAGTTGGATATCACATCTCATGCTAAAGGGAGGGTCTCAGGTTTGGAAGGGGAAGGATTTGGATATCACATCTCATGTTATCGGAAGGATCTCACGTTTGGTATTAGAAGTATTGAGATATCATATCTCATGCTATAGGAAGGGTCTCAGGATTGGAATGGGAAGGACTTAGATATCACATATCATGCTATAGGGAGGGTCTCAGTTTTGATATTAGAAGCATTGAGATATCACATCTCATGCTATCGGAAGTGTCTCAGGATTGGAATGGGAAGGAGCTGGATATCACATCTCATGCTAAAGGAAGGGTCTCAGGTTTGGAACGGGAAGGATTTGGATATCACATCTCATGTTATAGGAAGGGTCTCAGGTTTGGTATAAGCATTGAGATATCACATCTCTGCTATCGGAAGTGTCTCAGGATTGGAATGGGAAGGAGTTGGATATCCCATCTCATGTTATAGGACGGGTCTCAGGTTTGTTATTAGAATCATTGAGATATCATATTGCATGCTGTAGGAAGGTTCTAAGGGTTGGAATGGGAAGGACTTGGATATCACATCTCATGCTATAGATAGGCTCTTAGGTTTGGAAAGGGAAGGAGTTGGATATCACATTTCATGTTAGAGGAAGGATCTCAGGTTTGGTATTTGAAGCATTGAGATATCACATCTCATGCAATATGAAGGGTCTCAGGATTGCAATGGGAAGGAGTTGGATATCACATCTCATGCTAAAGGGAGGGTCTCAGGTTTGGAAGGGGAAGGATTTGGATATCACATCTCATGTTATAGGAAGGATCTCAGGTTTTGTATTAGAACCATTGAGATATCACATCTCATGCTATCGGAAGGATCTCAGGTTTGGTATTAGAAGCATTGAGATATCACATCTCATGCTATCAGAAGGGTCTCAGGATTGGAATGGGAAGGAGTTGGATATCACATCTCATGCTAAAGGGAGGGTCTCAGGTTTGGAAGGGGAAGGATTTGGATATCACATCTCATGTTATCGGAAGGATCTCACGTTTGGTATTAGAAGTATTGAGATATCATATCTCATGCTATAGGAAGGGTCTCAGGATTGGAATGGGAAGGACTTAGATATCACATATCATGCTATAGGGAGGGTCTCAGTTTTGATATTAGAAGCATTGAGATATCACATCTCATGCTATCGGAAGTGTCTCAGGATTGGAATGGGAAGGAGCTGGATATCACATCTCATGTTATAGGAAGGGTCTCAGGTTTGGTATAAGCATTGAGATATCACATCTCTGCTATCGGAAGTGTCTCAGGATTGGAATGGGAAGGAGTTGGATATCCCATCTCATGTTATAGGACGGGTCTCAGGTTTGTTATTAGAATCATTGAGATATCATATTGCATGCTGTAGGAAGGGTCTAAGGGTTGGAATGGGAAGGACTTGGATATCACATCTCATGTTATAGGAAGGATCTCAGGTTTGGTATTAGAACCATTGAGATATCACATCTCATGCTATCGGAAGGATCTCAGGTTTGGTATTAGAAGCATTGAGATATCACATCTCATGCTATCAGAAGGGTCTCAGGATTGGAATGGGAAGGAGTTGGATATCACATCTCATGCTAAAGGGAGGGTCTCAGGTTTGGAAGGGGAAGGATTTGAATATCACATCTCATGTTATCGGAAGGATCTCACGTTTGGTATTAGAAGTATTGAGATATCATATCTCATGCTATAGGAAGGGTCTCAGGATTGGAATGGGAAGGACTTAGATATCACATATCATGCTATAGGGAGGGTCTCAGTTTTGATATTAGAAGCATTGAGATATCACATCTCATGCTATCGGAAGTGTCTCAGGATTGGAATGGGAAGGAGCTGGATATCACATCTCATGTTATAGGAAGGGTCTCAGGTTTGGTATAAGCATTGAGATATCACATCTCTGCTATCGGAAGTGTCTCAGGATTGGAATGGGAAGGAGTTGGATATCCCATCTCATGTTATAGGACGGGTCTCAGGTTTGTTATTAGAATCATTGAGATATCATATTGCATGCTGTAGGAAGGGTCTAAGGGTTGGAATGGGAAGGAATTGGATATCACATCTCATGTTATAGGAAGGATCTCAGGTTTGGTATTAGAAGCATTGAGATATCACATCTCATGCTATAGGAAGGGTCTCAGGATTGGAATGTGAAGGATTTGGATATCACATCTCATGCTAAAGGAAGGGTCTCAGGATTGGTAGAAGCATTGAGATATCACGTCTCTGCTATCGGAGGGGTCTCAGGATTGGATTGGGAAGGAGTTGGATATCCCTTCTCATGCTATAGGAAGGGTCTCAGGATTTGAATGGCAAGGAGTTGGATATCACATCTCATGCCATAGGAAGGGTCTCAGGTTTGGTATAAGCATTGAGATATCATATCTCTGCTATCGGAAGGGTCTCAGGATTGGAATGGGAAGGAGTTGGATATTCCCATCTCATGTTATAGGAAGGGTCTCAGGTTTGGTATTAGAAGCATTGAGATATCACATCTCATGCTATAGGAAGGGTCTCAGGATTGGAATGGGAAGGACTAAGATATCACATCTCATGCTATAGGGAGGGTCTCAAGTTTGATATTAGAAGCTTTGAGATATCACATCTCATGATATCGGAAGGGTCTCAGGATTGGAATGGGAAGGAGTTGGATATCACATCTCATGATAAAGGAAGGGTCTAAGGTTTGGAAGGGGAAGGATTTGGATATCACATATCATGTTATATTACGGGTCTCAGGTTTGGTATTAGAAGCATTGAGATATCAAGTCTCAGAGTATAGGAAGGGTCTCAGAATTGGAATGGGAAGGAGTTGGATATCACATCTCAAGCTATAGGAAGGGTCTCAGGATTGGAATGGGAAGGACTTGGATATCACATCTCATGCTATAGGAAGGCTCTCAGGTTTGGAAGGGGAAAGAGTTGGATATCACATTTCATGTTAGAGGTAGGATCTCAGGTTTGGTATTAGAGGCATTGAGATATCACATCTCATGCTATCAGAAGGGTCTCAGGAATGGAATGGGAAGGAGTTGGATATCACATCTCATGCTAAAGGGAGGGTCTCAGGTTTGGAAGGGGAAGGATTTGGATATCACATCTCATGTTATAGGAAGGATCTCAGGTTTGGTATTAGAACCATTGAGATATCACATCTCATGCTATCGGAAGGATCTCAGGTTTGGTATTAGAAGCATTGAGATATCACATCTCATGCTATCAGAAGGGTCTCAGGATTGGAATGGGAAGGAGTTGGATATCACATCTCATGCTAAAGGGAGGGTCTCAGGTTTGGAAGGGGAAGGATTTGGATATCACATCTCATGTTATCGGAAGGATCTCACGTTTGGTATTAGAAGTATTGAGATATCATATCTCATGCTATAGGAAGGGTCTCAGGATTGGAATGGGAAGGACTTAGATATCACATATCATGCTATAGGGAGGGTCTCAGTTTTGATATTAGAAGCATTGAGATATCACATCTCATGCTATCGGAAGTGTCTCAGGATTGGAATGGGAAGGAGCTGGATATCACATCTCATGTTATAGGAAGGGTCTCAGGTTTGGTATAAGCATTGAGATATCACATCTCTGCTATCGGAAGTGTCTCAGGATTGGAATGGGAAGGAGTTGGATATCCCATCTCATGTTATAGGACGGGTCTCAGGTTTGTTATTAGAATCATTGAGATATCATATTGCATGCTGTAGGAAGGGTCTAAGGGTTGGAATGGGAAGGACTTGGATATCACATCTCATGCTATAGATAGGCTCTTAGGTTTGGAAAGGGAAGGAGTTGGATATCACATTTCATGTTAGAGGAAGGATCTCAGGTTTGGTATTAGAAGCATTGAGATATCACATCTCATGCTATAGGAAGGGTCTCAGGATTGGAATGGGAAGTAGTTGGATATCACATCTCATGCTATAGGAAGTGTCTCAGGTTTGGTATAAGCATTGAGATATCACATCTCATGCTATAGGACGGGTCTCAGGATTGGATTGGGAAGGAGTTGGATATCCCTTCTCATGCTATAGGAAGGGTCTCAGGATTTGAATGGCAAGGAGTTGGATATCACATCTCATGCCATAGGAAGGGTCTCAGGTTTGGTATAAGCATTGAGATATCACATCTCTGCTATCGGAAGGGTCTCAGGATTGGAATGGGAAGGAGTTGGATATTCCCATCTTATGTTATAGGAAGGGTCTCAGGTTTGGTATTAGAAGCATTGAGATATCACATCTCATGCTATAGGAAGGGTCTCAGGATTGGAATGGGAAGGACTTGGATATCACATCTCATGCTATAGGGAGGGTCTCAAGTTTGATATTAGAAGCTTTGAGATATCACATCTCATGATATCGGAAGGGTCTCAGGATTGGAATGGGAAGGAGTTGGATATCACATCTCATGATAAAGGAAGGGTCTAAGGTTTGGAAGGGGAAGGATTTGGATATCACATCTCATGTTATATTACGGGTCTCAGGTTTGGTATTAGAAGCATTGAGATATCAAGTCTCAGAGTATAGGAAGGGTCTCAGAATTGGAATGGGAAGGAGTTGGATATCACATCTCAAGCTATAGGAAGGGTCTCAGGATTGGAATGGGAAGGACTTGGATATCACATCTCATGCTATAGGAAGGCTCTCAGGTTTGGAAGGGGAAAGAGTTGGATATCACATTTCATGTTAGAGGTAGGATCTCAGGTTTGGTATTAGAGGCATTGAGATATCACATCTCATGCTATCGGAAGGATCTCAGGTTTGGTATTAGAAGCATTGAGATATCACATCTCATGCTATCAGAAGGGTCTCAGGAATGGAATGGGAAGGAGTTGGATATCACATCTCATGCTAAAGGGAGGGTCTCAGGTTTGGAAGGGGAAGGTTTTGGATATCACATCTCATGTTATAGGAAGGATCTCAGGTTTGGTATTAGAACCATTGAGATATCACATCTCATGCTATCGGAAGGATCTCAGGTTTGGTATTAGAAGCATTGAGATATCACATCTCATGCTATAGGAAGGGTCTCAGGATTGGAATGGGAAGGACTTAGATATCACATATCATGCTATAGGGAGGGTCTCAGTTTTGATATTAGAAGCATTGAGATATCACATCTCATGCTATCGGAAGTGTCTCAGGATTGGAATGGGAAGGAGCTGGATATCACATCTCATGCTAAAGGAAGGGTCTCAGGTTTGGAACGGGAAGGATTTGGATATCACATCTCATGTTATAGGAAGGGTCTCAGGTTTGGTATAAGCATTGAGATATCACATCTCTGCTATCGGAAGTGTCTCAGGATTGGAATGGGAAGGAGTTGGATATCCCATCTCATGTTATAGGACGGGTCTCAGGTTTGTTATTAGAATCATTGAGATATCATATTGCATGCTGTAGGAAGGGTCTAAGGGTTGGAATGGGAAGGACTTGGATATCACATCTCATGCTATAGATAGGCTCTTAGGTTTGGAAAGGGAAGGAGTTGGATATCACATTTCATGTTAGAGGAAGGATCTCAGGTTTGGTATTAGAAGCATTGAGATATCACATCTCATGCTATAGGAAGGGTCTCAGGATTGGAATGGGAAGGAGTTGGATATCACATCTCATGCTAAAGGGAGGGTCTCAGGTTTGGAAGGGGAAGGATTTGGATATCACATCTCATGTTATAGGAAGGATCTCAGGTTTGGTATTAGAACCATTGAGATATCACATCTCATGCTATCGGAAGGATCTCAGGTTTGGTATTAGAAGCATTGAGATATCACATCTCATGCTATCAGAAGGGTCTCAGGATTGGAATGGGGAGGAGTTGGATATCACATCTCATGCTAAAGGGAGGGTCTCAGGTTTGGAAGGGGAAGGATTTGGATATCACATCTCATGTTATCGGAAGGATCTCACGTTTGGTATTAGAAGTATTGAGATATCATATCTCATGCTATAGGAAGGGTCTCAGGATTGGAATGGGAAGGACTTAGATATCACATATCATGCTATAGGGAGGGTCTCAGTTTTGATATTAGAAGCATTGAGATATCACATCTCATGCTATCGGAAGTGTCTCAGGATTGGAATGGGAAGGAGCTGGATATCACATCTCATGCTAAAGGAAGGGTCTCAGGTTTGGAACGGGAAGGATTTGGATATCACATCTCATGTTATAGGAAGGGTCTCAGGTTTGGTATAAGCATTGAGATATCACATCTCTGCTATCGGAAGTGTCTCAGGATTGGAATGGGAAGGAGTTGGATATCCCATCTCATGTTATAGGACGGGTCTCAGGTTTGTTATTAGAATCATTGAGATATCATATTGCATGCTGTAGGAAGGGTCTAAGGGTTGGAATGGGAAGGACTTGGATATCACATCTCATGCTATAGATAGGCTCTTAGGTTTGGAAAGGGAAGGAGTTGGATATCACATTTCATGTTAGAGCAAGGATCTCAGGTTTGGTATTAGAAGCATTGAGATATCACATCTCATGCTATAGGAAGGGTCTCAGGATTGGAATGGGAAGTAGTTGGATATCACATCTCATGCTATAGGAAGTGTCTCAGGTTTGGTATAAGCATTGAGATATCACATCTCATGCTATAGGACGGGTCTCAGGATTGGAATGGAAGGAGTTGGATATCACATCTCATGTTATAGGAAGGATCTCAGGTTTGCTATTAGAAGCATTGAGACATCACATCTCATGCTATAGGAAGGGTCTCAGGGTTGGAATGGGAAGGAGTTGGATATCACATCTCATCCAATAGGAAGGGTCTCAGGTTTGGAATGGGAAGGAATTGGATATCACATCTCATGTTATAGGAAGGATCTCAGGTTTGGTATTAGAAGCATTGAGATATCACATCTCATGCTATAGGAAGGGTCTCAGGATTGGAATGTGAAGGATTTGGATATCACATCTCATGCTAAAGGAAGGGTCTCAGGTTTGGTAGAAGCATTGAGATATCACGTCTCTGCTATCGGAAGGGTCTCAGGATTGGATTGGGAAGGAGTTGGATATCCCTTCTCATGCTATAGGAAGGGTCTCAGGATTTGAATGGCAAGGAGTTGGATATCACATCTCATGCCATAGGAAGGGTCTCAGGTTTGGTATAAGCATTGAGATATCACATCTCTGCTATCGGAAGGGTCTCAGGATTGGATTGGGAAGGAGTTGGATATCCCTTCTCATGCTATAGGAAGTGTCTCAGGTTGGAATGGGAAGGAGTTGGATATCACATCTCATGTTATAGGAAGGGTCTCAGGATTGGAATGGGAAGGATTTGGATATCACATCTCTTGCTATAGGAAGGGTCTCAGGATTGGAATGAGTAGGAGTTGGATATTACTTTCTTGCTATAGGAAGGGTCTCATGTTTGGAATGGGAATGAGTTGGATATCACATATGCTATAATTAGTGTCTCAGGTTTGGAACGGGAAGGAGTTGGATATCACATCTCATGTTATAGGAAGGGTCTCAGGTTTGTTATAAGCATTGAGATATCACATCTCTGCTATCGGAAGCGGCTCAGGATTGGAATGGGAAGGAGTTGGATATCCCATCTCATGTTATAGTAAGAGTCTCTGGTTTGGTATTAGAATCATTGAGATATCACATCGCATGCTGTAGGAAGGGTCTAAGGATTGGAATGGGATGGACTTGGATATCACATCTCATGCTATAGGTAGGCTCTCAGGTTTGGTATAAGCATTGAGATATCACATCTCATGCTATAGGAAGGGTCTCAGATTTGGTATAAGCATTGAGATATCACATCTCATGCTAAAGGAAGGGTCTCAGGATTGGAATGGGAAGGAGTTGTATATGACATCTCAGGCCATAGGAAGGGTCTCAGGTTTGGTATAAGCATTGAGATATCACATCTCTGCTATCGGAAGCGGCTCAGGATTGGAATGGGAAGGAGTTGGATATCCCATCTCATGTTATAGGAAGGGTCTCAGGTTTGGTATTAGAAGCATAGAGATATCACATCTCATGCTATAGGAAGGGTCTCAGGATTGGAATGGGAAGGACTTGGATGTCACATCTCATGCTATAGGGAGGGTCTCAAGTTTGATATTAGAAGCATTGAGATAACAAATCTCATGATATCGGAAGGGTCTCAGGATTGGAATGGGAAGGAGTTGGATACCACATCTCATGATAAAGGAAGGGTCTAAGGTTTGGAAGGGGAAGGATTTGGATATCACATCTCATGTTATAGGAAGGGTCTCAGGTTTGGTATAAGCATTGAGATATCACATCTCTGCTATCGGAAGTGTCTCAGGATTGGAATGGGAAGGAGTTGGATATCCCATCTCATGTTATAGGACGGGTCTCAGGTTTGTTATTAGAATCATTGAGATATCATATTGCATGCTGTAGGAAGGGTCTAAGGGTTGGAATGGGAAGGACTTGGATATCACATCTCATGCTATAGATAGGCTCTTAGGTTTGGAAAGGGAAGGAGTTGGATATCACATTTCATGTTAGAGGAAGGATCTCAGGTTTGGTATTAGAAGCATTGAGATATCATATCTCATGCTATAGGAAGGGTCTCAGGATTGGAATGGGAAGGAGTTGGATATCACATCTCATGCTAAAGGGAGGGTCTCAGGTTTGGAAGGGGAAGGATTTGGATATCACATCTCATGTTATAGGAAGGATCTCAGGTTTGGTATTAGAACCATTGAGATATCACATCTCATGCTATCGGAAGGATCTCAGGTTTGGTATTAGAAGCATTGAGATATCACATCTCATGCTATCAGAAGGGTCTCAGGATTGGAATGGGAAGGAGTTGGATATCACATCTCATGCTAAAGGGAGGGTCTCAGGTTTGGAAGGGGAAGGATTTGGATATCACATCTCATGTTATCGGAAGGATCTCACGTTTGGTATTAGAAGTATTGAGATATCATATCTCATGCTATAGGAAGGGTCTCAGGATTGGAATGGGAAGGACTTAGATATCACATATCATGCTATAGGGAGGGTCTCAGTTTTGATATTAGAAGCATTGAGATATCACATCTCATGCTATCGGAAGTGTCTCAGGATTGGAATGGGAAGGAGCTGGATATCACATCTCATGCTAAAGGAAGGGTCTCAGGTTTGGAACGGGAAGGATTTGGATATCACATCTCATGTTATAGGAAGGGTCTCAGGTTTGGTATAAGCATTGAGATATCACATCTCTGCTATCGGAAGTGTCTCAGGATTGGAATGGGAAGGAGTTGGATATCCCATCTCATGTTATAGGACGGGTCTCAGGTTTGTTATTAGAATCATTGAGATATCATATTGCATGCTGTAGGAAGGGTCTAAGGATTGGAATGGGAAGGACTTGGATATCACATCTCATGCTATAGATAGGCTCTTAGGTTTGGAAAGGGAAGGAGTTGGATATCACATTTCATGTTAGAGGAAGGATCTCAGGTTTGGTATTAGAAGCATTGAGATATCACATCTCATGCTATAGGAAGGGTCTCAGGTTTGGTATAAGCATTGAGATATCACATCTCATGCTATAGGACGGGTCTCAGGATTGGAATGGAAGGAGTTGGATATCACATCTCATGTTATAGGAAGGATCTCAGGTTTGGTATTAGAAGCATTGAGACATCACATCTCATGCTATAGGAAGGGTCTCAGGGTTGGAATGGGAAGGAGTTGGATATCACATCTCATCCAATAGGAAGGGTCTCAGGTTTGGAATGGGAAGGAATTGGATATCACATCTCATGTTATAGGAAGGATCTCAGGTTTGGTATTAGAAGCATTGAGATATCACATCTCATGCTATAGGAAGGGTCTCAGGATTGGAATGTGAAGGATTTGGATATCACATCTCATGCTAAAGGAAGGTTCTCAGGTTTGGTAGAAGCATTGAGATATCACGTCTCTGCTATCGGAAGAGTCTCAGGTTTGGATTGGGAAGGAGTTGGATATCCCTTCTCATGCTATAGGAAGGGTCTCAGGATTGGAATGGCAAGGAGTTGGATATCACATCTCATGCCATAGGAAGGGTCTCAGGTTTGGTATAAGCATTGAGATATCACATCTCTGCTATCGGAAGGGTCTCAGGATTGGAATGGGAAGGAGTTGGATATTCCCATCTCATGTTATAGGAAGGGTCTCAGGTTTGGTATTAGAAGCATTGAGATATCACATCTCATGCTATAGGAAGGGTCTCAGGATTGGAATGGGAAGGACTTGGATATCACATCTCATGCTATAGGGAGGGTCTCAAGTTTGATATTAGAAGCTTTGAGATATCACATCTCATGATATCGGAAGGGTCTCAGGATTGGAATGGGAAGGAGTTGGATATCACATCTCATGATAAAGGAAGGGTCTAAGGTTTGGAAGGGGAAGGATTTGGATATCACATCTCATGTTATATTACGGGTCTCAGGTTTGGTATTAGAAGCATTGAGATATCAAGTCTCAGAGTATAGGAAGGGTCTCAGAATTGGAATGGGAAGGAGTTGGATATCACATCTCAAGCTATAGGAAGGGTCTCGGGATTGGAATGGGAAGGACTTGGATATCACATCTCATGCTATAGGAAGGCTCTCAGGTTTGGAAGGGGAAAGAGTTGGATATCACATTTCATGTTAGAGGTAGGATCTCAGGTTTGGTATTAGAGGCATTGAGATATCACATCTCATGCTATCAGAAGGGTCTCAGGAATGGAATGGGAAGGAGTTGGATATCACATCTCATGCTAAAGGGAGGGTCTCAGGTTTGGAAGGGGAAGGATTTGGATATCACATCTCATGTTATAGGAAGGATCTCAGGTTTGGTATTAGAAGCATTGAGATATCACATCTTATGCTATCGGAAGGATCTCAGGTTTGGTATTAGAAGCATTGAGATATCACATCTCATGCTATCAGAAGGGTCTCAGGATTGGAATGGGAAGGAGTTGGATATCACATCTCATGCTAAAGGGAGGGTCTCAGGTTTAGAAGGGGAAGGATTTGGATATCACATCTCATGTTATCGGAAGGATCTCACGTTTGGTATTAGAAGTATTGAGATATCATATCTCATGCTATAGGAAGGGTCTCAGGATTGGAATGGGAAAGAGTTGGATATCACATCTCATGCTATAGGGAGTGTCTCAGGATTGGAATGGGAAGGACTTAGATATCACATATCATGCTATAGGGAGGGTCTCAGTTTTGATATTAGAAGCATTGAGATATCACATCTCATGCTATCGGAAGTGTCTCAGGATTGGAATGGGAAGGAGCTGGATATCACATCTCATGCTAAAGGAAGGGTCTCAGGTTTGGAACGGGAAGGATTTGGATATCACATCTCATGTTATAGGAAGGGTCCCAGGTTTGGTATAAGCATTGAGATATCACATCTCTTCTATCGGAAGTGTCTCAGGATTGGAATGGGAAGGAGTTGGATATCCCATCTCATGTTATAGGACGGGTCTCAGGTTTGTTATTAGAATCATTGAGATATCATATTGCATGCTGTAGGAAGGGTCTAAGGGTTGGAATGGGAAGGACTTGGATATCACATCTCATGCTATAGATAGGCTCTTAGGTTTGGAAAGGGAAGGAGTTGGATATCACATTTCATGTTAGAGGAAGGATCTCAGGTTTGGTATTAGAAGCATTGAGATATCACATCTCATGCTATAGGAAGGGTCTCAGGATTGGAATGGGAAGTAGTTGGATATCACATCTCATGCTATAGGAAGGGTCTCAGGTTTGGTATAAGCATTGAGATATCACATCTAATGCTATAGGACGGGTCTCAGGATTGGAATGGAAGGAGTTGGATATCACATCTCATGTTATAGGAAGGATCTCAGGTTTGGTATTAGAAGCATTGAGACATCACATCTCATGCTATAGGAAGGGTCTCAGGGTTGGAATGGGAAGGAGTTGGATATCACCTCTCATCCAATAGGAAGGGTCTCAGGTTTGGAATGGGAAGGAATTGGATATCACATCTTATGTTATAGGAAGGATCTCAGGTTTGGTATTAGAAGCATTGAGATATCACATCTCATGCTATAGGAAGGGTCTCAGGATTGGAATGTGAAGGATTTGGATATCACATCTCATGCTAAAGGAAGGGTCTCAGGTTTGGTAGAAGCATTGAGATATCACGTCTCTGCTATCGGAAGGGTCTCAGGATTGGATTGGGAAGGAGTTGGATATCCCTTCTCATGCTATAGGAAGGGTCTCAGGATTTGAATGGCAAGGAGTTGGATATCACATCTCATGCCATAGGAAGGGTCTCAGGTTTGGTATTAGAAGCATTGAGACATCACATCTCATGCTATAGGAAGGGTCTCAGGGTTGGAATGGGAAGGAGTTGGATATCACCTCTCATCCAATAGGAAGGGTCTCAGGTTTGGAATGGGAAGGAATTGGATATCACATCTTATGTTATAGGAAGGATCTCAGGTTTGGTATTAGAAGCATTGAGATATCACATCTCATGCTATAGGAAGGGTCTCAGGATTGGAATGTGAAGGATTTGGATATCACATCTCATGCTAAAGGAAGGGTCTCAGGTTTGGTAGAAGCATTGAGATATCACGTCTCTGCTATCGGAAGGGTCTCAGGATTGGATTGGGAAGGAGTTGGATATCCCTTCTCATGCTATAGGAAGGGTCTCAGGATTTGAATGGCAAGGAGTTGGATATCACATCTCATGCCATAGGAAGGGTCTCAGGTTTGGTATAAGCATTGAGATATCACATCTCTGCTATCGGAAGGGTCTCAGGATTGGATTGGGAAGGAGTTGGATATCCCTTCTCATGCTATAGGAAGTGTCTCAGGTTGGAATGGGAAGGAGTTGGATATCACATCTCATGCCATAGTATGGGTCTCAGGTTTGGTAGAAGCAGAGGGATATCACATCTCATGCTATCGGAAGGGTATCAGTATTGGATTTGGAAGAAGTTGGATATCCCATCTCATGCTATAGGAAGGGTCTCAGGTTGGAATGGGAAGGAGTTGGATATCACATTTCATGTTATAGGAAGGGTCTCAGGATTGGAATGGGAAGGACTTGGATATCATATCTCATGCTATAGGACGGGTCTCAGGTTTGTTATTAGAATCATTGAGATATCATATTGCATGCTGTAGGAAGGGTCTAAGGATTGGAATGGGAAGGACTTGGATATCACATCTCATGCTATAGATAGGCTCTTAGGTTTGGAAAGGGAAGGAGTTGGATATCACATTTCATGTTAGAGGAAGGATCTCAGGTTTGGTATTAGAAGCATTGAGATATCACATCTCATGCTATAGGAAGGGTCTCAGGATTGGAATGGGAAGTAGTTGGATATCACATCTCATGCTATAGGAAGGGTCTCAGGTTTGGTATTAGAAGCATTGAGATATCAAGTCTCTTGGTATAAGAAGGGTCTCAGAATTGGAATGGGAAGGAGTTGGATATCACACCTCAAGCTATAGGAAGGGTCTCAGGATTGGAATGGGAAGGAGTTTGATATCACATCTCATGCCATAGTATGGGTCTCAGGTTTGGTAGAAGCAGAGGGATATCACATCTCATGCTATCGGAAGGGTATCAGTATTGGATTTGGAAGAAGTTGGATATCCCATCTCATGCTATAGGAAGGGTCTCAGGTTGGAATGGGAAGGAGTTGGATATCACATTTCATGTTATAGGAAGGGTCTCAGGATTGGAATGGGAAGGACTTGGATATCATATCTCATGCTATAGGACGGGTCTCAGGTTTGTTATTAGAATCATTGAGATATCATATTGCATGCTGTAGGAAGGGTCTAAGGATTGGAATGGGAAGGACTTGGATATCACATCTCATGCTATAGATAGGCTCTTAGGTTTGGAAAGGGAAGGAGTTGGATATCACATTTCATGTTAGAGGAAGGATCTCAGGTTTGGTATTAGAAGCATTGAGATATCACATCTCATGCTATAGGAAGGGTCTCAGGATTGGAATGGGAAGTAGTTGGATATCACATCTCATGCTATAGGAAGGGTCTCAGGTTTGGTATAAGCATTGAGATATCACATCTCATGCTATAGGACGGGTCTCAGGATTGGAATGGAAGGAGTTGGATATCACATCTCATGTTATAGGAAGGATCTCAGGTTTGGTATTAGAAGCATTGAGACATCACATCTCATGCTATAGGAAGGGTCTCAGGGTTGGAATGGGAAGGAGTTGGATATCACATCTCATCCAATAGGAAGGGTCTCAGGTTTGGAATGGGAAGGAATTGGATATCACATCTCATGTTATAGGAAGGATCTCAGGTTTGGTATTAGAAGCATTGAGATATCACATCTCATGCTATAGGAAGGGTCTCAGGATTGGAATGTGAAGGATTTGGATATCACATCTCATGCTAAAGGAAGGGTCTCAGGTTTGGTAGAAGCATTGAGATATCACGTCTCTGCTATCGGAAGGGTCTCAGGATTGGATTGGGAAGGAGTTGGATATCCCTTCTCATGCTATAGGAAGGGTCTCGGGATTTGAATGGCAAGGAGTTGGATATCACATCTCATGCCATAGGAAGGGTCTCAGGTTTGGTATAAGCATTGAGATATCACATCTCTGCTATCGGAAGGGTCTCAGGATTGGAATGGGAAGGAGTTGGATATTCCCATCTCATGTTATAGGAAGGGTCTCAGGTTTGGTATTAGAAGCATTGAGATATCACATCTCATGCTATAGGAAGGGTCTCAGGATTGGAATGGGAAGGACTTGGATATCACATCTCATGCTATAGGGAGGGTCTCAAGTTTGATATTAGAAGCTTTGAGATATCACATCTCATGATATCGGAAGGGTCTCAGGATTGGAATGGGAAGGAGTTTGATTATCACATCTCATGATAAAGGAAGGGTCTAAGGTTTGGAAGGGGAAGGATTTGGATATCACAATTCATGTTATATTACGGGTCTCAGGTTTGGTATTAGAAGCATTGAGATATCAAGTCTCAGAGTATAGGAAGGGTCTCAAAATTGGAATGGGAAGGAGTTGGATATCACATCTCAAGCTATAGGAAGGGTCTCAGGATTGGAATGGGAAGGACTTGGATATCACATCTCATGCTATAGGAAGGCTCTCAGGTTTGGAAGGGGAAAGAGCTGGATATCACATTTCATGTTAGAGGTAGGATCTCAGGTTTGGTATTAGAGGCATTGAGATATCACATCTCATGCTATCAGAAGGGTTTCAGGAATGGAATGGGAAGGAGTTGGATATCACAACTCATGCTAAAGGGAGGGTCTCAGGTTTGGAAGGGGAAGGATTTGGATATCACATCTCATGTTATAGGAAGGATCTCAGGTTTGGTATTAGAAGCATTGCGATATCACATCTCATGCTATCGGAAGGATCTCAGGTTTGGTATTAGAAGCATTGAGATATCACATCTCATGCTATCAGAAGGGTCTCAGGATTGGAATGGGAAGGAGTTGGATATCACATCTCATGCTAAAGGGAGGGTCTCAGGTTTGGAAGGGGAAGGATTTGGATATCACATCTCATGTTATCGGAAGGATCTCACGTTTGGTATTAGAAGTATTGAGATATCATATCTCATGCTATATGAAGGGTCTCAGGATTGGAATGGGAAAGAGTTGGATATCACATCTCATGCTTTAGGGAGTGTCTCAGGATTGGAATGGGAAGGAGCGGGATATCACATCTCATGCTAAAGGAAGGGTCTCAGGTTTGGAACGGGAAGGATTTGGATATCACATCTCATGCTAAAGGAAGGGTCTCAGGTTTGGAATGGGAAGGATTTGGATATCACATCTCATGTTATAGGAAGGGTCTCAGGTTTGGTATAAGCATTGAGATATCACATCTCTGCTATCGGAAGTGTCTCAGGATTGGAATGGGAAGGAGTTGGATATCCCATCTCATGTTATAGGACGGGTCTCAGGTTTGTTATTAGAATCATTGAGATATCATATTGCATGCTGTAGGAAGGGTCTAAGGGTTGGAATGGGAAGGACTTGGATATCACATCTCATGCTATAGATAGGCTCTTAGGTTTGGAAAGGGAAGGAGTTGGATATCACATTTCATGTTAGAGGAAGGATCTCAGGTTTGTTATTAGAAGCATTGAGATATCACATCTCATGCCATAGGAAGGGTCTCAGGATTGGAATGGGAAGGACTTGGATATCACATCTCATGCTATAGGGAGGGTCTCAAGTTTGATATTAGAAGCTTTGAGATATCACATCTCATGATATCGGAAGGGTCTCAGGATTGGAATGGGAAGGAGTTGGATATCACATCTCATGATAAAGGAAGGGTCTAAGGTTTGGAAGGGGATGGATTTGGATATCACAATTCATGTTATATTACGGGTCTCAGGTTTGGTATTAGAAGCATTGAGATATCAAGTCTCAGAGTATAGGAAGGGTCTCAGAATTGGAATGGGAAGGAGTTGGATATCACATCTCAAGCTATAGGAAGGGTCTCAGGATTGGAATGGGAAGGACTTGGATATCACATTTCATGCTATAGGAAGGCTCTCAGGTTTGGAAGGGGAAAGAGCTGGATATCACATTTCATGTTAGAGGTAGGATCTCAGGTTTGGTATTAGAGGCATTGAGATATCACATCTCATGCTATCAGAAGGGTTTCAGGAATGGAATGGGAAGGAGTTGGATATCACATCTCATGCTAAAGGGAGGGTCTCAGGTTTGGAAGGGGAAGGATTTGGATATCACATCTCATGTTATAGGAAGGATCTCAGGTTTGGTATTAGAAGCATTGCGATATCACATCTCATGCTATCGGAAGGATCTCAGGTTTGGTATTAGAAGCATTGAGATATCACATCTCATGCTATCAGAAGGGTCTCAGGATTGGAATGGGAAGGAGTTGGATATCACATCTCATGCTAAAGGGAGGGTCTCAGGTTTGGAAGGGGAAGGATTTGGATATCACATCTCATGTTATCGGAAGGATCTCACGTTTGGTATTAGAAGTATTGAGATATCATATCTCATGCTATATGAAGGGTCTCAGGATTGGAATGGGAAAGAGTTGGATATCACATCTCATGCTTTAGGGAGTGTCTCAGGATTGGAATGGGAAGGACTTAGATATCACATATCATGCTATAGGGAGGGTCTCAGTTTTGATATTAGAAGCATTGAAATATCACATCTCATGCTATCGGAAGTGTCTCAGGATTGGAATGGGAAGGAGCTGGATATCACATCTCATGCTAAAGGAAGGGTCTCAGGTTTGGAACGGGAAGGATTTGGCTATCACATCTCATGCTAAAGGAAGGGTCTCAGGTTTGGAATGGGAAGATTTTGGATATCACATCTCATGTTATAGGAAGGGTCTCAGGTTTGGTATAAGCATTGAGATATCACATCTCTGCTATCGGAAGTGTCTCAGGATTGGAATGGGAAGGAGTTGGATATCCCATCTCATGTTATAGGACGGGTCTCAGGTTTGTTATTAGAATCATTGAGATATCATATTGCATGCTGTAGGAAGGGTCTAAGGGTTGGAATGGGAAGGACTTGGATATCACATCTCATGCTATAGATAGGCTCTTAGGTTTGGAAAGGGAAGGAGTTGGATATCACATTTCATGTTAGAGGAAGGATCTCAGGTTTGTTATTAGAAGCATTGAGATATCACATCTCATGCTATAGGAAGGGTCTCAGGATTGGAATGGGAAGTAGTTGGATATCACATCTCATGCTATAGGAAGGGTCTCAGGTTTGATATAAGCATTGAGATATCACATCTCATGCTATAGGACGGGTCTCAGGATTGGAATGGAAGGAGTTGGATATCACATCTCATGTTATAGGAAGGATCTCAGGTTTGGTATTAGAAGCATTGAGACATCACATCTCATGCTATAGGAAGGGTCTCAGGGTTGGAATGGGAAGGAGTTGGATATCACATCTCATCCAATAGGAAGGGTCTCAGGTTTGGAATGGGAAGGAATTGGATATCACATCTCATGTTATAGGAAGGATCTCAGGTTTGGTATTAGAAGCATTGAGATATCACATCTCATGCTATAGGAAGGGTCTCAGGATTGGAATGTGAAGGATTTGGATATCACATCTCATGCTAAAGGAAGGGTCTCAGGTTTGGTAGAAGCATTGAGATATCACGTCTCTGCTATCGGAAGGGTCTCAGGATTGGATTGGGAAGGAGTTGGATATCCCTTCTCATGCTATAGGAAGGGTCTCAGGATTTGAATGGCAAGGAGTTGGATATCACATCTCATGCCATAGGAAGGGTCTCAGGTTTGGTATAAGCATTGAGATATCACATCTCTGCTATCGGAAGGGTCTCAGGATTGGATTGGGAAGGAGTTGGATATCCCTTCTCATGCTATAGGAAGTGTCTCAGGTTGGAATGGGAAGGAGTTGGATATCACATCTCATGTTATAGGAAGGGTCTCAGGATTGGAATGGGAAGGATTTGGATATCACATCTCTTGCTATAGGAAGGGTCTCAGGATTGGAATGGGTAGGAGTTGGATATTACTTTCTTGCTATAGGAAGGGTCTCATGTTTGGAATGGGAAGGAGTTGGATATCACATATGCTATAGTTAGTGTCTCAGGTTTGGAACGGGAAGGAGTTGGATATCACATCTCATGTTATAGGAAGGGTCTCAGGTTTGGTATAAGCATTGAGATATCACATCTCTGCTATCGGAAGCGGCTCAGGATTGGAATGGGAAGGAGTTGGATATCCCATCTCATGTTATAGTAAGAGTCTCTGGTTTGGTATTAGAATCTTTGAGATATCACATTGCATACTGTAGGAAGGGTCTAAGGATTGGAATGGGATGGACTTGGATATCACATCTCATGCTATAGGTAGGCTCTCAGGTTTGGTATAAGCATTGAGATATCACATCTCATGCTATAGGAAGGGTCTCAGGATTGGAATGGGAAGGATTTGGATATCACATCTCATGCTATAGGAAGGGTCTCAGATTTGGTATAAGCATTGAGATATCACATCTCATGCTAAAGGAAGGGTCTCAGGATTGGAATGGGAAGGAGTTGTATATGACATCTCAGGCCATAGGAAGGGTCTCAGGTTTGGTATAAGCATTGAGATATCACATCTCTGCTATCGGAAGGGTCTCAGGATTGGAATGGGAAGGAGTTGGATATCCCATCTCATGTTATAGGAAGGGTCTCAGGTTTGGTATTAGAAGCATAGAGATATCACATCTCATGCTATAGGAAGGGTCTCAGGATTGGAATGGGAAGGACTTGGATGTCACATCTCATGCTATAGGGAGGGTCTCAAGTTTGATATTAGAAGCATTGAGATAACACATCTCATGATATCGGAAGGGTCTCAGGATTGGAATGGGAAGAAGTTGGATACCACATCTCATGATAAAGGAAGGGTCTAAGGTTTGGAAGGGGAAGGATTTGGATATCACATCTCATGTTATAGGACGGGTCTCAGGTTTGGTATTAGAAGCATTGAGATATCAAGTCTCATGGTATAAGAAGGGTCTCAGAATTGGAATGGGAAGGAGTTGGATATCACACCTCAAGCTATAGGAAGGGTCTCAGGATTGGAATGGAAAGGTGTTTGATATCACATCTCATGCCATAGTATGGGTCTCAGGTTTGGTAGAAGCATTGGGATATCACATCTCATGCTATCGGAAGGGTATCAGTATTGGATTTGGAAGAAGTTGGATATCCCATCTCATGCTATAGGAGGGGTCTCAGGTTGGAATGGGAAGGAGTTGGATATCACATTTCATGTTATAGGAAGGGTCTCAGGATTGGAATGGGAAGGACTTGGATATCATATCTCATGCTATAGGACGGGTCTCAGGTTTGCTATTAGAATCATTGAGATATCATATTGCATGCTGTAGGAAGGGTCTAAGGATTGGAATGGGAAGGACTTGGATATCACATCTCATGCTATAGATAGGCTCTTAGGTTTGGAAAGGGAAGGAGTTGGATATCACATTTCATGTTAGAGGAAGGATCTCAGGTTTGGTATTAGAAGCATTGAGATATCACATCTCATGCTATAGGAAGGGTCTCAGGATTGGTATAAGCATTGAGATATCACATCTCTGCTATCGGAAGGGTCTCAGGATTGGAATGGGAAGGAGTTGGATATCCCATCTCATGTTATAGGAAGGGTCTCAGGTTTGGTATTAGAAGCATAGAGATATCACATCTCATGCTATAGGAAGGGTCTCAGGATTGGAATGGGAAGGACTTGGATGTCACATCTCATGCTATAGGGAGGGTCTCAAGTTTGATATTAGAAGCATTGAGATAACACATCTCATGATATCGGAAGGGTCTCAGGATTGGAATGGGAAGGAGTTGGATACCACATCTCATGATAAAGGAAGGGTCTAAGGTTTGGAAGGGGAAGGATTTGGATATCACATCTCATGTTATAGGACGGGTCTCAGGTTTGGTATTAGAAGCATTGAGATATCAAGTCTCATGGTATAAGAAGGGTCTCAGAATTGGAATGGGAAGGAGTTGGATATCACACCTCAAGCTATAGGAAGGGTCTCAGGATTGGAATGGAAAGGAGTTTGATATCACATCTCATGCCATAGTATGGGTCTCAGGTTTGGTAGAAGCATTGGGATATCACATCTCATGCTATCGGAAGGGTATCAGTATTGGATTTGGAAGAAGTTGGATATCCCATCTCATGCTATAGGAGGGGTCTCAGGTTGGAATGGGAAGGAGTTGGATATCACATTTCATGTTATAGGAAGGGTCTCAGGATTGGAATGGGAAGGACTTGGATATCATATCTCATGCTATAGGACGGGTCTCAGGTTTGCTATTAGAATCATTGAGATATCATATTGCATGCTGTAGGAAGGGTCTAAGGATTGGAATGGGAAGGACTTGGATATCACATCTCATGCTATAGATAGGCTCTTAGGTTTGGAAAGGGAAGGAGTTGGATATCACATTTCATGTTAGAGGAAGGATCTCAGGTTTGGTATTAGAAGCATTGAGATATCACATCTCATGCTATAGGAAGGGTCTCAGGATTGGAATGGGAAGTAGTTGGATATCACATCTCATGCTATAGGAAGGGTCTCAGGTTTGGTATAAGCATTGAGATATCACATCTCATGCTATAGGACGGGTCTCAGGATTGGAATGGAAGGAGTTGGATATCACATCTCATGTTATCGGAAGGATCTCACGTTTGGTATTAGAAGTATTGAGATATCATATCTCATGCTATATGAAGGGTCTCAGGATTGGAATGGGAAAGAGTTGGATATCACATCTCATGCTTTAGGGAGTGTCTCAGGATTGGAATGGGAAGGACTTAGATATCACATATCATGCTATAGGGAGGGTCTCAGTTTTGATATTAGAAGCATTGAAATATCACATCTCATGCTATCGGAAGTGTCTCAGGATTGGAATGGGAAGGAGCTGGATATCACATCTCATGCTAAAGGAAGGGTCTCAGGTTTGGAACGGGAAGGATTTGGATATATCATCTCATGCTAAAGGAAGGGTCTCAGGTTTGGAACGGGAAGGATTTGGATATCACATCTCATGTTATAGGAAGGGTCTCAGGTTTGGTATAAGCATTGAGATATCACATCTCTGCTATCGGAAGTGTCTCAGGATTGGAATGGGAAGGAGTTGGATATCCCATCTCATGTTATAGGACGGGTCTCAGGTTTGTTATTAGAATCATTGAGATATCATATTGCATGCTGTAGGAAGGGTCTAAGGGTTGGAATGGGAAGGACTTGGATATCACATCTCATGCTATAGATAGGCTCTTAGGTTTGGGAAGCGAAGGAGTTGGATATCACATTTCATGTTAGAGGAAGGATCTCAGGTTTGTTATTAGAAGCATTGAGATATCACATCTCATGCTATAGGAAGGGTCTCAGGATTGGAATGGGAAGTAGTTGGATATCACATCTCATGCTATAGGAAGGGTTTCAGGTTTGGTATAAGCATTGAGATATCACATCTCATACTATAGGACGGGTCTCAGGATTGGAATGGAAGGAGTTGGATATCACATCTCATGTTATAGGAAGGATCTCAGGTTTGGTATTAGAAGCATTGAGACATCACATCTCATGCTATAGGAAGGGTCTCAGGGTTGGAATGGGAAGGAGTTGGATATCACATCTCATCCAATAGGAAGGGTCTCAGGTTTGGAATGGGAAGGAATTGGATATCACATCTCATGTTATAGGAAGGATCTCAGGTTTGGTATTAGAAGCATTGAGATATCACATCTCATGCTATAGGAAGGGTCTCAGGATTGGAATGTGAAGGATTTGGATATCACATCTCATGCTAAAGGAAGGGTCTCAGGTTTGGTAGAAGCATTGAGATATCACGTCTCTGCTATCGGAAGGGTCTCAGGATTGGATTGGGAAGGAGTTGGATATCCCTTCTCATGCTATAGGAAGGGTCTCAGGATTTGAATGGCAAGGAGTTGGATATCACATCTCATGCCATAGGAAGGGTCTCAGGTTTGGTATAAGCATTGAGATATCACATCTCTGCTATCGGAAGGGTCTCAGGATTGGATTGGGAAGGAGTTGGATATCCCTTCTCATGCTATAGGAAGTGTCTCAGGTTGGAATGGGAAGGAGTTGGATATCACACCTCAAGCTATAGGAAGGGTCTCAGGATTGGAATGGGAAGGAGTTTGATATCACATCTCATGCCATAGTATGGGTCTCAGGTTTGGTAGAAGCAGAGGGATATCACATCTCATGCTATCGGAAGGGTATCAGTATTGGATTTGGAAGAAGTTGGATATCCCATCTCATGCTATAGGAAGGGTCTCAGGTTGGAATGGGAAGGAGTTGGATATCACATTTCATGTTATAGGAAGGGTCTCAGGATTGGAATTGGAAGGACTTGGATATCATATCTCATGCTATAGGACGGGTCTCAGGTTTGTTATTAGAATCATTGAGATATCATATTGCATGCTGTAGGAAGGGTCTAAGGATTGGAATGGGAAGGACTTGGATATCACATCTCATGCTATAGATAGGCTCTTAGGTTTGGAAAGGGAAGGAGTTGGATATCACATTTCATGTTAGAGGAAGGATCTCAGGTTTGGTATTAGAAGCATTGAGATATCACATCTCATGCTATAGGAAGGGTCTCAGGATTGGAATGGGAAGTAGTTGGATATCACATCTCATGCTATAGGAAGGGTCTCAGGTTTGGTATAAGCATTGAGATATCACATCTCATGCTATAGGACGGGTCTCAGGATTGGAATGGAAGGAGTTGGATATCACATCTCATGTTATAGGAAGGATCTCAGGTTTGGTATTAGAAGCATTGCGACATCACATCTCATGCTATAGGAAGGGTCTCAGGGTTGGAATGGGAAGGAGTTGGATATCACATCTCATCCAATAGGAAGGGTCTCAGGTTTGGAATGGGAAGGAATTGTAAATCACATCTCATGTTATAGGAAGGATCTCAGGTTTTGTATTAGAAGCATTGAGATATCACATCTCATGCTATAGGAAGGGTCTCAGGATTGGAATGTGAAGGATTTGGATATCACATCTCATGCTAAAGGAAGGGTCTCAGGTTTGGTAGAAGCATTGAGATATCACGTCTCTGCTATCGGAAGGGTCTCAGGATTGGATTGGGAAGGAGTTGGATATCCCTTCTCATGCTATAGGAAGGGTCTCGGGATTTGAATGGCAAGGAGTTGGATATCACATCTCATGCCATAGGAAGGGTCTCAGGTTTGGTATAAGCATTGAGATATCACATCTCTGCTATCGGAAGGGTCTCAGGATTGGAATGGGAAGGAGTTGGATATTCCCATCTCATGTTATAGGAAGGGTCTCAGGTTTGGTATTAGAAGCATTGAGATATCACATCTCATGCTATAGGAAGGGTCTCAGGATTGGAATGGGAAGGACTTGGATATCACATCTCATGCTATAGGGAGGGTCTCAAGTTTGATATTAGAAGCTTTGAGATATCACATCTCATGATATCGGAAGGGTCTCAGGATTGGAATGGGAAGGAGTTGGATATCACATCTCATGATAAAGGAAGGGTCTAAGGTTTGGAAGGGGAAGGATTTGGATATCACAATTCATGTTATATTACGGGTCTCAGGTTTGGTATTAGAAGCATTGAGATATCAAGTCTCAGAGTATAGGAAGGGTCTCAGAATTGGAATGGGAAGGAGTTGGATATCACATCTCAAGCTATAGGAAGGGTCTCAGGATTGGAATGGGAAGGACTTGGATATCACATCTCATGCTATAGGAAGGCTCTCAGGTTTGGAAGGGGAAAGAGCTGGATATCACATTTCATGTTAGAGGTAGGATCTCAGGTTTGGTATTAGAGGCATTGAGATATCACATCTCATGCTATCAGAAGGGTCTCAGGAATGGAATGGGAAGGAGTTGGATATCACATCTCATGCTAAAGGGAGGGTCTCAGGTTTGGAAGGGGAAGGATTTGGATATCACATCTCATGTTATAGGAAGGATTTCAGGTTTGGTATTAGAAGCATTGAGATATCACATCTCATGCTATCGGAAGGATCTCAGGTTTGGTATTAGAAGCATTGAGATATCACATCTCATGCTATCAGAAGGGTCTCAGGTTTGGAAGGGGAAGGATTTGGATATCACATCTCATGTTATCGGAAGGATCTCACGTTTGGTATTAGAAGTATTGAGATATCATATCTCATGCTATATGAAGGGTCTCAGGATTGGAATGGGAAAGAGTTGGATATCACATCTCATGCTTTAGGGAGTGTCTCAGGATTGGAATGGGAAGGACTTAGATATCACATATCATGCTATAGGGAGGGTCTCAGTTTTGATATTAGAAGCATTGAAATATCACATCTCATGCTATCGGAAGTGTCTCAGGATTGGAATGGGAAGGAGCTGGATATCACATCTCATGCTAAAGGAAGGGTCTCAGGTTTGGAACGGGAAGGATTTGGATATCACATCTCATGCTAAAGGAAGGGTCTCAGGTTTGGAATGGGAAGGATTTGGATATCACATCTCATGTTATAGGAAGGGTCTCAGGTTTGGTATAAGCATTGAGATATCACATCTCTGCTATCGGAAGTGTCTCAGGATTGGAATGGGAAGGAGTTGGATATTCCATCTCATGTTATAGGACGGGTCTCAGGTTTGTTATTAGAATCATTGAGATATCATATTGCATGCTGTAGGAAGGGTCTAAGGGTTGGAATGGGAAGGACTTGGATATCACATCTCATGCTATAGATAGGCTCTTAGGTTTGGAAAGGGAAGGAGTTGGATATCACATTTCATGTTAGAGGAAGGATCTCAGGTTTGTTATTAGAAGCATTGAGATATCACATCTCATGCTATAGGAAGGGTCTCAGGATTGGAATGGGAAGTAGTTGGATATCACATCTCATGCTATAGGAAGGGTCTCAGGTTTGATATAAGCATTGAGATATCACATCTCATGCTATAGGACGGGTCTCAGGATTGGAATGGAAGGAGTTGGATATCACATCTCATGTTATAGGAAGGATCTCAGGTTTGGTATTAGAAGCATTGAGACATCACATCTCATGCTATAGGAAGGGTCTCAGGGTTGGAATGGGAAGGAGTTGGATATCACATCTCATCCAATAGGAAGGGTCTCAGGTTTGGAATGGGAAGGAATTGGATATCACATCTCATGTTATAGGAAGGATCTCAGGTTTGGTATTAGAAGCATTGAGATATCACATCTCATGCTATAGGAAGGGTCTCAGGATTGGAATGTGAAGGATTTGGATATCACATCTCATGCTAAAGGAAGGGTCTCAGGTTTGGTAGAAGCATTGAGATATCACGTCTCTGCTATCGGAAGGGTCTCAGGATTGGATTGGGAAGGAGTTGGATATCCCTTCTCATGCTATAGGAAGGGTCTCAGGATTTGAATGGCAAGGAGTTGGATATCACATCTCATGCCATAGGAAGGGTCTCAGGTTTGGTATAAGCATTGAGATATCACATCTCTGCTATCGGAAGTGTCTCAGGATTGGATTGGGAAGGAGTTGGATATCCCTTCTCATGCTATAGGAAGTGTCTCAGGTTGGAATGGGAAGGAGTTGGATATCACATCTCATGTTATAGGAAGGGTCTCAGGATTGGAATGGGAAGGATTTGGATATCACATCTCTTGCTATAGGAAGGGTCTCAGGATTGGAATGGGTAGGAGTTGGATATTACTTTCTTGCTATAGGAAGGGTCTCATGTTTGGAATGGGAAGGAGTTGGATATCACATATGCTATAGTTAGTGTCTCAGGTTTGGAACGGGAAGGAGTTGGATATCACATCTCATGTTATAGGAAGGGTCTCAGGTTTGGTATAAGCATTGAGATATCACATCTCTGCTATCGGAAGCGGCTCAGGATTGGAATGGGAAGGAGTTGGATATCCCATCTCATGTTATAGTAAGAGTCTCTGGTTTGGTATTAGAATCATTGAGATATCACATTGCATGCTGTAGGAAGGGTCTAAGGATTGGAATGGGATGGACTTGGATATCACATCTCATGCTATAGGTAGGCTCTCAGGTTTGGTATAAGCATTGAGATATCACATCTCATGCTATAGGAAGGGTCTCAGGATTGGAATGGGAAGGATTTGGATATCACATCTCATGCTATAGGAAGGGTCTCAGATTTGGTATAAGCATTGAGATATCACATCTCATGCTAAAGGAAGGGTCTCAGGATTGGAATGGGAAGGAGTTGTATATGACATCTCAGGCCATAGGAAGGGTCTCAGGTTTGGTATAAGCATTGAGATATCACATCTCTGCTATCGGAAGGGTCTCAGGATTGGAATGGGAAGGAGTTGGATATCCCATCTCATGTTATAGGAAGGGTCTCAGGTTTGGTATTAGAAGCATAGAGATATCACATCTCATGCTATAGGAAGGGTCTCAGGATTGGAATGGGAAGGACTTGGATGTCACATCTCATGCTATAGGGAGGGTCTCAAGTTTGATATTAGAAGCATTGAGATAACAAATCTCATGATATCGGAAGGGTCTCAGGATTGGAATGGGAAGGAGTTGGATACCACATCTCATGATAAAGGAAGGGTCTAAGGTTTGGAAGGGGAAGGATTTGGATATCACATCTCATGTTATAGGACGGGTCTCAGGTTTGGTATTAGAAGCATTGAGATATCAAGTCTCATGGTATAAGAAGGGTCTCAGAATTGGAATGGGAAGGAGTTGGATATCACACCTCAAGCTATAGGAAGGGTCTCAGGATTGGAATGGAAAGGAGTTTGATATCACATCTCATGCCATAGTATGGGTCTCAGGTTTGGTAGAAGCATTGGGATATCACATCTCATGCTATCGGAAGGGTATCAGTATTGGATTTGGAAGAAGTTGGATATCCCATCTCATGCTATAGGAAGGGTCTCAGGTTGGAATGGGAAGGAGTTGGATATCACATTTCATGTCATAGGAAGGGTCTCAGGATTGGAATGGGAAGGACTTGGATATCATATCTCATGCTATAGGACGGGTCTCAGGTTTGTTATTAGAATCATTGAGATATCATATTGCATGCTGTAGGAAGGGTCTAAGGATTGGAATGGGAAGGACTTGGATATCACATCTCATGCTATAGATAGGCTCTTAGGTTTGGAAAGGGAAGGAGTTGGATATCACATTTCATGTTAGAGGAAGGATCTCAGGTTTGATATTAGAAGCATTGAGATATCATTCCGATAGCAGAGGCGTGATATCTCAATGCTTCTACCAAACCTGAGACCCTTCCTTTATCATGAGATGTGGTATCCAACTCCTTCCCATTCCAATCCTGAGACCCTTCCGATATCATGAGATTTGTTATCTCAATGCTTCTAATATCAAACTTGAGACCCTCCCTATAGCATGAGATGTGACATCCAAGTCCTTCCCATTCCAATCCTGAGACCCTTCCTATAGCATGAGATGTGATATCTCTATACTTCTAATACCAAACCTGAATCCCTTCCTATAACATGAGATGGGATATCCAACTCCTTCCCATTCCAATCCTGAGACCCTTCCGATAGCAGAGATGTGATATCTCAATGCTTATACCAACCCTGAGACCCTTCCTATGGCCTGAGATGTCATATACAACTCCTTCCCATTCCAATCCTGAGACCCTTCCTTTAGCATGAGATGTGATATCTCAATGCTTATACCAAATCTGAGACCCTTCCTATAGCATGAGATGTGATATCCAAATCCTTCCCATTCCAATCCTGAGACCCTTCCTATAGCATGAGATGTGATATCTCAATGCTTATACCAAATCTGAGACCCTTCCTATAGCATGAGATGTGATATCCAAGTCCATCCCATTCCAATCCTTAGACCCTTCCTACAGCATGCGATGTGATATCTCAATGATTCTAATACCAAACCAGAGACTCTTACTATAACATGAGATGGGATATCCAACTCCTTCCCATTCCAATCCTGAGCCGCTTCCGATAGGAGAGATGTGATATCTCAATGCTTATACCAAACCTGAGACCCTTCCTATAACATGAGATGTGATATCCAACTCCTTCCCGTTCCAAACCTGAGACACTAACTATAGCATATGTGATATCCAAATCCTTCCCATTCCAAACATGAGACCCTTCCTATAGCAAGAAAGTAATATCCAACTCCTACCCAGTCCAATCCTGAGACCCTTCCTATAGCAAGAGATGTGATATCCAAATCCTTCCCATTCCAATCCTGAGACCCTTCCTATAACATGAGATGTGATATCCAACTCCTTCCCATTCCAACCTGAGACACTTCCTATAGCATGAGAAGGGATATCCAACTCCTTCCCAATCCAATCCTGAGACCCTTCCGATAGCAGAGATGTGATATCTCAATGCTTATACCAAACCTGAGACCCTTCATATGGCATGAGATGTGATATCCAACTCCTTGCCATTCAAATCCTGAGACCCTTCCTATAGCATGAGAAGGGATATCCAACTCCTTCCCAATCCAATCCTGAGACCCTTCCGATAGCAGAGATGTGATATCTCAATGCTTATACCAAACCTGAGACCCTTCATATGGCATGAGATGTGATATCCAACTCCTTGCCATTCAAATCCTGAGACCCTTCCTATAGCATGAGAAGGGATATCCAACTCCTTCCCAATCCAATCCTGAGACCCTTCCGATAGCAGAGACGTGATATCTCAATGCTTCTACCAAACCTGAGACCCTTCCTTTAGCATGAGATGTAATATCCAAATCCTTCACATTCCAATCCTGAGACCCTTCCTATAGCATGAGATGTGATATCTCAATGCTTCTAATACCAAACCTGAGACCCTTCCTATAACATGAGATGGGATATCCAACTCCTTCCCATTCCAATCCTGAGACCCTTCCGATAGCAGAGATGTGATATCTCAATGCTTATACCAAACCTGAGAACCTTCCTATGGCCTGAGATGTCATATACAACTCCTTCCCATTCCAATCCTGAGACCCTTCCTTTAGCATGAGATGTGATATCTCAATGCTTATACCAAATCTGAGACCCTTCCTATAGCATGAGATGTGATATCCAAGTCCATCCCATTCCAAACCTGAGACACTAACTATAGCATATGTGATATCCAACTCCTTCCCATTCCAAACATGAGACCCTTCCTATAGCAAGAAAGTAATATCCAACTCCTACCCATTCCAATCCTGAGACCCTTCCTATAGCAAGAGATGTGATATCCAAATCCTTCCCATTCCAATCCTGAGACCCTTCCTATAACATGAGATGTGATATCCAACTCCTTCCCATTCCAACCTGAGACACTTCCTATAGCATGAGAAGGGATATCCAACTCCTTCCCAATCCAATCCTGAGACCCTTCCGATAGCAGAGATGTGATATCTCAATGCTTATACCAAACCTGAGACCCTTCCTATGGCATGAGATGTGATATCCAACTCCTTGCCATTCAAATCCTGAGACCCTTCCTATAGCATGAGATGTGATATCTCTATGCTTCTAATACCAAACCTGAGACCCTTCCTATAACATGAGATGGGATATCCAACTCCTTCCCATTCCAATCCTGAGACCCTTCCGATAGCAGAGATGTGATATCTCAATGCTTATACCAAACCTGAGAACCTTCCTATGGCCTGAGATGTCATATACAACTCCTTCCCATTCCAATCCTGAGACCCTTCCTTTAGCATGAGATGTGATATCTCAATGCTTATACCAAATCTGAGACCCTTCCTATAGCATGAGATGTGATATCCAATTCCTTCCCATTCCAATCCTGAGACCCTTCCTATAGCATGAGATGTGATATCTCAATGCTTATACCAAACCTGAGAGCCTACCTATAGCATGAGATGTGATATCCAAGTCCATCCCATTCCAATCCTTAGACCCTTCCTACAGCATGCGATGTGATATCTCAATGATTCTAATACCAAACCAGAGACTCTTCCTATAACATGAGATGGGATATCCAACTCCTTCCCATTCCAATCCTGAGCCGCTTCTGATAGCAGAGATGTGATATCTCAATGCTTATACCAAACCTGAGACCCTTCCTATAACATGAGATGTGATATCCAACTCCTTCCCGTTCCAAGCCTGAGACACTAACTATAGCATATGTGATATCCAACTCCTTCCCATTCCAAACATGAGACCCTTCCTATAGCAAGAAAGTAATATCCAACTCCTACCCATTCCAATCCTGAGACCCTTCCTATAGCAAGAGATGTGATATCCAACTCCTTCCCATTCCAACCTGAGACACTTCCTATAGCATGAGAAGTTATATCCAACTCCTTCCCAATCCAATCCTGAGACCCTTCCGATAGCAGAGATGTGATATCTCAATGCTTATACCAAACCTGAGGCCCTTCCTATGGCATGAGATGTGATATCCAACTCCTTGCCATTCAAATCCTGAGACCCTTCCTATAGCATGAGATGTGATATCTCAATGCTTATACCAAACCTGAGACCCTTCCTATAACATGAGATGGGATATCCAACTCCTTCCCATTCCAATCCTGAGACCCTTCCGATAGCAGAGATGTGATATCTCAATGCTTATACCAAACCTGAGAACCTTCCTATGGCCTGAGATGTCGTATACAACTCCTTCCCATTCCAATCCTGAGACCCTTCCTTTAGCATGAGATGTGATATCTCAATGCTTATACCAAATCTGAGACCCTTCCTATAGCATGAGATGTGATATCCAATTCCTTCCCATTCCAATCCTGAGACCCTTCCTATAGCATGAGATGTGATATCTCAATGCTTATACCAAACCACCTGAGAGCCTACCTATAGCATGAGATGTGATATCCAAGTCCATCCCATTCCAATCCTTAGACCCTTCCTACAGCATGCGATGTGATATCTCAATGATTCTAATACCAAACCAGAGACTCTTCCTATAACATGAGATGGGATATCCAACTCCTTCCCATTCCAATCCTGAGCCGCTTCCGATAGCAGAGATGTGATATCTCAATGCTTATACCAAACCTGAGACCCTTCCTATAACATGAGATGTGATATCCAACTCCTTCCCGTTGCAAACCTGAGACACTAACTATAGCATATGTGATATCCAACTCCTTCCCATTCCAAACATGAGACCCCTCCTATAGCAAGAAAGTAATATCCAACTCCTACCCATTCCAATCCTGAGACCCTTCCTATAGCAAGAGATGTGATATCCAAATCCTTCCCATTCCAATCCTGAGACCCTTCCTATAACATGAATGAGATGTGATATCCAACTCCTTCCCATTCCAACCTGAGACACTTCCTATAGCATGAGAAGGGATATCCAACTCCTTCCCAATCCAAACCTGAGACCCTTCCGATAGCAGAGATGTGATATCTCAATGCTTATACCAAACCTGAGACCCTTCCTATGGCATGAGATGTGATATCCAACTCCTTCCCAATCCAATCCTGAGACCCTTCCGATAGCAGAGGCGTGATATCTCAATGCTTCTACCAAACCTGAGACCCTTCCTTTAGCATGAGATGTGATATCCAAATCCTTCACATTCCAATCCTGAGACCCTTCCTATAGCATGAGATGTGATATCTCAATGCTTCTAATACCAAACCTGAGATCCTTCCTATAACATGAGATGTGATATCCAATTCCTTCCCATTCCAAACCTGAGGCCCTTCCTATTGGATGAGATGTGATATCCAACTCCTTCCCATTCCAACCCTGAGACCCTTCCTATAGCATGAGATGTGATGTCTCAATGCTTCTAACACCAAACCTGAGATCCTTCCTATAACATGAGATGTGATATCCAACTCCTTCCATTCCAATCCTGAGACCCGTCCTATAGCATGAGATGTGATATCTCAATGCTTATACCAAACCTGAGACCCTTCCTATAGCATGAGATGTGATATCCAATTGCTTCCCATTCCAATCCTGAGACCCTTCCTATAGCATGAGATGTGATATCTCAATGCTTCTAATACCAAACCTGAGATCCTTCCTCTAACATGAAATGTGATATCCAACTCCTTCCCTTTCCAAACCTAAGAGCCTATCTATAGCATGAGATGTGATATCCAAGTCCTTCCCATTCCAACCCTTAGACCCTTCCAACAGCATGCAATATGATATCTCAATGATTCTAATAACAAACCTGAGACCCGTCCTATAACATGAGATGGGACATCCAACTCCTTCCCATTCCAATCCTGAGACACTTCCGATAGCAGAGATGTGATATCTCAATGCTTATACCAAACCTGAGAACCTTCCTATGGCCTGAGATGTCATATACAACTCCTTCCCATTCCAATCCTGAGACCCTTCCTTTAGCATGAGATGTGATATCTCAATGCTTATACCAAATCTGAGACCCTTCCTATAGCATGATGTGATATCCAATTCCTTCCCATTCCAATCCTGAGACCCTTCCTATAGCATGAGATGTGATATCTCAATGCTTATACCAAACCTGAGAGCCTACCTATAGCATGTGATGTGATATCCAAGTCCATCCCATTCCAATCCTTAGACCCTTCCTACAGCATGCAATGTGATATCTCAATGATTCTAATACCAAACCAGAGACTCTTCCTATAACATGAGATGGGATATCCAACTCCTTCCCATTCCAATCCTGAGCCGCTTCCGATAGCAGAGATGTGATATCTCAATGCTTATACCAAACCTGAGACCCTTCCTATAACATGAGATGTGATATCCAACTCCTTCCCGTTCCAAACCTGAGACACTAACTATAGCATATGTGATATCCAACTCCTTCCCATTCCAAACATGAGACCCTTCCTATAGCAAGAAAGTAATATCCAACTCCTACCCATTCCAATCCTGAGACCCTTCCTATAGCAAGAGATGTGATATCCAACTCCTTCCCATTCCAACCTGAGACCCTTCCTATAGCATGAGATGTGATATCTCTATGCTTCTAATACTCAATGCTTATAACAAACCTGAGACCCTTCCTATGGCATGAGATGTGATATCCAACTCCTTGCCATTCAAATCCTGAGACCCTTCCTATAGCATGAGATGTGATATCTCTATGCTTCTAATACCAAACCTGAGACCCTTCCTATAACATGAGATGGGATATCCAACTCCTTCCCATTCCAATCCTGAGACCCTTCCGATAGCAGAGATGTGATATCTCAATGCTTATACCAAACCTGAGAACCTTCCTATGGCCTGAGATGTCATATACAACTCCTTCCCATTCCAATCCTGAGACCCTTCCTTTAGCATGAGATGTGATATCTCAATGCTTATACCAAATCTGAGACCCTTCCTATAGCATGATGTGATATCCAATTCCTTCCCATTCCAATCCTGAGACCCTTCCTATAGCATGAGATGTGATATCTCAATGCTTATACCAAACCTGAGAGCCTACCTATAGCATGAGATGTGATATCCAAGTCCATCCCATTCCAATCCTTAGACCCTTCCTACAGCATGCAATGTGATATCTCAATGATTCTAATACCAAACCAGAGACTCTTCCTATAACATTAGATGGGATATCCAACTCCTTCCCATTCCAATCCTGAGCCGCTTCCGATAGCAGAGATGTGATATCTCAATGCTTAAACCAACCCTGAGACCCTTCCTATAACATGAGATGTGATATCCAACTCCTTCCCGTTCCAAACCTGAGACACTAACTATAGCATATGTGATATCCAACTCCTTCCCATTCCAAACATGAGACCCTTCCAATAGCAAGAAAGTAATATCCAACTCCTACCCATTCCAATCCTGAGACCCTTCCTATAGCAAGGGATGTGATATCCAAATCCTTCCCATTCCAATCCTGAGACCCTTCCTATAACATGAGATGTGATATCCAACTCCTTCCCATTCCAACCTGAGACACTTCCTATAGCATGAGAAGGGATATCCAACTCCTTCCCAATCCAATCCTGAGACCCTTCCGATAGCAGAGATGTGATATCTCAATGCTTATAACAAACCTGAGACCCTTCCTATGGCATGAGATGTGATATCCAACTCCTTGCCATTCAAATCCTGAGACTCTTTCTATAGCATGAGAAGGGATATCCAACTCCTTCCCAATCCAATCCTGAGACCCTTCCGATAGCAGAGACGTGATATCTCAATGCTTCTACCAAACCTGAGACCCTTCCTTTAGCATGAGATGTGATATCCAAATCCTTCACATTCCAATCCTGAGACCCTTCCTATAGCATGAGATGTGATATCTCAATGCTTCTAATACCAAACCTGAGATCCTTCCTATAACATGAGATGTGATATCCAATTCCTTCCCATTCCAAACCTGAGACCCTTCCTGTTGGATGAGATGTGATATCCAACTCCTTCCCATTCCAACCCTGAGACCCTTCCTATAGCATGAGATGTGATGTCTCAATGCTTCTAATACCAAACCTGAGATCCTTCCTTATAACATGAGATGTGATATCCAACTCCTTCCATTCCAATCCTGAGACCCGTCCTATAGCATGAGATGTGATATCTCAATGCTTATACCAAACCTGAGACCCTTCCTATAGCATGAGATGTGATATCCAACTGCTTCCCATTCCAATCCTGAGACCCTTCCTATAGCATGAGATGTGATATCTCAATGCTTCTAATACCAAACCTGAGATCCTTCCTCTAACATGAAATGTGATATCCAATTCCTTCCCTTTCCAAACCTAAGAGCCTATCTATAGCATGAGATGTGATATCCAAGTCCTTCACATTCCAACCCTTAGACCCTTCCTACAGCATGCAATATGATATCTCAATGATTCTAATAACAAACCTGAGACCCGTCCTATAACATGAGATGGGATATCCAACTCCTTCCCATTCCAATCCTGAGACACTTCCGATAGCAGAGATGTGATATCTCAATGCTTATACCAAACCTGAGACCCTTCCTATAACATGAGATGTGATATCCAAATCCTTCCCGTTCCAAACCTGAGACCCTTCCTTTAGCATGAGATGTGATATCCAGCTCCTTCCCATTCCAATCCTGAGACACTTCCGATAGCATGAGATGTGATATCTCAATGCTTCTAATATCAAAACTGAGACCCTCCCTATAGCATGATATGTGATATCTAAGTCATTCCCATTCCAATCCTGAGACCCTCCCTATAGCATGAGATGTGATATCCAACTCCTTCCCATTCCAATCCTGAGACCCTTCCTATAGCATGAGATATATCTCAATACTTCTAATACCAAACGTGAGATCCTTCCGATAACATGAGATGTGATATCCAAATCCTTCCCCTTCCAAACCTGAGACCCTCCCTTTAGCATGAGATGTGATATCCAACTCTTTCCTATTCCAATCCTGAGACTCTTCTGATAGCATGAGATGTGATATCTCAATGCTTCTAATACCAAACCTGAGATCCTTCCGATAGCATGAGATGTGATATCTCAATGCTTCTAATACCAAACCTGAGATCCTTCCTATAACATGAGATGTGATATCCAAATCCTTCCCCTTCCAAACCTGAGACCCTCCCTTTAGCATGAGATGTGATATCCAACTCCTTCCCATTCCAATCCTGAGACCCTTCCGATATCATGAGATGTGATATCTCAAAGCTTCTAATATCAAACTTGAGACCCTCCCTATAGCGTGAGATGTGATATCCAAGTCCTTCCCATTCCAATCCTGAGACCCTTCCTATAGCATGAGATGTGATATCTCAATGCTTCTAATACCAAACCTGAGACCCTTCCTATAACATGAGATGGGAATATCCAACTCCTTCCCATTCCAATCCTGAGACCCTTCCGATAGCAGAGATGTGATATCTCAATGCTTATACCAAACCTGAGATCCTTCCTATAACATGAGATGTCCTGAGACACTTCCTATAGCATGAGATGTGATATCTCACTGCTTATACCAAACCTGAGACCCTTCCCATAGCATGAGATGTGATATCCAAGTCCTTCCCATTCCAATCCTGAGACACTTCCTATAGCATGAGATGTGATATCTCAATGCTTCTAATACCAAACCTGAGACTCTTCCTATAACATGAGATGGGGAATCCAACTCCTTCCCATTCCAATCCTGAGACCCTTTTGATAGCAGAGATGTGATATCTCAATGTTTATACCAAACCTGAGACCCTTCCTACGGCATGAGTTGTCATATTCAACTCCTTCCCATTCCAATCCTGAGACCCTTCCTATAGCATGAGATGTGATATCCAACTCCTTCCCATTCCAATCCTGAGACCCTTCCTATAGCATGAGATGTGATGTCTCAATGCTTCTAATACCAAACCTGATATCCTTCCTATAACATGAGATGTGATATCCAACTCCTTCCATTCCAATCCTGAGACCCTTCCTATAGCATGAGATGTGATATCTCAATGGTTCTACCAAACCTGAGACCCTTCCTATAGCATGAGATGTGATATCCAACTCCTTCCCATTCCAATCCTGAGACCCTTCCTATAGCCTGAGATGTGATATCTCAATGCCCCTAATACCAAACCTGAGATCCTTCCTCTAACATGAAATGTGATATCCAACTCCTTCACTTTCCAAACCTGAGAGCCTATCTATAGCATGAGATGTGAGATCTAAGTCCTTCCCATTCCCATCCTTAGACCCTTCCTACATCATGCAATATGATATCTCAATGATTCTAATAACAAACCTGAGACCCGTCCTATAACATGAGATGGGACATCCAACTCCTTCCCATTCCAATCCTGAGACACTTCCGATAGCAGAGATGTGATATCTCAATGCTTACACCAAACCTGAGAACCTTCCTATGGCCTGAGATGTCATATACAACTCCTTCCCATTCCAATCCTGAGACCCTTCCTTTAGCATGAGATGTGATATCTCAATGCTTATACCAAATCTGAGACCCTTCCTATAGCATGATGTGATATCCAATTCCTTCCCATTCCAATCCTGAGACCCTTCCTATAGCATGAGATGTGATATCTCAATGCTTATACCAAACCTGAGAGCCTACCTATAGCATGTGATGTGATATCCAAGTCCATCCCATTCCAATCCTTAGACCCTTCCTACAGCATGCAATGTGATATCTCAATGATTCTAATACCAAACCAGAGACTCTTCCTATAACATTAGATGGGATATCCAACTCCTTCCCATTCCAATCCTGAGCCGCTTCCGATAGCAGAGATGTGATATCTCAATGCTTATACCAAACCTGAGACCCTTCCTATAACATGAGATGTGATATCCAACTCCTTCCCGTTCCAAACCTGAGACACTAACTATAGCATATGTGATATCCAACTCCTTCCCATTCCAAACATGAGACCCTTCCAATAGCAAGAAAGTAATATCCAACTCCTACCCATTCCAATCCTGAGACCCTTCCTATAGCAAGGGATGTGATATCCAAATCCTTCCCATTCCAATCCTGAGACCCTTCCTATAACATGAGATGTGATATCCAACTCCTTCCCATTCCAACCTGAGACACTTCCTATAGCATGAGAAGGGATATCCAACTCCTTCCCAATCCAATCCTGAGACCCTTCCGATAGCAGAGATGTGATATCTCAATGCTTATAACAAACCTGAGACCCTTCCTATGGCATGAGATGTGATATCCAACTCCTTGCCATTCAAATCCTGAGACTCTTTCTATAGCATGAGAAGGGATATCCAACTCCTTCCCAATCCAATCCTGAGACCCTTCCGATAGCAGAGACGTGATATCTCAATGCTTCTACCAAACCTGAGACCCTTCCTTTAGCATGAGATGTGATATCCAAATCCTTCACATTCCAATCCTGAGACCCTTCCTATAGCATGAGATGTGATATCTCAATGCTTCTAATACCAAACCTGAGATCCTTCCTATAACATGAGATGTGATATCCAATTCCTTCCCATTCCAAACCTGAGACCCTTCCTATTGGATGAGATGTGATATCCAACTCCTTCCCATTCCAACCCTGAGACCCTTCCTATAGCATGAGATGTGATGTCTCAATGCTTCTAATACCAAACCTGAGATCCTTCCTTATAACATGAGATGTGATATCCAACTCCTTCCATTCCAATCCTGAGACCCGTCCTATAGCATGAGATGTGATATCTCAATGCTTCTAATACCAAACCTGAGATCCTTCCTCTAACATGAAATGTGATATCCAATTCCTTCCCTTTCCAAACCTAAGAGCCTATCTATAGCATGAGATGTGATATCCAAGTCCTTCACATTCCAACCCTTAGACCCTTCCTACAGCATGCAATATGATATCTCAATGATTCTAATAACAAACCTGAGACCCGTCCTATAACATGAGATGGGATATCCAACTCCTTCCCATTCCAATCCTGAGACACTTCCGATAGCAGAGATGTGATATCTCAATGCTTATACCAAACCTGAGACCCTTCCTATAACATGAGATGTGATATCCAAATCCTTCCCGTTCCAAACCTGAGACCCTTCCTTTAGCATGAGATGTGATATCCAGCTCCTTCCCATTCCAATCCTGAGACACTTCCGATAGCATGAGATGTGATATCTCAATGCTTCTAATATCAAAACTGAGACCCTCCCTATAGCATGATATGTGATATCTAAGTCATTCCCATTCCAATCCTGAGACCCTCCCTATAGCATGAGATGTGATATCCAACTCCTTCCCATTCCAATCCTGAGACCCTTCCTATAGCATGAGATATATCTCAATACTTCTAATACCAAACGTGAGATCCTTCTGATAACATGAGATGTGATATCCAAATCCTTCCCCTTCCAAACCTGAGACCCTCCCTTTAGCATGAGATGTGATATCCAACTCTTTCCTATTCCAATCCTGAGACTCTTCTGATAGCATGAGATGTGATATCTCAATGCTTCTAATACCAAACCTGAGATCCTTCCGATAGCATGAGATGTGATATCTCAATGCTTCTAATACCAAACCTGAGATCCTTCCTATAACATGAGATGTGATATCCAAATCCTTCCCCTTCCAAACCTGAGACCCTCCCTTTAGCATGAGATGTGATATCCAACTCCTTCCCATTCCAATCCTGAGACCCTTCCGATATCATGAGATGTGATATCTCAAAGCTTCTAATATCAAACTTGAGACCCTCCCTATAGCGTGAGATGTGATATCCAAGTCCTTCCCATTCCAATCCTGAGACCCTTCCTATAGCATGAGATGTGATATCTCAATGCTTCTAATACCAAACCTGAGACCCTTCCTATAACATGAGATGGGAATATCCAACTCCTTCCCATTCCAATCCTGAGACCCTTCCGATAGCAGAGATGTGATATCTCAATGCTTATACCAAACCTGAGATCCTTCCTATAACATGAGATGTCCTGAGACACTTCCTATAGCATGAGATGTGATATCTCACTGCTTATACCAAACCTGAGACCCTTCCCATAGCATGAGATGTGATATCCAAGTCCTTCCCATTCCAATCCTGAGACACTTCCTATAGCATGAGATGTGATATCTCAATGCTTCTAATACCAAACCTGAGACTCTTCCTATAACATGAGATGGGGAATCCAACTCCTTCCCATTCCAATCCTGAGACCCTTTTGATAGCAGAGATGTGATATCTCAATGTTTATACCAAACCTGAGACCCTTCCTACGGCATGAGTTGTCATATTCAACTCCTTCCCATTCCAATCCTGAGACCCTTCCTATAGCATGAGATGTGATATCCAACTCCTTCCCATTCCAATCCTGAGACCCTTCCTATAGCATGAGATGTGATGTCTCAATGCTTCTAATACCAAACCTGATATCCTTCCTATAACATGAGATGTGATATCCAACTCCTTCCATTCCAATCCTGAGACCCTTCCTATAGCATGAGATGTGATATCTCAATGGTTCTACCAAACCTGAGACCCTTCCTATAGCATGAGATGTGATATCCAACTCCTTCCCATTCCAATCCTGAGACCCTTCCTATAGCCTGAGATGTGATATCTCAATGCCCCTAATACCAAACCTGAGATCCTTCCTCTAACATGAAATGTGATATCCAACTCCTTCACTTTCCAAACCTGAGAGCCTATCTATAGCATGAGATGTGAGATCTAAGTCCTTCCCATTCCAATCCTTAGACCCTTCCTACATCATGCAATATGATATCTCAATGATTCTAATAACAAACCTGAGACCCGTCCTATAACATGAGATGGGACATCCAACTCCTTCCCATTCCAATCCTGAGACACTTCCGATAGCAGAGATGTGATATCTCAATGCTTATACCAAACCTGAGAACCTTCCTATGGCCTGAGATGTCATATACAACTCCTTCCCATTCCAATCCTGAGACCCTTCCTTTAGCATGAGATGTGATATCTCAATGCTTATACCAAATCTGAGACCCTTCCTATAGCATGATGTGATATCCAATTCCTTCCCATTCCAATCCTGAGACCCTTCCTATAGCATGAGATGTGATATCTCAATGCTTATACCAAACCTGAGAGCCTACCTATAGCATGTGATGTGATATCCAAGTCCATCCCATTCCAATCCTTAGACCCTTCCTACAGCATGCAATGTAATATCTCAATGATTCTAATACCAAACCAGAGACTCTTCCTATAACATTAGATGGGATATCCAACTCCTTCCCATTCCAATCCTGAGCCGCTTCCGATAGCAGAGATGTGATATCTCAATGCTTATACCAAACCTGAGACCCTTCCTATAACATGAGATGTGATATCCAACTCCTTCCCGTTCCAAACCTGAGACACTAACTATAGCATATGTGATATCCAACTCCTTCCCATTCCAAACATGAGACCCTTCCAATAGCAAGAAAGTAATATCCAACTCCTACCCATTCCAATCCTGAGACCCTTCCTATAGCAAGGGATGTGATATCCAAATCCTTCCCATTCCAATCCTGAGACCCTTCCTATAACATGAGATGTGATATCCAACTCCTTCCCATTCCAACCTGAGACACTTCCTATAGCATGAGAAGGGATATCCAACTCCTTCCCAATCCAATCCTGAGACCCTTCCGATAGCAGAGACGTGATATCTCAATGCTTCTACCAAACCTGAGACCCTTCCTTTAGCATGAGATGTGATATCCAAATCCTTCACATTCCAATCCTGAGACCCTTCCTATAGCATGAGATGTGATATCTCAATGCTTCTAATACCAAACCTGAGATCCTTCCTATAACATGAGATGTGATATCCAATTCCTTCCCATTCCAAACCTGAGACCCTTCCTATTGGATGAGATGTGATATCCAACTCCTTCCCATTCCAACCCTGAGACCCTTCCTATAGCATGAGATGTGATGTCTCAATGCTTCTAATACCAAACCTGAGATCCTTCCTTATAACATGAGATGTGATATCCAACTCCTTCCATTCCAATCCTGAGACCCGTCCTATAGCATGAGATGTGATATCTCAATGCTTATACCAAACCTGAGACCCTTCCTATAGCATGAGATGTGATATCTCAATGCTTCTAATACCAAACCTGAGATCCTTCCTCTAACATGAAATGTGATATCCAATTCCTTCCCTTTCCAAACCTAAGAGCCTATCTATAGCATGAGATGTGATATCCAAGTCCTTCACATTCCAACCCTTAGACCCTTCCTACAGCATGCAATATGATATCTCAATGATTCTAATAACAAACCTGAGACCCGTCCTATAACATGAGATGGGATATCCAACTCCTTCCCATTCCAATCCTGAGACACTTCCGATAGCAGAGATGTGATATCTCAATGCTTATACCAAACCTGAGACCCTTCCTATAACATGAGATGTGATATCCAAATCCTTCCCGTTCCAAACCTGAGACCCTTCCTTTAGCATGAGATGTGATATCCAGCTCCTTCCCATTCCAATCCTGAGACCCTCCCTATAGCATGATATGTGATATCTAAGTCATTCCCATTCCAATCCTGAGACCCTCCCTATAGCATGAGATGTGATATCGAACTCCTTCCCATTCCAATCCTGAGACCCTTCCTATAGCATGAGATATATCTCAATACTTCTAATACCAAACGTGAGATCCTTCCGATAACATGAGATGTGATATCCAAATCCTTCCCCTTCCAAACCTGAGACCCTCCCTTTAGCATGAGATGTGATATCCAACTCCTTCCTATTCCAATCCTGAGACTCTTCTGATAGCATGAGATGTGATATCTCAATGCTTCTAATACCAAACCTGAGATCCTTCCGATAGCATGAGATGTGATATCTCAATGCTTCTAATACCAAACCTGAGATCCTTCCTATAACATGAGATGTGATATCCAAATCCTTCCCCTTCCAAACCTGAGACCCTCCCTTTAGCATGAGATGTGATATCCAACTCCTTCCCATTCCAATCCTGAGACCCTTCCGATATCATGAGATGTGATATCTCAAAGCTTCTAATATCAAACTTGAGACCCTCCCTATAGCGTGAGATGTGATATCCAAGTCCTTCCCATTCCAATCCTGAGACCCTTCCTATAGCATGAGATGTGATATCTCAATGCTTCTAATACCAAACCTGAGACCCTTCCTATAACATGAGATGGGAATATCCAACTCCTTCCCATTCCAATCCTGAGACCCTTCCGATAGCAGAGATGTGATATCTCAATGCTTATACCAAACCCGAGATCCTTCCTATAACATGAGATGTCATGAGACACTTCCTATAGCATGAGATGTGATATCTCACTGCTTATACCAAACCTGAGACCCTTCCCATAGCATGAGATGTGATATCCAAGTCCTTCCCATTCCAATCCTGAGACACTTCCTATAGCATGAGATGTGATATCTCAATGCTTCTAATACCAAACCTGAGACTCTTCCTATAACATGAGATGGGGAATCCAACTCCTTCCCATTCCAATCCTGAGACCCTTTTGATAGCAGAGATGTGATATCTCAATGTTTATACCAAACCTGAGACCCTTCCTACGGCATGAGTTGTCATATTCAACTCCTTCCCATTCCAATCCTGAGACCCTTCCTATAGCATGAGATGTGATATCCAACTCCTTCCCATTCCAATCCTGAGACCCTTCCTATAGCATGAGATGTGATGTCTCAATGCTTCTAATACCAAACCTGATATCCTTCCTATAACATGAGATGTGATATCCAACTCCTTCCATTCCAATCCTGAGACCCTTCCTATAGCATGAGATGTGATATCTCAATGGTTCTACCAAACCTGAGACCCTTCCTATAGCATGAGATGTGATATCCAACTCCTTCCCATTCCAATCCTGAGACCCTTCCTATAGCCTGAGATGTGATATCTCAATGCCCCTAATACCAAACCTGAGATCCTTCCTCTAACATGAAATGTGATATCCAACTCCTTCACTTTCCAAACCTGAGAGCCTATCTATAGCATGAGATGTGAGATCTAAGTCCTTCCCATTCCAATCCTTAGACCCTTCCTACATCATGCAATATGATATCTCAATGATTCTAATAAAAAACCTGAGACCCGTCCTATAACATGAGATGGGATATTCAACTCCTTCCCATTCCAATCCTGAGACACTTCCGATAGCAGAGATGTGATATCTCAATGTTTATACCAAACCTGAGACCCTTCCTATAACATGAGATGTGATATCCAACTCCTTCCCGTTCCAAACCTGAGACCCTTCCTTTAGCATGAGATGTTATATCCAGCTCCTTCCCATTCCAATCCTGAGACACTTCCGATAGCATGAGATGTGATATCTCAATGCTTCTAATATCAAAACCGAGACCCTCCCTATAGCATGATATGTGATATCTAAGTCCTTCCCATTCCAATCCTGAGAGCCTTCCTATAGCATGAGATGTGATACCTCAATGCTTCTACCAAACCTGAGACCCTTCCTTTAGCATGAGATGTGATATCCAACTCCTTCCCATTCCAATCCTGAGACCCTTCCTATAGCATGAGATGTGATATCTCAATACTTCTACCAAACCTGAGATCCTTCCGATAACGAGATGTGATATCTCAATACTTCTAATACCAAACCTGAGATCCATCCTATAACATGAGATGTGATATCCAAATCCTTCCCCTTCCAAACCTGAGACCCTCCCTTTAGCATGAGATGTGATATCCAACTCCTTCCCATTCCAATCCTGAGACCCGACCTATAACATGAGATGTGATATCCAACTCCTTCCCATTCCAACCTGAGACCCTTCCTATAGCATGAGATGGGATATCCAACTCCTTCCAAATCCAATCCTGATAACCTTCCGATAGCATGAGATGTGATATCCCAATGCTTCTACCAAACCTGAGACCCATACTATGGCATGAGATGTGATATCAAACTCCTTCCCATTCTAATCCTGAGACCCTTCCTATAGCTTGAGATGTGATATCCAACTCCTTCCCATTCCAATTCTGAGACCCTTCCTATACCATGAGACTTGATATCTCAATGCTTCTAATACCAAACCTGAGACCCGTCCTATAACATGAGATGTGATATCCAAATCCTTCCCCTTCCAAACCTTAGACCCTTCCTTTATCATGAGATGTGATATCCAACTCCTTCCCATTCCAATCTTGAGACCCTTCCGATATCATGAAATGTGATATCTCAATGCTTCTAATATCAAACTTGAGACCCTCCTTATAGCATGAGATGTGATATCCAAGTCCTTCCCATTCCAATCCTGAGACCCTTCCTATAGCATGAGATGTGATATCTCAATGCTTCTAATACCAAACCTGAGATCCTTCCTATAACATGAGATGGGAATATCCAATGCGATATCCAACTCCTTCCCATTCCAATCCTGAGACCCTTCCTATAGCATGAGATGTGATATCCAACTCCTTCCCATTCCAATCCTGAGACCCTTCCTATAGCCTGAGATGTGATATCTCAATGTTTATACCAAACCTGAGACCCTTCCTATAACATGAGATGTGATATCCAACTCCTTCCCGTTCCAAACCTGAGACCCTTCCTTTAGCATGAGATGTGATATCCAGCTCCTTCCCATTCCAATCCTGAGACACTTCCGATAGCATGAGATGTGATATCTCAATGCTTCTAATACCAAACCTGAGATCCTTCCGATAGCATGAGATGTGATATCTCAATGCTTCTAATACCAAACCTGAGATCCTTCCTATAACATGAGATGTGATATCCAAATCCTTCCCCTTCCAAACCTGAGACCCTCCCTTTAGCATGAGATGTGATATCCAACTCCTTCCCATTCCAATCCCGAGACCCTTCCGATATCATGAGATGTGATATCTCAAAGCTTCTAATATCAAACTTGAGACCCTCCCTATAGCGTGAGATGTGATATCCAAGTCCTTCCCATTCCAATCCTGAGACCCTTCCTATAGCATGAGATGTGATATCTCAATGCTTCTAATACCAAACCTGAGACCCTTCCTATAACATGAGATGGGAATATCCAACTCCTTCCCATTCCAATCCTGAGACCCTTCCGATAGCAGAGATGTGATATCTCAATGCTTATACCAAACCTGAGATCCTTCCTATAACATGAGATGTCCTGAGACACTTCCTATAGCATGAGATGTGATATCTCACTGCTTATACCAAACCTGAGACCCTTCCCATAGCATGAGATGTGATATCCAAGTCCTTCCCATTCCAATCCTGAGACACTTCCTATAGCATGAGATGTGATATCTCAATGCTTCTAATACCAAACCTGAGACTCTTCCTATAACATGAGATGGGGAATCCAACTCCTTCCCATTCCAATCCTGAGACCCTTTTGATAGCAGAGATGTGATATCTCAATGTTTATACCAAACCTGAGACCCTTCCTACGGCATGAGTTGTCATATTCAACTCCTTCCCATTCCAATCCTGAGACCCTTCCTATAGCATGAGATGTGATATCCAACTCCTTCCCATTCCAATCCTGAGACCCTTCCTATAGCATGAGATGTGATGTCTCAATGCTTCTAATACCAAACCTGATATCCTTCCTATAACATGAGATGTGATATCCAACTCCTTCCATTCCAATCCTGAGACCCTTCCTATAGCATGAGATGTGATATCTCAATGGTTCTACCAAACCTGAGACCCTTCCTATAGCATGAGATGTGATATCCAACTCCTTCCCATTCCAATCCTGAGACCCTTCCTATAGCCTGAGATGTGATATCTCAATGCCCCTAATACCAAACCTGAGATCCTTCCTCTAACATGAAATGTGATATCCAACTCCTTCACTTTCCAAACCTGAGAGCCTATCTATAGCATGAGATGGCAGATCTAAGTCCTTCCCATTCCCATCCTTAGACCCTTCCTACATCATGCAATATGATATCTCAATGATTCTAATAACAAACCTGAGACCCGTCCTATAACATGAGATGGGACATCCAACTCCTTCCCATTCCAATCCTGAGACACTTCCGATAGCAGAGATGTGATATCTCAATGCTTATACCAAACCTGAGAACCTTCCTATGGCCTGAGATGTCATATACAACTCCTTCCCATTCCAATCCTGAGACCCTTCCTTTAGCATGAGATGTGATATCTCAATGCTTATACCAAATCTGAGACCCTTCCTATAGCATGATGTGATATCCAATTCCTTCCCATTCCAATCCTGAGACCCTTCCTATAGCATGAGATGTGATATCTCAATGCTTATACCAAACCTGAGAGCCTACCTATAGCATGTGATGTGATATCCAAGTCCATCCCATTCCAATCCTTAGACCCTTCCTACAGCAGGCAATGTGATATCTCAATGATTCTAATACCAAACCAGAGACTCTTCCTATAACATTAGATGGGATATCCAACTCCTTCCCATTCCAATCCTGAGCCGCTTCCGATAGCAGAGATGTGATATCTCAATGCTTATACCAAACCTGAGACCCTTCCTATAACATGAGATGTGATATCCAACTCCTTCCTGTTCCAAACCTGAGACACTAACTATAGCATATGTGATATCCAACTCCTTCCCATTCCAAACATGAGACCCTTCCAATAGCAAGAAAGTAATATCCAACTCCTACCCATTCCAATCCTGAGACCCTTCCTATAGCAAGGGATGTGATATCCAAATCCTTCCCATTCCAATCCTGAGACCCTTCCTATAACATGAGATGTGATATCCAACTCCTTCCCATTCCAACCTGAGACACTTCCTATAGCATGAGAAGGGATATCCAACTCCTTCCCAATCCAATCCTGAGACCCTTCCGATAGCAGAGATGTGATATCTCAATGCTTATAACAAACCTGAGACCCTTCCTATGGCATGAGATGTGATATCCAACTCCTTGCCATTCAAATCCTGAGACTCTTTCTATAGCATGAGAAGGGATATCCAACTCCTTCCCAATCCAATCCTGAGACCCTTCCGATAGCAGAGACGTGATATCTCAATGCTTCTACCAAACCTGAGACCCTTCCTTTAGCATGAGATGTGATATCCAAATCCTTCACATTCCAATCCTGAGACCCTTCCTATAGCATGAGATGTGATATCTCAATGCTTCTAATACCAAACCTGAGATCCTTCCTATAACATGAGATGTGATATCCAATTCCTTCCCATTCCAAACCTGAGACCCTTCCTATTGGATGAGATGTGATATCCAACTCCTTCCCATTCCAACCCTGAGACCCTTCCTATAGCATGAGATGTGATGTCTCAATGCTTCTAATACCAAACCTGAGATCCTTCCTTATAACATGAGATGTGATATCCAACTCCTTCCATTCCAATCCTGAGACCCGTCCTATAGCATGAGATGTGATATCTCAATGCTTATACCAAACCTGAGACCCTTCCTATAGCATGAGATGTGATATCTCAATGCTTCTAATACCAAACCTGAGATCCTTCCTCTAACATGAAATGTGATATCCAATTCCTTCCCTTTCCAAACCTAAGAGCCTATCTATAGCATGAGATGTGATATCCAAGTCCTTCACATTCCAACCCTTAGACCCTTCCTACAGCATGCAATATGATATCTCAATGATTCTAATAACAAACCTGAGACCCGTCCTATAACATGAGATGGGATATCCAACTCCTTCCCATTCCAATCCTGAGACACTTCCGATAGCAGAGATGTGATATCTCAATGCTTATACCAAACCTGAGACCCTTCCTATAACATGAGATGTGATATCCAAATCCTTCCCGTTCCAAACCTGAGACCCTTCCTTTAGCATGAGATGTGATATCCAGCTCCTTCCCATTCCAATCCTGAGACACTTCCGATAGCATGAGATGTGATATCTCAATGCTTCTAATATCAAAACTGAGACCCTCCCTATAGCATGATATGTGATATCTAAGTCATTCCCATTCCAATCCTGAGACCCTCCCTATAGCATGAGATGTGATATCCAACTCCTTCCCATTCCAATCCTGAGACCCTTCCTATAGCATGAGATATATCTCAATACTTCTAATACCAAACGTGAGATCCTTCCGATAACATGAGATGTGATATCCAAATCCTTCCCCTTCCAAACCTGAGACCCTCCCTTTAGCATGAGATGTGATATCCAACTCCTTCCTATTCCAATCCTGAGACTCTTCTGATAGCATGAGATGTGATATCTCAATGCTTCTAATACCAAACCTGAGATCCTTCCGATAGCATGAGATGTGATATCTCAATGCTTCTAATACCAAACCTGAGATCCTTCCTATAACATGAGATGTGATATCCAAATCCTTCCCCTTCCAAACCTGAGACCCTCCCTTTAGCATGAGATGTGATATCCAACTCCTTCCCATTCCAATCCTGAGACCCTTCCGATATCATGAGATGTGATATCTCAAAGCTTCTAATATCAAACTTGAGACCCTCCCTATAGCGTGAGATGTGATATCCAAGTCCTTCCCATTCCAATCCTGAGACCCTTCCTATAGCATGAGATGTGATATCTCAATGCTTCTAATACCAAACCTGAGACCCTTCCTATAACATGAGATGGGAATATCCAACTCCTTCCCATTCCAATCCTGAGACCCTTCCGATAGCAGAGATGTGATATCTCAATGCTTATACCAAACCCGAGATCCTTCCTATAACATGAGATGTCATGAGACACTTCCTATAGCATGAGATGTGATATCTCACTGCTTATACCAAACCTGAGACCCTTCCCATAGCATGAGATGTGATATCCAAGTCCTTCCCATTCCAATCCTGAGACACTTCCTATAGCATGAGATGTGATATCTCAATGCTTCTAATACCAAACCTGAGACTCTTCCTATAACATGAGATGGGGAATCCAACTCCTTCCCATTCCAATCCTGAGACCCTTTTGATAGCAGAGATGTGATATCTCAATGTTTATACCAAACCTGAGACCCTTCCTACGGCATGAGTTGTCATATTCAACTCCTTCCCATTCCAATCCTGAGACCCTTCCTATAGCATGAGATGTGATATCCAACTCCTTCCCATTCCAATCCTGAGACCCTTCCTATAGCATGAGATGTGATGTCTCAATGCTTCTAATACCAAACCTGATATCCTTCCTATAACATGAGATGTGATATCCAACTCCTTCCATTCCAATCCTGAGACCCTTCCTATAGCATGAGATGTGATATCTCAATGGTTCTACCAAACCTGAGACCCTTCCTATAGCATGAGATGTGATATCCAACTCCTTCCCATTCCAATCCTGAGACCCTTCCTATAGCCTGAGATGTGATATCTCAATGCCCCTAATACCAAACCTGAGATCCTTCCTCTAACATGAAATGTGATATCCAACTCCTTCACTTTCCAAACCTGAGAGCCTATCTATAGCATGAGATGTGAGATCTAAGTCCTTCCCATTCCAATCCTTAGACCCTTCCTACATCATGCAATATGATATCTCAATGATTCTAATAAAAAACCTGAGACCCGTCCTATAACATGAGATGGGATATTCAACTCCTTCCCATTCCAATCCTGAGACACTTCCGATAGCAGAGATGTGATATCTCAATGTTTATACCAAACCTGAGACCCTTCCTATAACATGAGATGTGATATCCAACTCCTTCCCGTTCCAAACCTGAGACCCTTCCTTTAGCATGAGATGTTATATCCAGCTCCTTCCCATTCCAATCCTGAGACACTTCCGATAGCATGAGATGTGATATCTCAATGCTTCTAATATCAAAACCGAGACCCTCCCTATAGCATGATATGTGATATCTAAGTCCTTCCCATTCCAATCCTGAGAGCCTTCCTATAGCATGAGATGTGATACCTCAATGCTTCTACCAAACCTGAGACCCTTCCTTTAGCATGAGATGTGATATCCAACTCCTTCCCATTCCAATCCTGAGACCCTTCCTATAGCATGAGATGTGATATCTCAATACTTCTACCAAACCTGAGATCCTTCCGATAACGAGATGTGATATCTCAATACTTCTAATACCAAACCTGAGATCCATCCTATAACATGAGATGTGATATCCAAATCCTTCCCCTTCCAAACCTGAGACCCTCCCTTTAGCATGAGATGTGATATCCAACTCCTTCCCATTCCAATCCTGAGACCCGACCTATAACATGAGATGTGATATCCAACTCCTTCCCATTCCAACCTGAGACCCTTCCTATAGCATGAGATGGGATATCCAACTCCTTCCAAATCCAATCCTGATAACCTTCCGATAGCATGAGATGTGATATCCCAATGCTTCTACCAAACCTGAGACCCATACTATGGCATGAGATGTGATATCAAACTCCTTCCCATTCTAATCCTGAGACCCTTCCTATAGCTTGAGATGTGATATCCAACTCCTTCCCATTCCAATTCTGAGACCCTTCCTATACCATGAGACTTGATATCTCAATGCTTCTAATACCAAACCTGAGACCCGTCCTATAACATGAGATGTGATATCCAAATCCTTCCCCTTCCAAACCTTAGACCCTTCCTTTATCATGAGATGTGATATCCAACTCCTTCCCATTCCAATCTTGAGACCCTTCCGATATCATGAAATGTGATATCTCAATGCTTCTAATATCAAACTTGAGACCCTCCTTATAGCATGAGATGTGATATCCAAGTCCTTCCCATTCCAATCCTGAGACGCTTCCTATAGCATGAGATGGGATATCTCAATGCTTCTAATACCAAACCTGAGATCCTTCCTATAACATGAGATGGGAATATCCAATGCGATATCCAACTCCTTCCCATTCCAATCCTGAGACCCTTCCTATAGCATGAGATGTGATATCCAACTCCTTCCCATTCCAATCCTGAGACCCTTCCTATAGCCTGAGATGTGATATCTCAATGTTTATACCAAACCTGAGACCCTTCCTATAACATGAGATGTGATATCCAACTCCTTCCCGTTCCAAACCTGAGACCCTTCCTTTAGCATGAGATGTGATATCCAGCTCCTTCCCATTCCAATCCTGAGACACTTCCGATAGCATGAGATGTGATATCTCAATGCTTCTAATATCTAAACTGAGACCCTCCCTATAGCATGATATGTGATATCTAAGTCCTTCCCATTCCAATCCTGAGACCCTTCCTATAGCATGAGATGTGATATCTCAATGCTTATCCTTGATTCCTGTAGTAAATTGATTTCCTTTGCAGGCCGACTCCTGTCACGAATGCCTTGTCTGCATGCATTCTCTCCTGGCCATTCTCTCACCGTGGCTATTTGCCTACCCCCTTCCTCTCTCAGTGGATGGACTTCTCCGTCCTAGCCTCCTACCACTCAACTCCGCCTACTTGGAGAATTCAACATGAACCTGTATGCTTCCTGACCTGGACTTTTACGAGATCTGCAACTCTTCATGTCGCTGGCCCTACACACTGCAGGGAATACTCAGGATTTTCTGATCTCAGACCTCGCCCTCTGTAACCCTCTCAACAATCCTCTCCCGTGGTGATCAAGTTCTCATCTTCAAAGAAGGCTAACTGCCAGCTGTTCCTCCTCAGAGGAGGTCTCCCTTTCTGTCCCTGCTCCCTGCACCGTTTCGCGTTGCAAACACTCGCTTCCCTGCTCTCTTGTTTAGACGCTTTTCCTTCTCAGAGGCCTTCTTGCTTTCTGCCCTTTTCGCGTGGCAAGTACTCGCTTCCCAGCTCTCTGGTTTAGACGCGTGTTCCCTGCCTTCTCTCCTCTTCCCGCTGCCTTCAAATCAAAAAATGAGCTCCAAAAGATACACAGTGCTCAGAATGCTCTATAACACCCATTATTCAACATATAGCCATAACCCGCTAGACGTATTGATACGTGCTGTAAACTAGCAAAAACAGCTAGAAAATGTACTTTCCTCGCGTTTTTGTAAATGCTAATTCTGATGGGTTCCCATGTATACTGTCCGTGCGTTTGTTGTCGAATGCTGAACTTTTTAACCACTGTTCTCCCATACAAGGGGGGGGGGTCAACGTCTACTGCTTTTCATAGGCTGAATGTATACGGCTGAAATCTTCAAGGCATTATCAGCTTTCCTGACTGTTTTGGAACGTGTATTTGCCATCTGTTAATGCAGTCGCCCTGTGTTCATAGTCCCTTCTACTTTACAGGCTGCACTCCCCTGGTGATCACATTCTCCTCTCCAGAGCAGGCTGACTACCAGCTGCTCCTCCTCATAGGCGTTCATCCTTTCTGTCCCTGCTCCCTGCACCGTTTCGCGTTGCATGTACTCGCTTCCCAGCTCTCTGGTTTAGATGCGTGTTCCCTGCCTTCTCTCCTCTTCCTACAGCCTTCCAATGAGCTCCACAAGATACAGTGTTCAGAATGCTTTATAACACCCATTATTCAACATATAGCTGTAACCCGCTAGACGTATTGAAACGTGCTAAAAACGAGCAGAAACAGCTAGAACATGTACTTTCCTCGCGTTTTGGTAAATGCGAATTCTGGTGGATTCCCATTTTGTATTCTGTTCGTGCGTTTGTTCAGTCGAATCCTGGTCTTTTGAACCACTCTTCTCCCATACAAGGGAGGGTCAAAATGTGTTGTTCACAGGCTGAATTTATACTGCTGAAATGCTCGCTTCCCTGCTCTCTGGTTTAGACGGGTGTACCCTGCATTTACCAAAACGCGAGGGAAGTACATTTTCTAGCTGTTTTTGCTAGTTTTTAGCACGTTTCAATACGTCTAGCGGGTTACAGCTATATGTTGAATAATGGGTGTTATAAAGCATTCTGAACACTGTATCTTGTGGAGCTCATTGGAAGGCTGTAGGAAGAGGAGAGAAGGCAGGGAACACGCATCTAAACCAGAGCTGGGAAGCGAGTACATGCAACGCGAAACGGTGCAGGGAGCAGGGACAGAAAGGATGAACACCTATGAGGAGGAGCAGCTGGTAGTTAGCCTGCATAGGAGAGAAGAATGTGATCACTAGGGGAGTGCAGCCTGTAAACTAGAAGGAACGATGAACAAAGGGCGACTGCATTAACAGATGGCAAATACACGTTCCAAAACAGTCAGGAAAGCTGATAATGCCTTGAAGATTTCAGCCGTATACATTCAGCCTGTGAACAGCAGATGTTGACCCCCCCCCTCCCTAGTATGGGAGAACAGTGGTTAAAAACGTCAGGATTCGACACAAACGCACGGACACAGTACATACAACATGGGAACCCACCAGAATTCGCATTTACAAAAACGCGAGGGAAGTACATTTTCTAGCTATTTTTGCTAGTTTTTTAGCACGTTTCAATACGTCTAGCGGGTTACAGCTATATGTTGAATAATGGGGTTATAAAGCATTCTGAACACTATCTAGTGGAGCTCATTGGAAGGCTGTAGGAAGAGGAGAGAAGGCAGGGAACACGCATCTAAACCAGAGAGCAGGGAAGCGAGCATTTCAGCAGTATAAATTCAGCCTGTGAACAACACATTTTGACCCTCCTTTGTATGGGAGAAGAGTGGTTCAAAAGACCAGGATTCGACTGAACAAACGCACGAACAGAGTACAAAATGGGAATCCACCAGAATTCGCATTTACAAAAACGCGAGGGAAGTACATTTTCGAGCTGTTTCTGCTCGTTTTTTAGCACGTTTCAATACGTCTAGCGGGTTACAGCTATATGTTGAATAATGGGGTTATAAAGCATTCTGAACACTATCTTGTGGAGCTCATTGGAAGGCTGTAGGAAGAGGAGAGAAGGCAGGGAACACGCATCTAAACCAGAGAGCTGGGAAGCGAGTACATGCAACGCGGAACGGTGCAGGGAGCCGGGACAGAAAGGATGAACGCCTATGAGGAGGAGCAGCTGGTAGTCAGCCTGCTCTGGAGAGGAGAATGTGATCACCAGGGGAGTGCAGCCTGTGAAGTAGAAGGGACGATGAACACAGGGCGACTGCATTAACAGATGGCAAATACACGTTCCAAAACAGTCAGGAAAGCTGATAATGCCTTGAAGATTTCAGCCGTATACATTCAGCCTGTGAACAGCAGTAGACGTTGACCCCCCCTTGTATGGGAGAACAGTGGTTAAAAACTTCAGGATTCGACAACAAACGCACGGACAGTACATACATGGGAACCCATCAGAATTAGCATTTACAAAAACGCGAGGAAAGTACATTTTCTAGCTGTTTTTGCTAGTTTACAGCACGTTTCAATACGTCTAGCGGGTTACGGCTATATGTTGAATAATGGGTGTTATAGAGCATTCTGAGCACTGTGTATCTTTTAGAGCTCATTTTTTGATTTGAAGGCAGCGGGAAGAGGAGAGAAGGCAGGGAACACGCGTCTAAACCAGAGAGCTGGGAAGCGAGTACTTGCAACGCGAAAAGGGCAGAAAGGAAGAAGGCCTCTGAGAAGGAAAAGCGTCTAAGCCAGAGAGCAGGAAAGCGAGTGTTTGCATCGCGAAACTGTGCAGGGAGCAGGGACAGAAAGGGAGAACTCCTCTGAGGAGGAATAGCTGGCAGTTAGCCTTCTTTGGAGATGAGAACTTGATCACCACGGGAGAGGATTGTTGAGAGGGTTACAGAGGGGGAGGTCTGAGATCAGAAAATCCTGAGTATTCCCTGCAGTGTGTAGGGCCAGCGACATGAAGAGTTGCAGATCTCGTAAAAGTCCAGGTCAGGAAGCATACAGGTTCATGTTGAATTCTCCAAGTAGGCGGAGTTGAGTGGTAGGAGGCTAGGATGGAGAAGTCCATCCACTGAGAGAGGAAGGGGGTAGGCAAATAGCGACGGTGAGCGAATGGCCAGGAGAGAATGCATGCAGACAAGGCATTCGTGACAGGAGTCGGCCTGCAAAGGAAATCAATTTACTACAGGAATCAAGGATAAGCATTGAGATAGCACATCTCATGCTATAGGGTCTCAGGATTGGAATGGGAAGGATTTAGATATCACATATGCTATAGGGAGGGTCTCAGTTTTGATATTAGAAGCATTAAGATATCACATCTCATGCTATCGGAAGTTTCTCAGGATTGGAATGGGAAGGAGCTGGATATCACATCTCATGCTAAAGGAAGGGTCTCAGGTTTGGAACGGGAAGGAGTTGGATATCACATCTCATGTTATAGGAAGGGTCTCAGGTTTGGTATAAACATTGAGATATCACATCTCTGCTATCGGAAGTGTCTCAGGATTGGAATGGGAAGGAGTTGGATATCCCATCTCATGTTATAGGACGGGTCTCAGGTTTTTTATTAAAATCATTGAGATATCATATTGCATGCTGTAGGAAGGGTCTAAGGATTGGAATGGAAGGAGTTGGATATCACATCTCATGTTAAAGGAAGGATCTCAGGTTTGGTATTAGAAGCATTGAGACATCACATCTCATGCTATAGGAAGGGTCTCAGGATTGGAATGGGATGGAGTTGGATATCACATCTCATGCTATAGGAAGGGTCTCAGGATTGGAATGGGAAGGAGTTGGATATCACATCTCGTGTTATAGGAAGGGTCTCAGGTTTGGTATAAACATTGAGATATCACATCTCTGCTATCGGAAGTGTCTCAGGATTGGAATGGGAAGGAGTTGGATATCCCATCTCATGTTATAGGACGGGTCTAAGGTTTTTTATTAAAATCATTGAGATATCATATTGCATGCTGTAGGAAGGGTCTAAGGATTGGAATGGGAAGGAGTTGGATATTCCCATCTCATGTTATAGGAAGGGTCTCAGGTTTGGTATTAGAAGCATTGAGATATCACATCTCATGCTATAGGAAGGGTCTCAGGATTGGAATGGGAAGGACTTGGATATCACATCTCATGCTATAGGGAGGGTCTCAAGTTTGATAGAAGCATTGAGATATCACATTTCATGATATCGGAAGGGTCTCAAGATTGGAATGGGAAGGAGTTGGATATCACATCTCATGATAAAGGAAGGGTCTAAGGTTTGGAAGGGGAAGGATTTGGAAATCACATCTCATGTTATAGGACGGGTCTCAGGTTTGGTATTAGAAGCATTGAGATATCAAGTCTCATGGTATAGGAAGGGTCTCAGAATTGGAATGGGAAGGAGTTGGATATCACATTTCAAGCTATAGGAAGGGTCTCAGGATTAGAATGGGAAGGAGTTTGATATCACATCTCATGCCATAATATGGGTCTCAGGTTTGGTAGAAGCATTGGGTTATCACATCTCATGCTATCGGAAGGGTATCGGGATTGGATTTGGAAGGAGTTGGATATCCCATCTCATGCTATAGGAAGGGTCTCAGGTTGGAATGGGAAGGAGTTGGATATCACATCTCATGTTATAGGAAGGGTCTCAGGATTGGAATGGGAAGGACTTGGATATCACATCTCATGCTATAGGAAGGCTCTCAGGTTTGCAAGGGGAAAGAGTTGGATATCACATTTCATGTTAGAGGTAGGATCTCAGGTTTGGTATTAGAAGCATTGAGATATCACATCTCATGCTATCAGAAGGATCTCAGGTTTGGTATAGAAGCATTGAGATATCATATCTTATGCTATCAGAAGAGTCTCAGGATTGGAATGGGAAGGAGTTGGATATCACATCTCATGGTAAAGGGAGGGTCTCAGGTTTGGAAGATAAGGATTTGGATATCACATCTCATGTTATAGGAAGGATCTCAGGTTTGGTATTAGAAGTATTGAGATATCACATCTCATGCTATCGGAAGGATCTCAGGTTTGGTATAGAAGCATTGAGATATCATATCTTATGCTATCAGAAGGGTCTCAGGATTGGAATGGGAAGGAGTTGGATATCACATCTCATGCTAAAGGGAGGGTCTCAGGTTTGGAAGGGGAAGGATTTGGATATCACATCTCATGTTATAGGATGGATCTCAGGTTTGGTATTAGAAGTATTGAGATATCACATCTCATGTTATCGGAAGGATCTCAGGTTTGGTATTAGAAGTATTTAGATATCACATCTCAGGCTATAGGAAGGGTCTCAGGATTGGAATGGGAAGGAGTTGGATATCACATCTCATGCTATAGGAAGGGTCTCAGGTTTGGTATAAGCATTGAGATATCACATCTCATGCTATAGGAAGGGTCTCAGGATTGGAATGGAAGGAGTTGGATATCACATCTCATGTTATAGGAAGGATCTCAGGTTTGGTATTAGAAGCATTGAGACATCACATCTCATGCTATAGGAAGGGTCTCAGGATTGGAATGGGAAGGAGTTGGATATCAAATCTCATGCTATAGGAAGGGTCTCAGGATTGGAATGGGAAGGAGTTGAATATGACATCTCATGCCGTAGGAAGGGTCTCAGGTTTGGTATAAACATTGAGATATCACATCTCTGCTATCAAAAGGGTCTCAGGATTGGAATTGGAAGGAGTTGGATATCCCATCTCATGTTATAGGAAGAGTCTCAGGTTTGGTATTAGAAGCATTGAGATATCACATCTCATGCTATAGGAAGTGTCTCAGGATTGGAATGGGAAGGACTTGGATATCACATCTCATGCTATAGGTAGGGTCTCAAGTTTGACATTAGAAGCATTGAGATATCACATCTCATGCTATAGGAAGGGTCTGAGGATTGGAATGGGAAGGATTGGATATCACATCTCCTGCTATGGGAAGGGTCTCAGGTTTGGTATAAGCAGTGAGATATCACATCTCATGCTATAGGAAGTGTCTCAGGATTGGAATGGGAAGGAGTTGGATATCACATCTCATGTTATAGGAAGGATCTCAGGTGTGGTATAAGCATTGAGATATCACATCTCTGCTATCGGAAGGGTTTCAAGATTGGAATGGGAAGGAGTTGGATATTCCCATCTCATGTTATAGGAAGGGTCTCAGGTTTGGTATTAGAAGCATTGAGATATCACATCTCATGCTATAGGAAGGGTCTCAGGATTGGAATGGGAAGGACTTGGATATCACATCTCATGATAAAGGAAGGGTCTAAGGTTTGGAAGGGGAAGGATTTGGATATCACATCTCATGTTATATTACGGGTCTCAGGTTTGGTATTAGAAGCATTGAGATATCAAGTCTCATAGTATAGGAAGGGTCTCAGAATTGGAATGGGAAGGAGATGGATATCCCATCTCATGTTATAGGAAGAGTATCTGGTTTGGTATTAGAATCATTGAGATATCACATCGCATGCTGTAGGAAGGGTCTAAGGATTGGAATGGGATGGACTTGGATATCACATCTCATGCTATAGGTAGGCTCTCAGGTTTGGTATAAGCATTGAGATATCACATCTCATGCTATAGGAAGGGTCTCAGAATTGGAATGGGAAGGAGTTGGATATCACATCTCAAGCTGTAGGAAGGGTCTCAGTATTGGAATGGGAAGGACTTGGATATCACATCTCATGCTATAGGAAGGCTCTCAGGTTTGGAAGGGGAAAGAGTTGGATATCTCATTTCATGTTAGAGGTAGGATCTCAGGTTTGGTAATAGAGGCATTGAGATATCACATCTCATGCTATCAGAAGGGTCTCAGGAATGGAATGGGAAGGAGTTAGATATCACATCTCATGCTAAAGGGAGGGTCTCAGGTTTGGAAGGGGAAGGATTTGGATATCACATCTCTTGTTATAGGAAGGATCTCAGGTTTGGTATTAGAAGCATTGAGATATCACATCTCATGCTATCGGAAGGATCTCAGGTTTGGTATTAGAAGCATTGAGATATCACATCTCATGCTATCAGAAGAGTCTCAGGATTGGAATAGGAAGGAGTTGGATATCACATTTCATGCTAAAGGGAGGGTCTCAGGTTTGGAAGGGGAAGGATTTGGATATCACATCTCATGTTATCGGAAGGATCTCACGTTTGGTATTAGAAGTATTGAGATATCATATCTCATGCTATAGGAAGGGTCTCAGGATTGGAATGGGAAGGAGTTGGATATCACATCTCATGCTATAGGGAGGGTCTCAGGATTGGAATGGGAAGGACTTAGATATCACATATCATGCTATAGGGAGGGTCTCAGTTTTGATATTAGAAGCATTGAGATATCACATCTCATGCTATCGGAAGTGTCTCAGGATTGGAATGGGAAGGAGCTGGATATCACATCTCATGCTAAAGGAAGGGTCTCAGGTTTGGAACGGGAAGGATTTGGATATCACATCTCATGTTATAGGAAGGGTCTCAGGTTTGGTATAAGCATTGAGATATCACATCTCTGCTATCGGAAGTGTCTCAGGATTGGAATGGGAAGGAGTTGGATATCCCATCTCATGTTATAGGACGGGTCTCAGGTTTGTTATTAGAATCATTGAGATATCATATTGCATGCTGTAGGAAGGGTCTAAGGGTTGGAATGTGAAGGACTTGGATATCACATCTCATGCTATAGATAGGCTCTTAGGTTTGGAAAGGGAAGGAGTTGGATATCACATTTCATGTTAGAGGAAGGATCTCAGGTTTGGTATTAGAAGCATTGAGATATCACATCTCATGCTATAGGAAGGGTCTCAGGATTGGAATGGGAAGCAGTTGGATATCACATCTCATGCTATAGGAAGGGTCTCAGGTTTGGTATAAGCATTGCGATATCACATCTCATGCTATAGGACGGGTCTCAGGATTGGAATGGAAGGAGTTGGATATCACATCTCATGTTATAGGAAGGATCTCAGGTTTGGTATTAGACGCATTGAGACATCACATCTCATGCTATAGGAAGGGTCTCAGGGTTGGAATGGGAAGGAGTTGGATATCACATCTCATCCAATAGGAAGGGTCTCAGGTTTGGAATGGGAAGGAATTGGATATCACATCTCATGTTATAGGAAGGATCTCAGGTTTGGTATTAGAAGCATTGAGATATCACATCTCATGCTATAGGAAGGGTCTCAGGATTGGAATGTGAAGGATTTGGATATCACATCTCATGCTAAAGGAAGGGTCTCAGGTTTGGTAGAAGCATTGAGATATCACGTCGCTGCTATCGGAAGGGTCTCAGGATTGGATTGGGAAGGAGTTGGATATCCCTTCTCATGCTATAGGAAGGGTCTCAGGATTTGAATGGCAAGGAGTTGGATATCACATCTCATGCCATAGGAAGGGTCTCAGATTTGGTATAAGCATTGAGATATCACATCTCTGCTATCGGAAGGGTCTCAGGATTGGATTGGGAAGGAGTTGGATATCCCTTCTCATGCTTTAGGAAGTGTCTCAGGTTGGAATGGGAAGGAGTTGGATATCTCATCTCATGTTATAGGAAGGGTCTCAGGATTGGAATGGGAAGGATTTGGATATCACATCTCTTGATATAGGAAGGGTCTCAGGATTGGAATGGGTAGGAGTTGGATATTACTTTCTTGCTATAGGAAGGGTCTCATGTTTGGAATGGGAAGGAGTTGGATATCACATATGCTATAGTTAGTGTCTCAGGTTTGGAACGGGAAGGAGTTGGATATCACATCTCATGTTATAGGAAGGGTCTCAGGTTTGGTATAAGCATTGAGATATCACATCTCTGCTATCGGAAGCGGCTCAGGATTGGAATGGGAAGGAGTTGGATATCCCATCTCATGTTATAGGAAGAGTCTCTGGTTTGGTATTAGAATCATTGAGATATCACATCGCATGCTGTAGGAAGGGTCTAAGGATTGGAATGGGATGGACTTGGATATCACATCTCATGTTATAGGTAGGCTCTCAGGTTTGGTATAAGCATTGAGATATCACATCTCATGCTATAGGGAGGGTCTCAGGATTGGAATGGGAAGGAATTGGATATCACATCTCATGCTATAGGAAGGGTCTCAGATTTGGTATAAGCATTGAGATATCACATCTCATGATAAAGGAAGGGTCTCAGGATTGGAATGGGAAGGAGTTGTATATGACATCTCAGGCCATGACATCTCAGGCCATAGGAAGGTTCTCAGGTTTGGTATAAGCATTGAGATATCATATTGCATGCTGTAGGAAGGGTCTAAGGATTGGAATGGGAAGGACCTGGATATCACATCTCATGCTATAGAACGGCTCTCAGGTTTGGAAAGGGAAGGAGTTGGATATCACATCTCATGTTATAGGATGGATCTCAGGTTTGGTATTAGAAGTATTGAGATATCACATCTCATGTTATCGGAAGGATCTCAGGTTTGGTATTAGAAGTATTGAGATATCACATCTCATGCTATAGGAAGGGTCTCAGGATTGGAATGGGAAGGAGTTGGATATCACATCTCATGCTAAAGGAAGGGTCTCAGGTTTGGTAGAAGCATTGAGATATCACATCTCATGCTATAGGAAGGGTCTCAGGATTGGAATGGGAAGGACTTAGATATCACATATCATGCTATAGGGAGGGTCTCAGTTTTGATATTAGAAGCATTGAGATATCACATCTCATGCTATCGGAAGTGTCTCAGGATTGGAATGGGAAGGAGCTGGATATCACATCTCATGCTAAAGGAAGGGTCTCAGGTTTGGTATTAGAAGCATTGAGATATCACATCTCATGCTATAGGAAGGGTCTCAGGATTGGAATGGGAAGGACTTGGATATCACATCTCATGCTATAGGGAGGGTCTCAAGTTTGATATTAGAAGCTTTGAGATATCACATCTCATGATATCGGAAGGGTGTCAGGATTGGAATGGGAAGGAGTTGGATATCACATCTCATGATAAAGGAAGGGTCTAAGGTTTGGAAGGGGAAGGATTTGGATATCACATCTCATGTTATATTACGGGTCTCAGGTTTGGTATTAGAAGCATTGAGATATCAAGTCTCATAGTATAGGAAGGGTCTCAGAATTGGAATGGGAAGGAGTTGGATATCCCATCTCATGTTATAGGAAGAGTCTCTGGTTTGGTATTAGAATCATTGAGATATCACATCGCATGCTGTAGGAAGGGTCTAAGGATTGGAATGGGATGGACTTGGATATCACATCTCATGCTATAGGTAGGCTCTCAGGTTTGGTATAAGCATTGAGATATCACATCTCATGCTATAGGAAGGGTCTCAGAATTGGAATGGGAAGGAGTTGGATATCACATATCAAGCTGTAGGAAGGGTCTCAGTATTGGAATGGGAAGGACTTGGATATCACATCTCATGCTATAGGAAGGCTCTCAGGTTTGGAAGGGGAAAGAGTTGGATATCTCATTTCATGTTAGAGGTAGGATCTCAGGTTTGGTATTAGAGGCATTGAGATATCACATCTCATGCTATCAGAAGGGTCTCAGGAATGGAATGGGAAGGAGTTAGATATCACATCTCATGCTAAAGGGAGGGTCTCAGGTTTGGAAGGGGAAGGATTTGGATATCACATCTCATGTTATAGGAAGGATCTCAGGTTTGGTATTAGAAGCATTGAGATATCACATCTCATGCTATCGGAAGGATCTCAGGTTTGGTATTAGAAGCATTGAGATATCACATCTCATGCTATCAGAAGAGTCTCAGGATTGGAATAGGAAGGAGTTGGATATCACATTTCATGCTAAAGGGAGGGTCTCAGGTTTGGAAGGGGAAGGATTTGGATATCACATCTCATGTTATCGGAAGGATCTCACGTTTGGTATTAGAAGTATTGAGATATCATATCTCATGCTATAGGAAGGGTCTCAGGATTGCAATGGGAAGGAGTTGGATATCACATCTCATGCTATAGGGAGGGTCTCAGGATTGGAATGGGAAGGACTTAGATATCACATATCATGCTATAGGGAGGGTCTCAGTTTTGATATTAGAAGCATTGAGATATCACATCTCATGCTATCGGAAGTGTCTCAGGATTGGAATGGGAAGGAGCTGGATATCACATCTCATGCTAAAGGAAGGGTCTCAGGTTTGGAACGGGAAGGATTTGGATATCACATCTCATGTTATAGGAAGGGTCTCAGGTTTGGTATAAGCATTGAGATATCACATCTCTGCTATCGGAAGTGTCTCAGGATTGGAATGGGAAGGAGTTGGATATCCCATCTCATGTTATAGGACGGGTCTCAGGTTTGTTATTAGAATCATTGAGATATCATATTGCATGCTGTAGGAAGGGTCTAAGGGTTGGAATGTGAAGGACTTGGATATCACATCTCATGCTATAGATAGGCTCTTAGGTTTGGAAAGGGAAGGAGTTGGATATCACATTTCATGTTAGAGGAAGGATCTCAGGTTTGGTATTAGAAGCATTGAGATATCACATCTCATGCTATAGGAAGGGTCTCAGGATTGGAATGGGAAGCAGTTGGATATCACATCTCATGCTATAGGAAGGGTCTCAGGTTTGGTATAAGCATTGAGATATCACATCTCATGCTATAGGACGGGTCTCAGGATTGGAATGGAAGGAGTTGGATATCACATCTCATGTTATAGGAAGGATCTCAGGTTTGGTATTAGACGCATTGAGACATCACATCTCATGCTATAGGAAGGGTCTCAGGGTTGGAATGGGAAGGAGTTGGATATCACATCTCATCCAATAGGAAGGGTCTCAGGTTTGGAATGGGAAGGAATTGGATATCACATCTCATGTTATAGGAAGGATCTCAGGTTTGGTATTAGAAGCATTGAGATATCACATCTCATGCTATAGGAAGGGTCTCAGGATTGGAATGTGAAGGATTTGGATATCACATCTCATGCTAAAGGAAGGGTCTCAGGTTTGGTAGAAGCATTGAGATATCACGTCGCTGCTATCGGAAGGGTCTCAGGATTGGATTGGGAAGGAGTTGGATATCCCTTCTCATGCTATAGGAAGGGTCTCAGGATTTGAATGGCAAGGAGTTGGATATCACATCTCATGTTATAGGAAGGGTCTCAGGATTGGAATGGGAAGGATTTGGATATCACATCTCTTGCTATAGGAAGGGTCTCAGGATTGGAATGGGTAGGAGTTGGATATTACTTTCTTGCTATAGGAAGGGTCTCATGTTTGGAATGGGAAGGAGTTGGATATCACATATGCTATAGTTAGTGTCTCAGGTTTGGAACGGGAAGGAGTTGGATATCACATCTCATGTTATAGGAAGGGTCTCAGGTTTGGTATAAGCATTGAGATATCACATCTCTGCTATCGGAAGCGGCTCAGGATTGGAATGGGAAGGAGTTGGATATCCCATCTCATGTTATAGGAAGAGTCTCTGGTTTGGTATTAGAATCATTGAGATATCACATCGCATGCTGTAGGAAGGGTCTAAGGATTGGAATGGGATGGACTTGGATATCACATCTCATGTTATAGGTAGGCTCTCAGGTTTGGTATAAGCATTGAGATATCACATCTCATGCTATAGGGAGGGTCTCAGGATTGGAATGGGAAGGAATTGGATATCACATCTCATGCTGTAGGAAGGGTCTCAGATTTGGTATAAGCATTGAGATATCACATCTCATGATAAAGGAAGGGTCTCAGGATTGGAATGGGAAGGAGTTGTATATGACATCTCAGGCCATGACATCTCAGGCCATAGGAAGGTTCTCAGGTTTGGTATAAGCATTGAGATATTATATTGCATGCTGTAGGAAGGGTCTAAGGATTGGAATGGGAAGGACCTGGATATCACATCTCATGCTATAGAACGGCTCTCAGGTTTGGAAAGGGAAGGAGTTGGATATCACATCTCATGTTATAGGATGGATCTCAGGTTTGGTATTAGAAGTATTGAGATATCACATCTCATGTTATGGGAAGGATCTCAGGTTTGGTATTAGAAGTATTGAGATATCACATCTCATGCTATAGGAAGGGTCTCAGGATTGGAATGGGAAGGAGTTGGATATCACATCTCATGCTAAAGGAAGGGTCTCAGGTTTGGTAGAAGCATTGAGATATCACATCTCATGCTATAGGAAGGGTCTCAGGATTGGAATGGGAAGGACTTAGATATCACATATCATGCTATAGGGAGGGTCTCAGTTTTGATATTAGAAGCATTGAGATATCACATCTCATGCTATCGGAAGTGTCTCAGGATTGGAATGGGAAGGAGCTGGATATCACATCTCATGCTAAAGGAAGGGTCTCAGGTTTGGAACGGGAAGGAGTTGGATATCACATCTCATGTTATAGGAAGGGTCTCAGGTTTGGTATAAACATTGAGATATCACATCTCTGATATCGGAAGTGTCTCAGGATTGGAATGGGAAGGAGTTGGATATCCCATCTCATGTTATAGGACGGGTCTCAGGTTTGTTATTGGAATCATTGAGATATCATATTGCATGCTGTAGGAAGGGTCTAAGGGTTGGAATGTGAAGGACTTGGATATCACATCTCATGCTATAGATAGGCTCTTAGGTTTGGAAAGGGAAGGAGTTGGATCTCACATTTCATGTTAGAGGAAGGATCTCAGGTTTGGTATTAGAAGCATTGAGATATCACATCTCATGCTATAGGAAGGGTCTCAGGATTGGAATGGGAAGGAGTTGGATATCACATCTCATGCTATAGGAAGGGTCTCAGGTTTGGTATAAGCATTGAGATATCACATCTCATGCTATAGGAAGGGTCTCAGGATTGGAATGGAAGGAGTTGGATATCACATCTCATGTTATAGGAAGGATCTCAGGTTTGGTATTAGAAGCATTGAGACATCACATCTCATGCTATAGGAAGGGTCTCAGGATTGGAATGGGAAGGATTTGGATATCAAATCTCATGCTATAGGAAGGGTCTCAGGATTGGAATGGGAAGGAGTTGAATATGACATCTCATGCCGTAGGAAGGGTCTCGGGTTTGGTATAAACATTGAGATATCACATCTCTGCTATCAAAAGGGTCTCAGGATTGGAATGGGAAGGAGTTGGATATCCCATCTCATGTTATAGGAAGAGTCTCAAGTTTGGTATTAGAAGCATTGAGATATCACATCTCATGCTATAGGAAGTGTCTTAGGATTGGAATGGGAAGGACTTGGATATCACATCTCATGCTATAGGTAGGGTCTCAAGTTTGACATTAGAAGCATTGAGATATCACATCTCATGCTATAGGAAGGGTCTGAGGATTGGAATGGGAAGGAGTTGGATATCACATCTCCTGCTATGGGAAGGGTCTCAGGTTTGGTATAAGCAGTGAGATATCACATCTCATGCTATAGGAAGTGTCTCAGGATTGGAATGGGAAGGAGTTGGATATCACATCTCATGTTATAGGAAGGATCTCAGGTTTGGTATAAGCATTGAGATATCACATCTCTGCTATCGGAAGGGTCTCAAGATTGGAATGGGAAGGAGTTGGATATTCCCATCTCATGTTATAGGAAGGGTCTCAGGTTTGGTATTAGAAGCATTGAGATATCACATCTCATGCTATAGGAAGGGTCTCAGGATTGGAATGGGAAGGACTTGGATATCACATCTCATGCTATAGGGAGGGTCTCAAGTTTGATATTAGAAGCTTTGAGATATCACATCTCATGATATCGGAAGGGTCTCAGGATTGGAATGGGAAGGAGTTGGATATCACATCTCATGATAAAGGAAGGGTCTAAGGTTTGGAAGGGGAAGGATTTGGATATCACATCTCATGTTATATTACGGGTCTCAGGTTTGGTATTAGAAGCATTGAGATATCAAGTCTCATAGTATAGGAAGGGTCTCAGAATTGGAATGGGAAGGATTTGGATATCCCATCTCATGTTATAGGAAGAGTCTCTGGTTTGGTATTAGAATCATTGAGATATCACATCGCATGCTGTAGGAAGGGTCTAAGGATTGGAATGGGATGGACTTGGATATCACATCTCATGCTATAGGTAGGCTCTCAGGTTTGGTATAAGCATTGAGATATCACATCTCATGCTATAGGAAGGGTCTCAGAATTGGAATGGGAAGGAGTTGGATATCACATCTCAAGCTATAGGAAGGGTCTCAGTATTGGAATGGGAAGGACTTGGATATCACATCTCATGCTATAGGAAGGCTCTCAGGTTTGGAAGGGGAAAGAGTTGGAAATCTCATTTCATGTTAGAGGTAGGATCTCAGGTTTGGTATTAGAGGCATTGAGATATCACATCTCATGCTATCAGAAGGGTCTCAGGAATGGAATGGGAAGGAGTTAGATATCACATCTCATGCTAAAGGGAGGGTCTCAGGTTTGGAAGGGGAAGGATTTGGATATCACATCTCAAGTTATAGGAAGGATCTCAGGTTTGGTATTAGAAGCATTGAGATATCACATCTCATGCTATCGGAAGGATCTCAGGTTTGGTATTAGAAGCATTGAGATATCACATCTCATGCTATCAGAAGAGTCTCAGGATTGGAATAGGAAGGAGTTGGATATCACATTTCATGCTAAAGGGAGGGTCTCAGGTTTGGAAGGGGAAGGATTTGGATATCACATCTCATGTTATCGGAAGGATCTCACGTTTGGTATTAGAAGTATTGAGATATCACATCTCATGATATCGGAAGGGTCTCAGGATTGGAATGGGAAGGAGTTGGATATCACATCTCATGATAAAGGAAGGGTCTAAGGTTTGGAAGGGGAAGGATTTGGATATCACATCTCATGTTATATTACGGGTCTCAGGTTTGGTATTAGAAGCATTGAGATATCAAGTCTCATAGTATAGGAAGGGTCTCAGAATTGGAATGGGAAGGAGTTGGATATCCCATCTCATGTTATAGGAAGAGTCTCTGGTTTGGTATTAGAATCATTGAGATATCACATCGCATGCTGTAGGAAGGGTCTAAGGATTGGAATGGGATGGACTTGGATATCACATCTCATGCTATAGGTAGGCTCTCAGGTTTGGTATAAGCATTGAGATATCACATCTCATGCTATAGGAAGGGTCTCAGAATTGGAATGGGAAGGAGTTGGATATCACATCTCAAGCTATAGGAAGGGTCTCAGTATTGGAATGGGAAGGACTTGGATATCACATCTCATGCTATAGGAAGGCTCGCAGGTTTGGAAGGGGAAAGAGTTGGATATCTCATTTCATGTTAGAGGTAGGATCTCAGGTTTGGTATTAGAGGCATTGAGATATCACATCTCATGCTATCAGAAGGGTCTCAGGAATGGAATGGGAAGGAGTTAGATATCACATCTCATGCTAAAGGGAGGGTCTCAGGTTTGGAAGGGGAAGGATTTGGATATCACATCTCATGTTATAGGAAGGATCTCAGGTTTGGTATTAGAAGCATTGAGATATCACATCTCATGCTATCGGAAGGATCTCAGGTTTGGTATTAGAAGCATTGAGATATCACATCTCATGCTATCAGAAGAGTCTCAGGATTGGAATAGGAAGGAGTTGGATATCACATTTCATGCTAAAGGGAGGGTCTCAGGTTTGGAAGGGGAAGGATTTGGATATCACATCTCATGTTATCGGAAGGATCTCACGTTTGGTATTAGAAGTATTGAGATATCACATCTCATGCTATAGGAAGGGTCTCAGGATTGGAATGGGAAGGAGTTGGATATCACATCTCATGCTATAGGGAGGGTCTCAGGATTGGAATGGGAAGGACTTAGATATCACATATCATGCTATAGGGAGGGTCTCAGTTTTGATATTAGAAGCATTGAGATATCACATCTCATGCTATCGGAAGTGTCTCAGGATTGGAATGGGAAGGAGCTGGATATCACATCTCATGCTAAAGGAAGGGTCTCAGGTTTGGAACGGGAAGGATTTGGATATCACATCTCATGTTATAGGAAGGGTCTCAGGTTTGGTATAAGCATTGAGATATCACATCTCTGCTATCGGAAGTGTCTCAGGATTGGAATGGGAAGGAGTTGGATATCCCATCTCAAGTTATAGGACGGGTCTCAGGTTTGTTATTAGAATCATTGAGATATCATATTGCATGCTGTAGGAAGGGTCTAAGGGTTGGAATGTGAAGGACTTGGATATCACATCTCATGCTATAGATAGGCTCTTAGGTTTGGAAAGGGAAGGAGTTGGATATCACATTTCATGTTAGAGGAAGGATCTCAGGTTTGGTAATAGAAGCATTGAGATATCACATCTCATGCTATAGGAAGGGTCTCAGGATTGGAATGGGAAGCAGTTGGATATCACATCTCATGCTATAGGAAGGGTCTCAGGTTTGGTATAAGCATTGAGATATCACATCTCATGCTATAGGACGGGTCTCAGGATTGGAATGGAAGGAGTTGGATATCACATCTCATGTTATAGGAAGGATCTCAGGTTTGGTATTAGACGCATTGAGACATCACATCTCATGCTATAGGAAGGGTCTCAGGGTTGGAATGGGAAGGAGTTGGATATCACATCTCATCCAATAGGAAGGGTCTCAGGTTTGGAATGGGAAGGAATTGGATATCACATCTCATGTTATAGGAAGGATCTCAGGTTTGGTATTAGAAGCATTGAGATATCACATCTCAAGCTATAGGAAGGGTCTCAGGATTGGAATGTGAAGGATTTGGATATCACATCTCATGCTAAAGGAAGGGTCTCAGGTTTGGTAGAAGCATTGAGATATCACGTCGCTGCTATCGGAAGGGTCTCAGGATTGGATTGGGAAGGAGTTGGATATCCCTTCTCATGCTATAGGAAGGGTCTCAGGATTTGAATGGCAAGGAGTTGGATATCACATCTCATGCCATAGGAAGGGTCTCAGGTTTGGTATAAGCATTGAGATATCACATCTCTCCTATTGGAAGGGTCTCAGGCTTGGATTGGGAAGGAGTTGGATATCCCTTCTCATGCTATAGGAAGTGTCTCAGGTTGGAATGGGAAGGAGTTGGATATCACATCTCCTGCTATGGGAAGGGTCTCAGGTTTGGTATAAGCAGTGAGATATCACATCTCATGCTATAGGAAGTGTCTCAGGATTGGAATGGGAAGGAGTTGGATATCACATCTCATGTTATAGGAAGGATCTCAGGTTTGGTATAAGCATTGAGATATCACATCTCTGCTATCGGAAGGGTCTCAAGATTGGAATGGGAAGGAGTTGGATATTCCCATCTCATGTTATAGGAAGGGTCTCAGGTTTGGTATTAGAAGCATTGAGATATCACATCTCATGCTATAGGAAGGGTCTCAGGATTGGAATGGGAAGGACTTGGATATCACATCTCATGCTATAGGGAGGGTCTCAAGTTTGATATTAGAAGCTTTGAGATATCACATCTCATGATATCGGAAGGGTCTCAGGATTGGAATGGGAAGGAGTTGGATATCACATCTCATGATAAAGGAAGGGTCTAAGGTTTGGAAGGGGAAGGATTTGGATATCACATCTCATGTTATATTACGGGTCTCAGGTTTGGTATTAGAAGCATTGAGATATCAAGTCTCATAGTATAGGAAGGGTCTCAGAATTGGAATGGGAAGGAGTTGGATATCCCATCTCATGTTATAGGAAGAGTCTCTGGTTTGGTATTATAATCATTGAGATATCACATCGCATGCTGTAGGAAGGGTCTAAGGATTGGAATGGGATGGACTTGGATATCACATCTCATGCTATAGGTAGGCTCTCAGGTTTGGTATAAGCATTGAGATATCACATCTCATGCTATAGGAAGGGTCTCAGAATTGGAATGGGAAGGAGTTGGATATCACATCTCAAGCTATAGGAAGGGTCTCAGTATTGGAATGGGAAGGACTTGGATATCACATCTCATGCTATAGGAAGGCTCTCAGGTTTGGAAGGGGAAAGAGTTGGATATCTCATTTCATGTTAGAGGTAGGATCTCAGGTTTGGTATTAGAGGCATTGAGATATCACATCTCATGCTATCAGAAGGGTCTCAGGAATGGAATGGGAAGGATTTGGATATCACATCTCATGTTATAGGAAGGATCTCAGGTTTGGTATTAGAAGCATTGAGATATCACATCTCATGCTATCGGAAGGATCTCAGGTTTGGTATTAGAGGCATTGAGATATCACATCTCATGCTAAAGGGAGGGTCTCAGGTTTGGAAGGGGAAGGATTTGGATATCACATCTCATGTTATAGGAAGGATCTCAGGTTTGGTATTAGAAGCATTGAGATATCACATCTCATGCTATCGGAAGGATCTCAGGTTTGGTATTAGAAGCATTGAGATATCACATCTCATGCTATCAGAAGAGTCTCAGGATTGGAATAGGAAGGAGTTGGATATCACATTTCATGCTAAAGGGAGGGTCTCAGGTTTGGAAGGGGAAGGATTTGGATATCACATCTCATGTTATCGGAAGGATCTCACGTTTGGTATTAGAAGTATTGAGATATCATATCTCATGCTATAGGAAGGGTCTCAGGATTGGAATGGGAAGGAGTTGGATATCTCATCTCATGCTATAGGGAGGGTCTCAGGATTGGAATGGGAAGGACTTAGATATCACATATCATGCTATAGGGAGGGTCTCAGTTTTGATATTAGAAGCATTGAGATATCACATCTCATGCTATCGGAAGTGTCTCAGGATTGGAATGGGAAGGAGCTGGATATCACATCTCATGCTAAAGGAAGGGTCTCAGGTTTGGAACGGGAAGGATTTGGATATCACATCTCATGTTATAGGAAGGGTCTCAGGTTTGGTATAAGCATTGAGATATCACATCTCTGCTATCGGAAGTGTCTCAGGATTGGAATGGGAAGGAGTTGGATATCCCATCTCATGTTATAGGACGGGTCTCAGGTTTGTTATTAGAATCATTGAGATATCATATTGCATGCTGTAGGAAGGGTCTAAGGGTTGGAATGTGAAGGACTTGGATATCACATCTCATGCTATAGATAGGCTCTTAGGTTTGGAAAGGGAAGGAGTTGGATATCACATTTCATGTTAGAGGAAGGATCTCAGGTTTGGTATTAGAAGCATTGAGATATCACATCTCATGCTATAGGAAGGGTCTCAGGATTGGAATGGGAAGCAGTTGGATATCACATCTCATGCTATAGGAAGGGTCTCAGGTTTGGTATAAGCATTGATTCATCACATCTCATGCTATAGGAAGGGTCTCAGGGTTGGAATGGGAAGGAGTTGGATATCACATCTCATCCAATAGGAAGGGTCTCAGGTTTGGAATGGGAAGGAATTGGATATCACATCTCATGTTATAGGAAGGATCTCAGGTTTGGTATTAGAAGCATTGAGATATCACATCTCATGCTATAGGAAGGGTCTCAGGATTGGAATGTGAAGGATTTGGATATCACATCTCATGCTAAAGGAAGGGTCTCAGGTTTGGTAGAAGCATTGAGATATCATGTCGCTGCTATCGGAAGGGTCTCAGGATTGGATTGGGAAGGAGTTGGATATCCCTTCTCATGCTATAGGAAGGGTCTCAGGATTTGAATGGCAAGGAGTTGGATATCACATCTCATGCCATAGGAAGGGTCTCAGGTTTGGTATAAGCATTGAGATATCACATCTCTGCTATCGGAAGGGTCTCAGGATTGGATTGGGAAGGAGTTGGATATCCCTTCTCATGCTATAGGAAGTGTCTCAGGTTGGAATGGGAAGGAGTTGGATATCACATCTCATGTTATAGGAAGGGTCTCAGGATTGGAATGGGAAGGATTTGGATATCACATCTCTTGCTATAGGAAGGGTCTCAGGATTGGAATGGGTAGGAGTTGGATATTACTTTCTTGCTATAGGAAGGGTCTCATGTTTGGAATGGGAAGGAGTTGGATATCACATATGCTATAGTTAGTGTCTCAGGTTTGGAACGGGAAGGAGTTGGATATCACATCTCATGTTATAGGAAGGGTCTCAGGTTTGGTATAAGCATTGAGATATCACATCTCTGCTATCGGAAGCGGCTCAGGATTGGAATGGGAAGGAGTTGGATATCCCATCTCATGTTATAGGAAGAGTCTCTGGTTTGGTATTAGAATCATTGAGATATCACATCGCATGCTGTAGGAAGGGTCTAAGGATTGGAATGGGATGGACTTGGATATCACATCTCATGTTATAGGTAGGCTCTCAGGTTTGGTATAAGCATTGAGATATCACATCTCATGCTATAGGAAGGGTCTCAGGATTGGAATGGGAAGGAATTGGATATCACATCTCATGCTATAGGAAGGGTCTCAGATTTGGTATAAGCATTGAGATATCACATCTCATGCTAAAGGAAGGGTCTCAGGATTGGAATGGGAAGGAGTTGTATATGACATCTCAGGCCATGACATCTCAGGCCATAGGAAGGTTCTCAGGTTTGGTATAAGCATTGAGATATCATATTGCATGCTGTAGGAAGGGTCTAAGGATTGGAATGGGAAGGACCTGGATATCACATCTCATGCTATAGAACGGCTCTCAGGTTTGGAAAGGCAAGGAGTTGGATATCACATCTCATGTTATAGTATGGATCTCAGGTTTGGTATTAGAAGTATTGAGATATCACATCTCATGTTATCGGAAGGATCTCAGGTTTGGTATTAGAAGTATTGAGATATCACATCTCATGCTATAGGAAGGGTCTCAGGATTGGAATGGGAAGGAGTTGGATATCACATCTCATGCTAAAGGAAGGGTCTCAGGTTTGGTAGAAGCATTGAGATATCACATCTCATGCTATAGGAAGGGTCTCAGGATTGGAATGGGAAGGACTTAGATATCACATATCATGCTATAGGAAGGGTCTCAGTTTTGATATTAGAAGCATTGAGATATCACATCTCATGCTATCGGAAGTGTCTCAGGATTGGAATGGGAAGGAGCTGGATATCACATCTCATGCTAAAGGAAGGGTCTCAGGTTTGGAACGGGAAGGAGTTGGATATCACATCTCATGTTATAGGAAGGGTCTCAGGTTTGGTATAAACATCTCTGCTATCGGAAGTGTCTCAGGATTGGAATGGGAAGGAGTTGGATATCCCATCTCATGTTATAGGACGGGTCTCAGGTTTGTTATTGGAATCATTGAGATATCATATTGCATGCTGTAGGAAGGGTCTAAGGGTTGGAATGTGAAGGACTTGGATATCACATCTCATGCTATAGATAGGCTCTTAGGTTTGGAAAGGGAAGGAGTTGGATCTCACATTTCATGTTAGACGAAGGATCTCAGGTTTGGTATTAGAAGCATTGAGATATCACATCTCATGCTATAGGAAGGGTCTCAGGATTGGAATGGGAAGGAGTTGGATATCACATCTCATGCTATAGGAAGGGTCTCAGGTTTGGTATAAGCATTGATATATCACATCTCATGCTATAGGAAGGGTCTCAGGATTGGAATGGAAGGAGTTGGATATCACATCTCATGTTATAGGAAGGATCTCAGGTTTGGTATTAGAAGCATTGAGACATCACATCTCATGCTATAGGAAGGGTCTCAGGATTGGAATGGGAAGGAGTTGGATATCAAATCTCATGCTATAGGAAGGGTCTCAGGATTGGAATGGGAAGGAGTTGAATATGACATCTCATGCCGTAGGAAGGGTCTCAGGTTTGGTATAAACATTGAGATATCACATCTCATGCTATAGGTAGGGTCTCAAGTTTGACATTAGAAGCATTGAGATATCACATCTCATGCTATAGGAAGGGTCTGAGGATTGGAATGGGAAGGAGTTGGATATCACATCTCCTGCTATGGGAAGGGTCTCAGGTTTGGTATAAGCAGTGAGATATCACATCTCATGCTATAGGAAGTGTCTCAGGATTGGAATGGGAAGGAGTTGGATATCACATCTCATGTTATAGGAAGGATCTCAGGTTTGGTATAAGCATTGAGATATCACATCTCTGCTATCGGAAGGGTCTCAAGATTGGAATGGGAAGGAGTTGGATATTCCCATCTCATGTTATAGGAAGGGTCTCAGGTTTGGTATTAGAAGCATTGAGATATCACATCTCATGCTATAGGAAGGGTCTCAGGATTGGAATGGGAAGGACTTGGATATCACATCTCATGCTATAGGGAGGGTCTCAAGTTTGATATTAGAAGCTTTGAGATATCACATCTCATGATATCGGAAGGGTCTCAGGATTGGAATGGGAAGGAGTTGGATATCACAACTCATGATAAAGGAAGGGTCTAATGTTTGGAAGGGGAAGGATTTGGATATCACATCACATGTTATATTACGGGTCTCAGGTTTGGTATTAGAAGCATTGAGATATCAAGTCTCATAGTATAGGAAGGGTCTCAGAATTGGAATGGGAAGGAGTTGGATATCCCATCTCATGTTATAGGAAGAGTCTCTGGTTTGGTATTAGAATCATTGAGATATCACATCGCATGCTGTAGGAAGGGTCTAAGGATTGGAATGGGATGGACTTGGATATCACATCTCATGTTATAGGTAGGCTCTCAGGTTTGGTATAAGCATTGAGATATCACATCTCATGCTATAGGAAGGGTCTCAGAAATGGAATGGGAAGGAGTTGGATATCACATCTCAAGCTATAGGAAGGGTCTCAGTATTGGAATGGGAAGGACTTGGATATCACATCTCATGCTATAGGAAGGCTCTCTGGTTTGGAAGGGGAAAGAGTTGGATATCTCATTTCATGTTAGAGGTAGGATCTCAGGTTTGGTATTAGAGGCATTGAGATATCACATCTCATGCTATCAGAAGGGTCTCAGGAATAAAATGGGAAGGAGTTAGATATCACATCTCATGCTAAAGGGAGGGTCTCAGGTTTGGAAGGGGAAGGATTTGGATATCACATCTCATGTTATAGGAAGGATCTCAGGTTTGGTATTAGAAGCATTGAGATATCACATATCATGCTATCGGAAGGATCTCAGGTTTGGTATTAGAAGCATTGAGATATCACATCTCATGCTATCAGAAGAGTCTCAGGATTGGAATAGGAAGGAGTTGGATATCACATTTCATGCTAAAGGGAGGGTCTCAGGTTTGGAAGGGGAAGGATTTGGATATCACATCTCATGTTATCGGAAGGATCTCACGTTTGGTATTAGAAGTATTGAGATATCATATCTCATGCTATAGGAAGGGTCTCAGGATTGGAATGGGAAGGAGTTGGATATCACATCTCATGCTATAGGGAGGGTCTCAGGATTGGAATGGGAAGGACTTAGATATCACATATCATGCTATAGGGAGGGTCTCAGTTTTGATATTAGAAGCATTGAGATATCACATCTCATGCTATCGGAAGTGTCTCAGGATTGGAATGGGAAGGAGCTGGATATCACATCTCATGCTAAAGGAAGGGTCTCAGGTTTGGAACGGGAAGGATTTGGATATCACATCTCATGTTATAGGAAGGGTCTCAGGTTTGGTATAAGCATTGAGATATCACATCTCTGCTATCGGAAGTGTCTCAGGATTGGAATGGGAAGGAGTTGGATATCCCATCTCATGTTATAGGACACGTCTCAGGTTTGTTATTAGAATCATTGAGATATCATATTGCATGCTGTAGGAAGGGTCTAAGGGTTGGGATGGGAAGGACTTGGATATCACATCTCATGCTATAGATAGGCTCTTAGGTTTGGAAAGGGAAGGAGTTGGATATCACATTTCATGTTAGAGGAAGGATCTCAGGTTTGGTATTAGAAGCATTGAGATATCACATCTCATGCTATAGGAAGGGTCTCAGGATTGGAATGGGAAGCAGTTGGATATCACATCTCATGCTATAGGAAGGGTCTCAGGTTTGGTATAAGCCTTGAGATATCACATCTCATGCTATAGGACGGGTCTCAGGATTGGAATGGAAGGAGTTGGATATCCCATCTCATGTTATAGGACGGGTCTCAGGTTTGTTATTAGAATCATTGAGATATCATATTGCATGCTGTAGGAAGGGTCTAAGTGTTGGAATGTGAAGGACTTGGATATCACATCTCATGCTATAGATAGGCTCTTAGGTTTGGAAAGGGAAGGAGTTGGATATCACATTTCATGTTAGAGGAAGGATCTCAGGTTTGGTATTAGAAGCATTGAGACATCAAATCTCATGCTATAGGAAGGGTCTCAGGGTTGGAATGGGAAGGAGTTGGATATCACATCTCATCCAATAGGAAGGGTCTCAGGTTTGGAATGGGAAGGAATTGGATATCACATCTCATGTTATAGGAAGGATCTCAGGTTTGGTATTAGAAGCATTGAGATATCACATTCATGCTTTAGGAAGGGTCTCAGGATTGGAATGTGAAGGATTTGGATATCACATCTCATGCTAAAGGAAGGGTCTCAGGTTTGGTAGAAGCATTGAGATATCACGTCGCTGCTATCGGAAGGGTCTCAGGATTGGATTGGGAAGGAGTTGGATATCCCTTCTCATGCTATAGGAAGGGTCTCAGGATTTGAATGGCAAGGAGTTGGATATCACATCTCATGCCATAGGAAGGGTCTCAGGTTTGGTATAAGCATTGAGATATCACATCTCTGCTATCGGAAGGGTCTCAGGATTGGATTGGGAAGGAGTTGGATATCCCTTCTCATGCTATAGGAAGTGTCTCAGGTTGGAATGGGAAGGAGTTGGATATCACATCTCATGTTATAGGAAGGGTCTCAGGATTGGAATGGGAAGGATTTGGATATCACATCTCTTGCTATAGGAAGGGTCTCAGGATTGGAATGGGTAGGAGTTGGATATTACTTTCTTGCTATAGGAAGGGTCTCATGTTTGGAATGGGAAGGAGTTGGATATCACATATGCTATAGTTAGTGTCTCAGGTTTGGAACGGGAAGGAGTTGGATATCACATCTCATGTTATAGGAAGGGTCTCAGGTTTGGTATAAGCATTGAGATATCACATCTCTGCTATCGGAAGCGGCTCAGGATTGGAATGGGAAGGAGTTGGATATCCCATCTCATGTTATAGGAAGAGTCTCTGGTTTGGTATTAGAATTATTGCGATATCACATCGCATGCTGTAGGAAGGGTCTAAGGATTGGAATGGGATAGACTTGGGTATCACATCTCATGTTATAGGTAGGCTCTCAGGTTTGGTATAAGCATTGAGATATCACATCTCATGCTATAGGAAGGGTCTCAGGATTGGAATGGGAAGGAATTGGATATCACATCTCATGCTATAGGAAGTGTCTCAGATTTGGTATAAGCATTGAGATATCACATCTCATGCTAAAGGAAGGGTCTCAGGATTGGAATGGGAAGGAGTTGTATATGACATCTCAGGCCATAGGAAGGTTCTCAGGTTTGGTATAAGCATTGAGAAATCACATCTCTGCTATCGGAAAGGTCTCAGGATTGGAATGGGAAGGAGTTGGATATCCCATCTCATGTTATAGGAAGGGTCTCAGGTTTGGTATTAGAAGCATAGAGATATCACATCTCATGCTATAGGAAGGGTCTCAGGATTGGAATGGGAAGGACTTGGATGTCACATCTCATGCTATAGGGAGGGTCTCAAGTTTGATATTAGAAGCATTGAGATAACAAATCTCATGATATCGGAAGGGTCTCAGGATTGGAATGGGAAGGAGTTTGATATCACATCTCATGCCATAGTATGGGTCTCAGGTTTGGTAGAAGCATTGGGATATCACATCTCATGCTATCGGAAGGGTATCAGTATTGGATTTAGAAGAAGTTGGATATCCCATCTCATGCTATAGGAAAGGTCTCAGGTTGGAATGGGAAGGAGTTGGATATCACATTTCATGTTATAGGAAGGGTCTCAGGATTGGAATGGGAAGGACTTGGATATCATATCTCATGCTATAGGACGGGTCTCAGGTTTGTTATTAGAAGTATTGAGATATCACATCTCATGTTATCGGAAGGATCTCAGGTTTGGTATTAGAAGTATTGAGATATCACATCTCATGCTATAGGAAGGGTCTCAGGATTGGAATGGGAAGGAGTTGGATATCACATCTCATGCTAAAGGAAGGGTCTCAGGTTTGGTAGAAGCATTGAGATATCACATCTCATGCTATAGGAAGGGTCTCAGGATTGGAATGGGAAGGACTTAGATATCACATATCATGCTATAGGGAGGGTCTCAGTTTTGATATTAGAAGCATTGAGATATCACATCTCATGCTATCGGAAGTGTCTCAGGATTGGAATGGGAAGGAGCTGGATATCACATCTCATGCTAAAGGAAGGGTCTCAGGTTTGGAACGGGAAGGAGTTGGATATCACATCTCATGTTATAGGAAGGGTCTCAGGTTTGGTATAAACATTGAGATATCACATCTCTGCTATCGGAAGTGTCTCAGGATTGGAATGGGAAGGAGTTGGATATCCCATCTCATGTTATAGGACGGGTCTCAGGTTTGTTATTAGAATCATTGAGATATCACATTGCATGCTGTAGGAAGGGTCTAAGGGTTGGAATGTGAAGGACTTGGATATCACATCTCATGCTATAGATAGGCTCTTAGGTTTGGAAAGGGAAGGAGTTGGATCTAACATTTCATATTAGAGGAAGGATCTCAGGTTTGGTATTAGAAGCATTGAGATATCACATCTCATGCTATAGGAAGGGTCTCAGGATTGGAATGGGAAGGAGTTGGATATCACATCTCATGCTATAGGAAGGGTCTCAGGTTTGGTATAAGCATTGAGATATCACATCTCATGCTATAGGAAGGGTCTCAGGATTGGAATGGAAGGAGTTGGATATCACATCTCATGTTATAGGAAGGATCTCAGGTTTGGTATTAGAAGCATTGAGACATCACATCTCATGCTATAGGAAGGGTCTCAGGATTGGAATGGGAAGGAGTTGGATATCAAATCTCATGCTATAGGAAGCGTCTCAGGATTGGAATGGGAAGGAGTTGAATATGACATCTCATGCCGTAGGAAGGGTCTCAGGTTTGGTATAAACATTGAGATATCACATCTCTGCTATAAAAAGGGTCTCAGGATTGGAATGGGAAGGAGTTGGATATCCCATCTCATGTTATAGGAAGAGTCTCAGGTTTGGTATTAGAAGCATTGAGCTATCACATCTCATGCTATAGGAAGTGTCTCAGGATTGGAATGGGAAGGAGTTGGATATCACATCTCATGTTATAGGAAGGGTCTCAGGATTGGAATGGGAAGGATTTGGATATCACATCTCTTGCTATAGGAAGGGTCTCAGGATTGGAATGGGTAGGAGTTGGATATTACTTTCTTGCTATAGGAAGGGTCTCATGTTTGGAATGGGAAGGAGTTGGATATCACATCTCATGTTATAGGAAGGGTCTCAGGTTTGGTATAAGCAGTGAGATATCACATCTCTGCTATCGGAAGCGGCTCAGGATTGGAATGGGAAGGAGTTGGATATCCCATCTCATGTTATAGGAAGAGTCTCTGGTTTGGTATTGGAATCATTGAGATATCACATCGCATGCTGTAGGAAGGGTCTAAGGATGGGAATGGGATGGACTTGGATATCACATCTCATGATATAGGAAGGGTCTCAGATTTGGTATAAGCATTGAGATATCACATCTCATGCTATAGGAAGGGTCTCAGGATTGGAATGGGAAGGAATTGGATATCACATCTCATGCTATAGGAAGGGTCTCAGATTTGGTATAAGCATTGAGATATCACATCTCATGCTAAAGGAAGGGTCTCAGGATTGGAATGGGAAGGAGTTGTATATGACATCTCAGGCCATAGGAAGGTTCTCAGGTTTGGTATAAGCATTGAGATATCACATCTCTGCTATCAGAAAGGTCTCAGGATTGGAATGGGAAGGAGTTGGATATCCCATCTCATGTTATAGGAAGGGTCTCAGGTTTGGTATTAGAAGCATAGAGATATCACATCTCATGCTATAGGAAGGGTCTCAGGATTGGAATGGGAAGGACTTGGATGTCACATCTCATGCTATAGGGAGGGTCTCAAGTTTGATATTAGAAGCATTGAGATAACAAATCTCATGATATCGGAAGGGTCTCAGGATTGGAATGGGAAGGAGTTGGATATCACATCTCATGATAAAGGAAGGGTCTAAGGTTTGGAAGGGGAAGGATTTGGATATCACATCTCATGTTATAGGACGGGTCTCAGGTTTAATATTAGAAGCATTGAGATATCAAGTCTCATGGTATAAGAAGGGTCTCAGAATTGGAATGGGAAGGAGTTGGATATCACACCTCAAGCTATAGGAAGGGTCTCAGGATTGGAATGGGAAGGAGTTTGATATCAAATCTCATGCCATAGTATGGGTCTCAGGTTTGGTAGAAGCATTGGGATATCACATCTCTTGCTATCGGAAGGGTATCAGTATTGGATTTGGAAGAAGTTGGATATCCCATCTCATGCTATAGGAAGGGTGTCAGGTTGGAATGGGAAGGAGTTGGATATCACATTTCATGTTATAGGAAGGGTCTCAGGATTGGAATGGGAAGGACTTGGATATCATATCTCATGCTATAGGACGGGTCTCAGGTTTGTTATTAGAATCATTGAGATATCATATTGCATGCTGTAGGAAGGGTCTAAGGATTGGAATGGGAAGGACCTGGATATCACATCTCATGCTATAGAACGGCTCTCAGGTTTGGAAAGGGAAGGAGTTGGATATCACATCTCATGTTATAGGATGGATCTCAGGTTTGGTATTAGAAGTATTGAGATATCACATCTCATGCTATAGGAAGGGTCTCAGGATTGGAATGGGAAGGAGTTGGATATCACATCTCATGCTAAAGGAAGGGTCTCAGGTTTGGTAGAAGCATTGAGATATCACATCTCATGCTATAGGAAGGGTCTCAGGATTGGAATGGGATGGACTTAGATATCACATATCATGCTATAGGGAGGGTCTCAGTTTTGATATTAGAAGCATTGAGATATCACATCTCATGCTATCGGAAGTGTCTCAGGATTGGAATGGGAAGGAGCTGGATATCACATCTCATGCTAAAGGAAGGGTCTCAGGTTTGGAACGGGAAGGAGTTGGATATCACATCTCATGTTATAGGAAGGGTCTCAGGTTTGGTATAAACATTGAGATATCACATCTCTGCTATCGGAAGTGTCTCAGGATTGGAATGGGAAGGAGTTGGATATCCCATCTCATGTTATAGGACGGGTCTCAGGTTTGTTATTAGAATCATTGAGATATCATATTGCATGCTGTAGGAAGGGTCTAAGGGTTGGAATGTGAAGGACTTGGATATCACATCTCATGCTATAGATAGGCTCTTAGGTTTGGAAAGGGAAGGAGTTGGATCTCACATTTCATGTTAGAGGAAGGATCTCAGGTTTGGTATTAGAAGCATTGAGATATCACATCTCATGCTATAGGAAGGGTCTCATGATTGGAATGGGAAGGAGTTGGATATCACATCTCATGCTATAGGAAGGGTCTCAGGTTTGGTATAAGCATTGAGATATCACATCTCATGCTATAGGATGGTCTCAGGATTGGAATGGAAGGAGTTGGATATCACATCTCATGTCATAGGAAGGGTCTCAGGTTTGGTATAAGCAGTGAGATATCACATCTCTGCTATCGGAAGCGGCTCAGGATTGGAATGGGAAGGAGTTGGATATCCCATCTCATGTTATAGGAAGAGTCTCTGGTTTGGTATTGGAATCATTGAGACATCACATCTCATGCTATAGGAAGGGTCTCAGGATTGGAATGGGAAGGAGTTGGATATCAAATCTCATGCTATAGGAAGGGTCTCAGGATTGGAATGGGAAGGAGTTGAATATGACATCTCATGCCGTAGGAAGGGTCTCAGGTTTGGTATAAACATTGAGATATCACATCTCTGCTATCAAAAGGGTCTCAGGATTGGAATGGGAAGGAGTTGGATATCCCATCTCATGTTATAGGAAGAGTCTCAGGTTTGGTATTAGAAGCATTGAGATATCACATCTCATGCTATAGGAAGGGTCTCAGGATTGGAATGGGAAGGAGTTGGATATCAAATCTCATGCTATAGGAAGCGTCTCAGGATTGGAATGGGAAGGAGTTGAATATGACATCTCATGCCGTAGGAAGGGTCTCAGGTTTGGTATAAACATTGAGATATCACATCTCTGCTATAAAAAGGGTCTCAGGATTGGAATGGGAAGGACTTGGATGTCACATCTCATGCTATAGGGAGGGTCTCAAGTTTGATATTAGAAGCATTGAGATAACAAATCTCATGATATCGGAAGGGTCTCAGGATTGGAATGGGAAGGAGTTGGATATCACATCTCATGATAAAGGAAGGGTCTAAGGTTTGGAAGGGGAAGGATTTGGATATCACATCTCATGTTATAGGACGGGTCTCAGGTTTAATATTAGAAGCATTGAGATATCAAGTCTCATGGTATAAGAAGGGTCTCAGAATTGGAATGGGAAGGAGTTGGATATCACACCTCAAGCTATAGGAAGGGTCTCAGGATTGGAATGGGAAGGAGTTTGATATCAAATCTCATGCCATAGTATGGGTCTCAGGTTTGGTAGAAGCATTGGGATATCACATCTCTTGCTATCGGAAGGGTATCAGTATTGGATTTGGAAGAAGTTGGATATCCCATCTCATGCTATAGGAAGGGTGTCAGGTTGGAATGGGAAGGAGTTGGATATCACATTTCATGTTATAGGAAGGGTCTCAGGATTGGAATGGGAAGGACTTGGATATCATATCTCATGCTATAGGACGGGTCTCAGGTTTGTTATTAGAATCATTGAGATATCATATTGCATGCTGTAGGAAGGGTCTAAGGATTGGAATGGGAAGGACCTGGATATCACATCTCATGCTATAGAACGGCTCTCAGGTTTGGAAAGGGAAGGAGTTGGATATCACATCTCATGTTATAGGATGGATCTCAGGTTTGGTATTAGAAGTATTGAGATATCACATCTCATGCTATAGGAAGGGTCTCAGGATTGGAATGGGAAGGAGTTGGATATCACATCTCATGCTAAAGGAAGGGTCTCAGGTTTGGTAGAAGCATTGAGATATCACATCTCATGCTATAGGAAGGGTCTCAGGATTGGAATGGGATGGACTTAGATATCACATATCATGCTATAGGGAGGGTCTCAGTTTTGATATTAGAAGCATTGAGATATCACATCTCATGCTATCGGAAGTGTCTCAGGATTGGAATGGGAAGGAGCTGGATATCACATCTCATGCTAAAGGAAGGGTCTCAGGTTTGGAACGGGAAGGAGTTGGATATCACATCTCATGTTATAGGAAGGGTCTCAGGTTTGGTATAAACATTGAGATATCACATCTCTGCTATCGGAAGTGTCTCAGGATTGGAATGGGAAGGAGTTGGATATCCCATCTCATGTTATAGGACGGGTCTCAGGTTTGTTATTAGAATCATTGAGATATCATATTGCATGCTGTAGGAAGGGTCTAAGGGTTGGAATGTGAAGGACTTGGATATCACATCTCATGCTATAGATAGGCTCTTAGGTTTGGAAAGGGAAGGAGTTGGATCTCACATTTCATGTTAGAGGAAGGATCTCAGGTTTGGTATTAGAAGCATTGAGATATCACATCTCATGCTATAGGAAGGGTCTCATGATTGGAATGGGAAGGAGTTGGATATCACATCTCATGCTATAGGAAGGGTCTCAGGTTTGGTATAAGCATTGAGATATCACATCTCATGCTATAGGATGGTCTCAGGATTGGAATGGAAGGAGTTGGATATCACATCTCATGTCATAGGAAGGATCTCAGGTTTGGTATTAGAAGCATTGAGACATCACATCTCATGCTATAGGAAGGGTCTCAGGATTGGAATGGGAAGGAGTTGGATATCAAATCTCATGCTATAGGAAGGGTCTCAGGATTGGAATGGGAAGGAGTTGAATATGACATCTCATGCCGTAGGAAGGGTCTCAGGTTTGGTATAAACATTGAGATATCACATCTCTGCTATCAAAAGGGTCTCAGGATTGGAATGGGAAGGAGTTGGATATCCCATCTCATGTTATAGGAAGAGTCTCAGGTTTGGTATTAGAAGCATTGAGATATCACATCTCATGCTATAGGAAGGGTCTCAGGATTGGAATGGGAAGGAGTTGGATATCAAATCTCATGCTATAGGAAGCGTCTCAGGATTGGAATGGGAAGGAGTTGAATATGACATCTCATGCCGTAGGAAGGGTCTCAGGTTTGGTATAAACATTGAGATATCACATCTCTGCTATAAAAAGGGTCTCAGGATTGGAATGGGAAGGAGTTGGATATCCCATCTCATGTTATAGGAAGAGTCTCAGGTTTGGTATTAGAAGCATTGAGCTATCACATCTCATGCTATAGGAAGTGTCTCAGGATTGGAATGGGAAGGAGTTGGATATCACATCTCATGTTATAGGAAGGGTCTCAGGATTGGAATGGGAAGGATTTGGATATCACATCTCTTGCTATAGGAAGGGTCTCAGGATTGGAATGGGTAGGAGTTGGATATTACTTTCTTGCTATAGGAAGGGTCTCATGTTTGGAATGGGAAGGAGTTGGATATCACATCTCATGTTATAGGAAGGGTCTCAGGTTTGGTATAAGCAGTGAGATATCACATCTCTGCTATCGGAAGCGGCTCAGGATTGGAATGGGAAGGAGTTGGATATCCCATCTCATGTTATAGGAAGAGTCTCTGGTTTGGTATTGGAATCATTGAGATATCACATCGCATGCTGTAGGAAGGGTCTAAGGATGGGAATGGGATGGACTTGGATATCACATCTCATGCTATAGGAAGGGTCTCAGATTTGGTATAAGCATTGAGATATCACATCTCATGCTATAGGAAGGGTCTCAGGATTGGAATGGGAAGGAATTGGATATCACATCTCATGCTATAGGAAGGGTCTCAGATTTGGTATAAGCATTGCGATATCACATCTCATGCTAAAGGAAGGGTCTCAGGATTGGAATGGGAAGGAGTTGTATATGACATCTCAGGCCATAGGAAGGTTCTCAGGTTTGGTATAAGCATTGAGATATCACATCTCTGCTATCGGAAAGGTCTCAGGATTGGAATGGGAAGGAGTTGGATATCCCATCTCATGTTATAGGAAGGGTCTCAGGTTTGGTATTAGAAGCATAGAGATATCACATCTCATGCTATAGGAAGGGTCTCAGGATTGGAATGGGAAGGACTTGGATGTCACATCTCATGCTATAGGGAGGGTCTCAAGTTTGATATTAGAAGCATTGAGATAACAAATCTCATGATATCGGAAGGGTCTCAGGATTGGAATGGGAAGGAGTTGGATATCACATCTCATGATAAAGGAAGGGTCTAAGGTTTGGAAGGGGAAGGATTTGGATATCACATCTCATGTTATAGGACGGGTCTCAGGTTTAATATTAGAAGCATTGAGATATCAAGTCTCATGGTATAAGAAGGGTCTCAGAATTGGAATGGGAAGGAGTTGGATATCACACCTCAAGCTATAGGAAGGGTCTCAGGATTGGAATGGGAAGGAGTTTGATATCAAATCTCATGCCATAGTATGGGTCTCAGGTTTGGTAGAAGCATTGGGATATCACATCTCTTGCTATCGGAAGGGTATCAGTATTGGATTTGGAAGAAGTTGGATATCCCATCTCATGCTATAGGAAGGGTCTCAGGTTGGAATGGGAAGGAGTTGGATATCACATTTCATGTTATAGGAAGGGTCTCAGGATTGGAATGGGAAGGACTTGGATATCATATCTCATGCTATAGGACGGGTCTCAGGTTTGTTATTAGAATCATTGAGATATCATATTGCATGCTGTAGGAAGGGTCTAAGGATTGGAATGGGAAGGACCTGGATATCACATCTCATGCTATAGAACGGCTCTCAGGTTTGGAAAGGGAAGGAGTTGGATATCACATCTCATGTTATAGGATGGATCTCAGGTTTGGTATTAGAAGTATTGAGATATCACATCTCATGCTATAGGAAGGGTCTCAGGATTGGAATGGGAAGGAGTTGGATATCACATCTCATACTAAAGGAAGGGTCTCAGGTTTGGTAGAAGCATTGAGATATCACATCTCATGCTATAGGAAGGGTCTCAGGATTGGAATGGGAAGGACTTAGATATCACATATCATGCTATAGGGAGGGTCTCAGTTTTGATATTAGAAGCATTGAGATATCACATCTCATGCTATCGGAAGTGTCTCAGGATTGGAATGGGAAGGAGCTGGATATCACATCTCATGCTAAAGGAAGGGTCTCAGGTTTGGAACGGGAAGGAGTTGGATATCACATCTCATGTTATAGGAAGGGTCTCAGGTTTGGTATAAACATTGAGATATCACATCTCTGCTATCGGAAGTGTCTCAGGATTGGAATGGGAAGGAGTTGGATATCCCATCTCATGTTATAGGACGGGTCTCAGGTTTGTTATTAGAATCATTGAGATATCATATTGCATGCTGTAGGAAGGGTCTAAGGGTTGGAATGTGAAGGACTTGGATATCACATCTCATGCTATAGATAGGCTCTTAGGTTTGGAAAGGGAAGGAGTTGGAGCTCACATTTCATGTTAGAGGAAGGATCTCAGGTTTGGTATTAGAAGCATTGAGATATCACATCTCATGCTATAGGAAGGGTCTCATGATTGGAATGGGAAGGCGTTGGATATCACATCTCATGCTATAGGAAGGGTCTCAGGTTTGGTATAAGCATTGAGATATCACATCTCATGCTATAGGATGGTCTCAGGATTGGAATGGAAGGAGTTGGATATCACATCTCATGTCATAGGAAGGATCTCAGGTTTGGTATTAGAAGCATTGAGACATCACATCTCATGCTATAGGAAGGATCTCAGGATTGGAATGGGAAGGAGTTGGATATCAAATCTCATGCTATAGGAAGGGTCTCAGGATTGGAATGGGAAGGAGATGAATATGACATCTCATGCCGTAGGAAGGGTCTCAGGTTTGGTATAAACATTGAGATATCACATCTCTGCTATCAAAAGGGTCTCAGGATTGGAATGGGAAGGAGTTGGATATCCCATCTCATGTTATAGGAAGAGTCTCAGGTTTGGTATTAGAAGCATTGAGATATCACATCTCATGCTATAGGAAGTGTCTCAGGATTGGAATGGGAAGGACTTGGATATCACATCTCATGCTATAGGTAGGGTCTCAAGTTTGACATTAGAAGCATTGAGATATCACATCTCATGCTATAGGAAGGGTCTGAGGATTGGAATGGGAAGGAGTTGGATATCACATCTCCTGCTATGGGAAGGGTCTCAGGTTTGGTATAAGCAGTGAGATATCACATCTCATGCTATAGGAAGTGTCTCAGGATTGGAATGGGAAGGAGTTGGATATCACATCTCATGTTATAGGAAGGATCTCAGGTTTGGTATAAGCATTGAGATATCACATCTCTGCTATCGGAAGGGTCTCAAGATTGGAATGGGAAGGAGTTGGATATTCCCATCTCATGTTATAGGAAGGGTCTCAGGTTTGGTATTAGAAGCATTGAGATATCACATCTCACGCTATAGGAAGGGTCTCAGGATTGGAATGGGAAGGACTTGGATATCACATCTCATGCTATAGGGAGGGTCTCAAGTTTGATATTAGAAGCTTTGAGATATCACATCTCATGATATCGGAAGGGTCTCAGGATTGGAATGGGAAGGAGTTGGATATCACATCTCATGATAAAGGAAGGGTCTAAGGTTTGGAAGGGGAAGGATTTGGATATCACATCTCATGTTATATTACGGGTCTCAGGTTTGGTATTAGAAGCATTGAGATATCAAGTCTCATAGTATAGGAAGGGTCTCAGAATTGGAATGGGAAGGAGTTGGATATCCCATCTCATGTTATAGGAAGAGTCTCTGGTTTGGTATTAGAATCATTGAGATATCACATCGCATGCTGTAGGAAGGGTCTAAGGATTGGAATGGGATGGACTTGGATATCACATCTCATGTTATAGGAAGGCTCTCAGGTTTGGAAGGGGAAAGAGTTGGATATCTCATTTCATGTTAGAGGTAGGATCTCAGGTTTGGTATTAGAGGCATTGAGATATCACATCTCATGCTATCAGAAGGGTCTCAGGAATGGAATGGGAAGGAGTTAGATATCACATCTAATGCTAAAGGGAGGGTCTCAGGTTTGGAAGGGGAAGGATTTGGATATCACATCTCATGTTATAGGAAGGATCTCAGATTTGGTATTAGAAGCATTGAGATATCACATCTCATGCTATCGGAAGGATCTCAGGTTTGGTATTAGAAGCATTGAGATATCACATCTCATGCTATCAGAAGAGTCTCAGGATTGGAATAGGAAGGAGTTGGATATCACATTTCATGCTAAAGGGAGGGTCTCAGGTTTGGAAGGGGAAGGATTTGGATATCACATCTCATGTTATAGGAAGGATCTCACGTTTGGTATTAGAAGCATTGAGATATCAAATCTCATGCTATAGGAAGGGTCTCAGGATTGGAATGTGAAGGATTTGGATATCACATCTCATGCTAAAGGAAGGGTCTCAGGTTTGGTAGAAGCATTGAGATATCACGTCTCTGCTATCGGAAGGGTCTCAGGATTGGATTGGGAAGGAGTTGGATATTCCTTTTCATGCTATAGGAAGGGTCTCAGGATTTGAATGGCAAGGAGTTGGATATCACATCTCATGCCATAGGAAGGGTCTCAGGTTTGGTATAAGCATTGAGATATCACATCTCTGCTATCGGAAGGGTCTCAGGATTGGATTGGGAAGGAGTTGGATATCCCTTCTCATGCTATAGGAAGTGTCTCAGGTTGGAATGGGAAGGAGTTGGATATCACATCTCATGCTAAAGGAAGGGTCTCAGGATTGGAATGTGAAGGATTTGGATATCACATCTCATGCTAAGGGAAGGGTCTCAGGTTTGGTAGAAGCATTGAGATATCACGTCGCTGCTATCGGAAGGGTCTCAGGATTGGATTGGGAAGGAGATGGATATCCCTTCTCATGCTATAGGAAGGGTCTCAGGATTTGAATGGCAAGGAGTTGGATATCACATCTCATGCCATAGGAAGGGTCTCAGGTTTGGTATAAGCATTGAGATATCACATCTCTGCTATCGGAAGGGTCTCAGGATTGGATTGGGAAGGAGTTGGATATCCGTTCTCATGCTATAGGAAGTGTCTCAGGTTGGAATGGGAAGGAGTTGGATATCACATCTCATGTTATAGGAAGGGTCTCAGGATTGGAATGGGAAGGATTTGGATATCACATCTCTTGCTATAGGAAGGGTCTCAGGATTGGAATGGGTAGGAGTTGGATATTACTTTCTTGCTATAGGAAGGGTCTCATGTTTGGAATGGGAAGGAGTTGGATATCACATATGCTATAGTTAGTGTCTCAGGTTTGGAACGGGAAGGAGTTGGATATCACATCTCATGTTATAGGAAGGGTCTCAGGTTTGGTATAAGCATTGAGATATCACATCTCTGCTATCTGAAGCGGCTCAGGATTGGAATGGGAAGGAGTTGGATATCCCATCTCATGTTATAGGAAGAGTCTCTGGTTTGGTATTAGAATCATTGAGATATCACATCGCTTGCTGTAGGAAGGGTCTAAGGATTGGAATGGGATGGACTTGGATATCACATCTCATGCTATAGGTAGGCTCTCAGGTTTGGTATAAGCATTGAGATATCACATCTCATGCTATAGGAAGGGTCTCATGATTGGAATGGGAAGGAATTGGATATCACATCTCATGCTATAGGAAGGGTCTCAGATTTGGTATAAGCATTGAGATATCACATCTCATGCTAAAGGAAGGGTCTCAGGATTGGAATGGGAAGGAGTTGTATATGACATCTCAGGCCATAGGAAGGGTCTCAGGTTTGGTATAAGCATTGAGATATCACATCTCTGCTATCGGAAAGGTCTCAGGATTGGAATGGGAAGGAGTTGGATCTCCCATCTCATGTTATAGGAAGGGTCTCAGGTTTGGTATTAGAAGCATAGAGATATCACATCTCATGCTATAGGAAGGGTCTCAGGATTGCAATGGGAAGGACTTGGATGTCACATCTCATGCTATAGGGAGGGTCTCAAGTTTGATATTAGAAGCATTGAGATAACAAATCTCATGATATCGGAAGGGTCTCAGGATTGGAATGGGAAGGAGTTGGATATCACATCTCATGATAAAGGAAGGGTCTAAGGTTTGGAAGGGGAAGGATTTGGATATCACATCTCATGTTATAGGACGGGTCTCAGGTTTGGTATTAGAAGCATTGAGATATCAATTCTCATGGTATAAGAAGGGTCTCAGAATTGGAATGGGAAGGAGTTGGATATCACACCTCAAGCTATAGGAAGGGTCTCAGGATTGGAATGGGAAGGAGTTTGATATCACATCTCATGCCATAGTATGGGTCTCAGGTTTGGTAGAAGCATTGGGATATCACATCTCATGCTATCGGAAGGGTATCAGTATTGGATTTTTAAGAAGTTGGATATCCCATCTCATGCTATAGGAAGGGTCTCAGGTTGGAATGGGAAGGAGTTGGATATCACATTTCATGTTATAGGAAGGGTCTCAGGATTGGAATGGGAAGGACTTGGATATCATATCTCATGCTATAGGACGGGTCTCAGGTTTGTTATTAGAATCATTGAGATATCATATTGCATGCTGTAGGAAGGGTCTAAGGATTGGAATAGGAAGGACCTGGATATCACATCTCATGCTATAGATAGGCTCTTAGGTTTGGAAAGGGAAGGAGTTGGATATCACATTTCATGTTAGAGGAAGGATCTCAGGTTTGGTATTAGAAGCATTGAGATATCACATCTCATGCTATAGGAAGGGTCTCAGGATTGGAATGGGATGTAGTTGGATATCACATCTCATGCTATAGGAAGGGTCTCAGGTTTGGTATAAGCATTGAGATATCACATCTCATGCTATAGGACGGGTCTCAGGATTGGAATGGAAGGAGTTGGATATCACATCTTATGTTATAGGAAGGATCTCAGGTTTGGTATTAGAATCATTGAGACATCACATCTCATGCTATAGGAAGGGTCTCAGGGTTGGAATGGGAAGGAGTTGGATATCACAACTCATCCAATAGGAAGGGTCTCAGGTTTGGAATGGGAAGGAATTGGATATCACATCTCATGTTATAGGAAGGATCTCAGGTTTGGTATTAGAAGCATTGAGATATCACATCTCATGCTATAGGAAGGGTCTCAGGATTGGAATGTGAAGGATTTAGATATCACATCTCATGCTAAAGGAAGGGTCTCAGGTTTGGTAGAAGCATTGAGATATCACGTCTCTGCTATCGGAAGGGTCTCAGGATTGGATTGGGAAGGAGTTGGATATCCCTTCTCATGCTATAGGAAGGGTCTCAGGATTTGAATGGCAAGGAGTTGGATATCACATCTCATGCCATACGAAGGGTCTCAGGTTTGGTATAAGCATTGAGATATCACATCTCTGCTATCGGAAGGGTCTCAGGATTGGAATGGGAAGGAGTTGGATATTCCCATCTCATGTAATAGGAAGGGTCTCAGGTTTGGTATTAGAAGCATTGAGATATCACATCTCATGCTATAGGAAGGGTCTCAGGATTGGAATGGGAAGGACTTGGATATCACATCTCATGCTATAGGGAGGGTCTCAAGTTTGATATTAGAAGCTTTGAGATATCACATCTCATGATATCGGAAGGGTCTCAGGATTGGAATGGGAAGGAGTTGGATATCACATCTCATGATAAAGGAAGGGTCTAAGGTTTGGAAGGGGAAGGATTTGGATATCAAATCTCATGTTATATTACGGGTCTCAGGTTTGGTATTAGAAGCATTGAGATATCAAGTCTCAGAGTATAGGAAGGGTCTCAGAATTGGAATGGGAAGGACTTGGATATCACATCTCATGCTATAGGAAGGCTCTCAGGTTTGGAAGGGGAAAGAGTTGGATATCACATTTCATGTTAGAGGTAGGATCTCAGGTTTGGTATTAGAGGCATTGAGATATCACATCTCATGCTATCAGAAGGGTCTCGGGAATGGAATGGGAAGGAGTTGGATATCACATCTCATGCTAAAGGGAGGGTCTCAGGTTTGGAAGGGGAAGGATTTGGATATCACATCTCATGTTATAGGAAGGATCTCAGGTTTGGTATTAGAAGCATTAAGATATCACATCTCATGCTATCGGAAGGATCTCAGGTTTGGTATTAGAAGCATTGAGATATCACATCTCATGCTATCAGAAGGGTCTCAGGATTGGAATGGGAAGGAGTTGGATATCACATCTCATGCTAAAGGGAGCGTCTCAGGTTTGGAAGGGGAAGGATTTGGATATCACATCTCATGTTATCGGAAGGATCTCACGTTTGGTATTAGAAGTATTGAGATATCATATCTCATGCTATAGGAAGGGTCTCAGGATTGGAATGGGAAGGAGTTGGATATCACATCTCATGCTATAGGAAGTGTCTCAGGATTGTAATGGGAAGGACTTGGATATCACATCTCATGCTATAGGTAGGGTCTCAAGTTTGATATTAGAAGCATTGAGATATCACATCTCATGCTATAGGAAGGGTCTGAGGATTGGAATGGGAAGGAGTTGGATATCACATCTCATGCTATGGGAAGGGTCTCAGGTTTGGTATAAGCAGTGAGATATCACATCTCATGCTATAGGAAGTGTCTCAGGATTGGAATGGGAAGGAGTTGGATATCACATCTCATGTTATAGGAAGGATCTCAGGTTTGGTATAAGCATTGAGATATCACATCTCTGCTATCGGAAGGGTCTCAGGATTGGAATGGGAAGGAGTTGGATATTCCCATCTCATGTTATAGGAAGGTTCTCAGGTTTGGTATTAGAAGCATTGAGATATCACATCTCATGCTATAGGAAGGGTCTCAGGATTGGAATGGGAAGGACTTGGATATCACATCTCATGCTATAGGGAGGGTCTCAAGTTTGATATTAGAAGCTTTGAGATATCACATCTCATGATATCCGAAGGGTCTCAGGATTGGAATGGGAAGGAGTTGGATATCACATCTCATGATAAAGGAAGGGTCTAAGGTTTGGAAGGGGAAGGATTTGGATATCACATCTCATGTTATATTACGGGTCTCACGTTTGTATTAGAAGCATTGAGATATCAAGTCTCATAGTATAGGAAGGGTCTCAGAATTGGAATGGGAAGGAGTTGGATATCACATCTCAAGCTATAGGAAGGGTCTCAGGATTGGAATGGGAAGGACTTGGATATCACATCTCATGCTATAGGAAGGCTCTCAGGTTTGGAAGGGGAAAGAGTTGGATATCACATTTCATGTTAGAGGTAGGATCTCAGGTTTGGTATTAGAGGCATTGAGATATCACATCTCATGCTATCAGAAGGGTCTCAGGAATGGAATGGGAAGGAGTTGGATATCACATCTCATGCTAAAGGGAGGGTCTCAGGTTTGGAAGGGGAAGGATTTGGATATCACATCTCATGTTATAGGAAGGATCTCAGGTTTGGTATTAGAAGCATTGAGATATCACATCTCATGCTATCGGAAGGATCTCAGGTTTGGTATTAGAAGCATTGAGATATCACATCTCATGCTATCAGAAGAGTCTCAGGATTGGAATAGGAAGGAGTTGGATATCACATCTCATGCTAAAGGGAGGGTCTCAGGATTGGAAGGGGAAGGATTTGGATATCACATCTCATGTTATCGGAAGGATCTCACGTTTGGTATTAGAAGTATTGAGATATCATATCTCATGCTATAGGAAGGGTCTCAGGATTGGAATGGGAAGGAGTTGGATATCACATCTCATGCTATAGGGAGGGTCTCAGGATTGGAATGGGAAGGACTTAGATATCACATATCATGCTATAGGGAGGGTCTCAGTTTTGATATTAGAAGCATTGAGATATCACATCTCATGCTATAGGAAGTGTCTCAGGATTGGAATGGGAAGGTTCTGGATATCACATCTCATGCTAAAGGAAGGGTCTCAGGTTTGGAACGGGAAGGATTTGGATATCACATCTCATGTTATAGGAAGGGTCTCAGGTTTGGTATAAGCATTGAGATATCACATCTCTGCTATCGGAAGTGTCTCAGGATTGGAATGGGAAGGAGTTGGATATCCCATCTCATGTTATAGGACACGTCTCAGGTTTGTTATTAGAATCATTGAGATATCATATTGCATGCTGTAGGAAGGGTCTAAGGGTTGGGATGGGAAGGACTTGGATATCACATCTCATGCTATAGATAGGCTCTTAGGTTTGGAAAGGGAAGGAGTTGGATATCACATTTCATGTTAGAGGAAGGATCTCAGGTTTGGTATTAGAAACATTGAGATATCACATCTCATGCTATAGGAAGGGTCTCAGGATTGGAATGGGAAGCAGTTGGATATCACATCTCATGCTATAGGAAGGGTCTCAGGTTTGGTATAAGCATTGAGATATCACATCTCATGCTATAGGACGGGTCTCAGGATTGGAATGGAAGGAGTTGGATATCACATCTCATGTTATAGGAAGGATCTCAGGTTTGGTATTAGAAGCATTGAGACATCACATCTCATGCTATAGGAAGGGTCTCAGGGTTGGAATGGGAAGGAGTTGGATATCACATCTCATCCAATAGGAAGGGTCTCAGGTTTGGAATGGGAAGGAATTGGATATCACATCTCATATTATAGGAAGGATCTCAGGTTTGGTATTAGAAGCATTGAGATATCACATCTCATGCTATAGGAAGGGTCTCAGGATTGGAATGTGAAGGATTTGGATATCACATCTCATGCTAAAGGAAGGGTCTCAGGTTTGGTAGAAGCATTGAGATATCACGTCTCTGCTATCGGAAGGGTCTCAGGATTGGATTGGGAAGGAGTTGGATATCACATCTCATGCCATAGGAAGGGTCTCAGGATTGGTATAAGCATTGAGATATCACATCTCTGCTATCGGAAGGGTCTCAGGATTGGATTGGGAAGGAGTTGGATATCCCTTCTCATGCTATAGGAAGTGTCTCAGGTTGGAATGGGAAGGAGTTGGATATCACATCTCATGTTATAGGAAGGGTCTCAGGATTGGAATGGGAAGGATTTGGATACCACATCTCTTGCTATAGGAAGGGTCTCAGGATTGGAATGGGTAGGAGTTGGATATTACTTTCTTGCTATAGGAAGGGTCTCATGTTTGGAATGGGAAGGAGTTGGATATCACATATGCTATAGTTAGTGTCTCAGGTTTGGAACGGGAAGGAGTTGGATATCACATCTCATGTTATAGGAAGGGTCTCAGGTTTGGTATAAGCATTGAGATATCACATCTCTGCTATCGGAAGCGCTCAGGATTGGAATGGGAAGGAGTTGGATATCCCATCTCATGTTATAGGAAGAGTCTCTGGTTTGGTATTAGAATCATTGAGATATCACATCGCATGCTGTAGGAAGGGTCTAAGGATTGGAATGGGATGGACTTGGATATCACATCTCATGCTATAGGTAGGCTCTCAGGTTTGGTATAAGCATTGAGATATCACATCTCATGCTATAGGAAGGGTCTCAGGATTGGAATGGGAAGGAATTGGATATCACATCTCATGCTATAGGAAGGGTCTCAGATTTGGTATAAGCATTGAGATATCACATCTCATGCTAAAGGAAGGGTCTCAGGATTGGAATGGGAAGGAGTTGTATATGACATCTCAGGTCATAGGAAGGTTCTCAGGTTTAGTATAAACATTGAGATATCACATCTCTGCTATCGGAAGGGTCTCAGGATTGGAATGGGAAGGAGTTGGATATCCCATCTCATGTTATAGGAAGGGTCTCAGGTTTGGTATAAGAAGCATAGAGATATCACATCTCATGCTATAGGAAGGGTCTCAGGATTTGAATGGCAAGGAGTTGGATATCACATCTCATGCCATAGGAAGGGTCTCAGGTTTGGTATAAGCATTGAGATATCACATCTCTGCTATCGGAAGGGTCTCAGGATTGGATTCGGAAGGAGTTAGATATCCCTTCTCATGCTATAGGAAGTGTCTCAGGTTGGAATGGGAAGGAGTTGGATATCACATCTCATGTTATAGGAAGGGTCTCAAGTTTGATATTAGAAGCATTGAGATAACAAATCTCATGATATCGGAAGGGTCTCAGGATTGGAATGGGAAGGAGTTGGATATCACATCTCATGATAAAGGAAGGGTCTAAGGTTTGGAAGGGGAAGGATTTGGATATCACATCTCATGTTATAGGACGGGTCTCAGGTTTGGTATTAGAAGCATTGAGATATCAAGTCTCATGGTATAAGAAGGGTCTCAGGATTGGAATGGGAAGTAGTTTGATATCACATCTCATGCCATAGTATGGGTCTCAGGTTTGGTAGAAGCATTGGGATATCACATCTCATGCTATCGGAAGGATCTCAGGTTTGGTATTAGAAGCATTGAGATATCACATCTCATGCTATCAGAAGGGTCTCAGGATTGGAATGGGAAGGAGTTGGATATCACATCTCATGCTAAAGGGAGCGTCTCAGGTTTGGAAGGGGAAGGATTTGGATATCACATCTCATGTTATCGGAAGGATCTCACGTTTGGTATTAGAAGTATTGAGATATCATATCTCATGCTATAGGAAGGGTCTCAGGATTGGAATGGGAAGGAGTTGGATATCACATCTCATGCTATAGGAAGTGTCTCAGGATTGTAATGGGAAGGACTTGGATATCACATCTCATGCTATAGGTAGGGTCTCAAGTTTGATATTAGAAGCATTGAGATATCACATCTCATGCTATAGGAAGGGTCTGAGGATTGGAATGGGAAGGAGTTGGATATCACATCTCATGCTATGGGAAGGGTCTCAGGTTTGGTATAAGCAGTGAGATATCACATCTCATGCTATAGGAAGTGTCTCAGGATTGGAATGTGAAGGAGTTGGATATCACATCTCATGTTATAGGAAGGATCTCAGGTTTGGTATAAGCATTGAGATATCACATCTCTGCTATCGGAAGGGTCTCAGGATTGGAATGGGAAGGAGTTGGATATTCCCATCTCATGTTATAGGAAGGTTCTCAGGTTTGGTATTAGAAGCATTGAGATATCACATCTCATGCTATAGGAAGGGTCTCAGGATTGGAATGGGAAGGACTTGGATATCACATCTCATGCTATAGGGAGGGTCTCAAGTTTGATATTAGAAGCTTTGAGATATCACATCTCATGATATCGGAAGGGTCTCAGGATTGGAATGGGAAGGAGTTGGATATCACATCTCATGATAAAGGAAGGGTCTAAGGTTTGGAAGGGGAAGGATTTGGATATCACATCTCATGTTATATTACGGGTCTCACGTTTGTATTAGAAGCATTGAGATATCAAGTCTCATAGTATAGGAAGGGTCTCAGAATTGGAATGGGAAGGAGTTGGATATCACATCTCAAGCTATAGGAAGGGTCTCAGGATTGGAATGGGAAGGACTTGGATATCACATCTCATGCTATAGGAAGGCTCTCAGGTTTGGAAGGGGAAAGAGTTGGAAATCACATTTCATGTTGGAGGTAGGATCTCAGGTTTGGTATTAGAGGCATTGAGATATCACATCTCATGCTATCAGAAGGGTCTCAGGAATGGAATGGGAAGGAGTTGGATATCACATCTCATGTTAAAGGGAGGGTCTCAGGTTTGGAAGGGGAAGGATTTGGATATCACATCTCATGTTATAGGAAGGATCTCAGGTTTGGTATTAGAAGCATTGAGATATCACATCTCATGCTATCGGAAGGATCTCAGGTTTGGTATTAGAAGCATTGATATATCACATCTCATGCTATCAGAAGAGTCTCAGGATTGGAATAGGAAGGAGTTGGATATCACATCTCATGCTAAAGGGAGGGTCTCAGGATTGGAAGGGGAAGGATTTGGATATCACATCTCATGTTATCGGAAGGATCTCACGTTTGGTATTAGAAGTATTGAGATAGCATATCTCATGCTATAGGAAGGGTCTCAGGATTGGAATGGGAAGGAGTTGGATATCACATCTCATGCTATAGGGAGGGTCTCAGGATTGGAATGGGAAGGACTTAGATATCACATATCATGCTATAGGGAGGGTCTCAGTTTTGATATTAGAAGCATTGAGATATCACATCTCATGCTATAGGAAGTGTCTCAGGATTGGAATGGGAAGGTTCTGGATATCACATCTCATGCTAAAGGAAGGGTCTCAGGTTTGGAACGGGAAGGATTTGGATATCACATCTCATGTTATAGGAAGGGTCTCAGGTTTGGTATAAGCATTGAGATATCACATCTCTGCTATCGGAAGTGTCTCAGGATTGGAATGGGAAGGAGTTGGATATCCCATCTCATGTTATAGGACGGGTCTCAGGTTTGTTATTAGAATCATTGAGATATCATATTGCATGCTGTAGGAAGGGTCTAAGGGTTGGGATGGGAAGGACTTGGATATCACATCTCATGCTATAGATAGGCTCTTAGGTTTGGAAAGGGAAGGAGTTGGATATCACATTTCATGTTAGAGGAAGGATCTCAGGTTTGGTATTAGAAACATTGAGATATCACATCTCATGCTATAGGAAGGGTCTCAGGATTGGAATGGGAAGCAGTTGGATATCACATCTCATGCTATAGGAAGGGTCTCAGGTTTGGTATAAGCATTGAGATATCACATCTCATGCTATAGGACGGGTCTCAGGATTGGAATGGAAGGAGTTGGATATCACATCTCATGTTATAGGAAGGATCTCAGGTTTGGTATTAGAAGCATTGAGACATCACATCTCATGCTATAGGAAGGGTCTCAGGGTTGGAATGGGAAGGAGTTGGATATCACATCTCATCCAATAGGAAGGGCCTCAGGTTTGGAATGGGAAGGAATTGGATATCACATCTCATGTTATAGGAAGGATCTCAGGTTTGGTATTAGAAGAATTGAGATATCACATCTCATGCTATAGGAAGGGTCTCAGGATTGGAATGTGAAGGATTTGGATATCACATCTCATGGTAAAGGAAGGGTCTCAGGTTTGGTAGAAGCATTGAGATATCACGTCTCTGCTATCGGAAGGGTCTCAGGATTGGATTGGGAAGGAGTTGGATATCACATCTCATGCCATAGGAAGGGTCTCAGGATTGGTATAAGCATTGAGATATCACATCTCTGCTATCGGAAGGGTCTCAGGATTGGATTGGGAAGGAGTTGGATATCCCTTCTCATGCTATAGGAAGTGTCTCAGGTTGGAATGGGAAGGAGTTGGATATCACATCTCATGTTATAGGAAGGGTCTCAGGATTGGAATGGGAAGGATTTGGATACCACATCTCTTGCTATAGGAAGGGTCTCAGGATTGGAATGGGTAGGAGTTGGATATTACTTTCTTGCTATAGGAAGGGTCTCATGTTTGGAATGGGAAGGAGTTGGATATCACATATGCTATAGTTAGTGTCTCAGGTTTGGAACGGGAAGGAGTTGGATATCACATCTCATGTTATAGGAAGGGTCTCAGGTTTGGTATAAGCATTGAGATATCACATCTCTGCTATCGGAAGCGCTCAGGATTGGAATGGGAAGGAGTTGGATATCCCATCTCATGTTATAGGAAGAGTCTCTGGTTTGGTATTAGAATCATTGAGATATCACATCGCATGCTGTAGGAAGGGTCTAAGGATTGGAATGGGATGGACTTGGATATCACATCTCATGCTATAGGTAGGCTCTCAGGTTTGGTATAAGCATTGAGATATCACATCTCATGCTATAGGAAGGGTCTCAGGATTGGAATGGGAAGGAATTGGATATCACATCTCATGCTATAGGAAGGGTCTCAGATTTGGTATAAGCATTGAGATATCACATCTCATGCTAAAGGAAGGGTCTCAGGATTGGAATGGGAAGGAGTTGTATATGACATCTCAGGCCATAGGAAGGTTCTCAGGTTTAGTATAAACATTGAGATATCACATCTCTGCTATCGGAAGGGTCTCAGGATTGGAATGGGAAGGAGTTGGATATCCCATCTCATGTTATAGGAAGGGTCTCAGGTTTGGTATTAGAAGCATAGAGATATCACATCTCATGCTATAGGAAGGGTCTCAGGATTTGAATGGCAAGGAGTTGGATATCACATCTCATGCCATAGGAAGGGTCTCAGGTTTGGTATAAGCATTGAGATATCACATCTCTGCTATCGGAAGGGTCTCAGGATTGGATTGGGAAGGAGTTAGATATCCCTTCTCATGCTATAGGAAGTGTCTCAGGTTGGAATGGGAAGGAGTTGGATATCACATCTCATGTTATAGGAAGGGTCTCAGGATTGGAATGGGAAGGACTTGGATGTCACATCTCATGCTATAGGGAGGGTCTCAAGTTTGATATTAGAAGCATTGAGATAACAAATCTCATGATATCGGAAGGGTCTCAGGATTGGAATGGGAAGGAGTTGGATATCACATCTCATGATAAAGGAAGGGTCTAAGGTTTGGAAGGGGAAGGATTTGGATATCACATCTCATGTTATAGGACGGGTCTCAGGTTTGGTATTAGAAGCATTGAGATATCAAGTCTCATGGTATAAGAAGGGTCTCAGAATTGGAATGGGAAGGAGTTGGATATCACACCTCAAGCTATAGGAAGGGTCTCAGGATTGGAATGGGAAGTAGTTTGATATCACATCTCATGCCATAGTATGGGTCTCAGGTTTGGTAGAAGCATTGGGATATCACATCTCATGCTATCGGAAGGGTATCAGTATTGGATGTGGAAGAAGTTGGATATCCCATCTCATGCTATAGGAAGGGTCTCAGGTTGGAATGGGAAGGAGTTGGATATCATATTTCATGTTATAGGAAGGGTCTCAGGATTGGAATGGGAAGGACTTGGATATCATATCTCATGCTATAGGACGGGTCTCAGGTTTGTTATTAGAATCATTGAGATATCATTTTGCATGCTGTAGGAAGGGTCTAAGGATTGGAATGGGAAGGACTTGGATATCACATCTCATGCTATAGATAGGCTCTTAGGTTTGGAAAGGGAAGGAGTTGGATATCACATTTCATGTTAGAGGAAGGATCTCAGGTTTGGTATTAGAAGCATTGAGATATCACATCTCATGCTATATGAAGGGTCTCAGGATTGGAATGGGAAGTAGTTGGATATCACATCTCATGCTATAGGAAAGGTCTCAGGTTTGGTATAAGCATTGAGATATCACATCTCATGCTATAGGACAGGTCTCAGGATTGGAATGGAAGGAGTTGGATATCACATCTCATGTTATAGGAAGGATCTCAGGTTTGGTATTAGAAGCATTGAGACATCACATCTCATGCTATAGGAAGGGTCTCAGGGTTGGAATGGGAAGGAGTTGGATATCACATCTCATCCAATAGGAAGGGTCTCAGGTTTGGAATGGGAAGGAATTGGATATCACATCTCATGTTATAGGAAGGATCTCAGGTTTGGTATTAGAAGCATTGAGATATCACATCTTATGCTATAGGAAGGGTCTAAGGATTGGAATGTGAAGGATTTGGATATCACATCTCATGCTAAAGGAAGGGTCTCAGGTTTGGTAGAAGCATTGAGATATCACGTCTCTGCTATCGGAAGGGTCTCAGGATTGGATTGGGAAGGAGTTGGATATCCCTTCTCATGCTATAGGAAGGGTCTCAGGATTTGAATGGCAAGGAGTTGGATATCACATCTCATGCCATAGGAAGGGTCTCAGGTTTGGTATAAGCATTGAGATATCACATCTCTGCTTTCGGAAGGGTCTCAGGATTGGAATGGGAAGGAGTTGGATATTCCCATCTCATGTTATAGGAACGGTCTCAGGTTTGGTATTAGAAGCATTGAGATATCACATCTCATGCTATAGGAAGGGTCTCAGGATTGGAATGGGAAGGACTTGGATATCACATCTCATGCTATAGGGAGGGTCTCAAGTTTGATATTAGAAGCTTTGAGATATCACATCTCATGATATCGGAAGGGTCTCAGGATTGGAATGGGAAGGAGTTGGATATCACATCTCATGATAAAGGAAGGGTCTAAGGTTTGGAAGGGGAAGGATTTGGATATCACATATCATGTTATATTACGGGTCTCAGGTTTGGTATTAGAAGCATTGAGATATCAAGTCTCAGAGTATAGGAAGGGTCTCAGAATTGGAATGGGAAGGAGTTGGATATCACATCTCAAGCTATAGGAAGGGTCTCAGGATTGGAATGGGAAGGACTTGGATATCACATCTCATGCTATAGGAAGGCTCTCAGGTTTGGAAGGGGAAAGAGTTGGATATCACATTTCATGTTAGAGGTAGGATCTCAGGTTTGGTATTAGAGGCATTGAGATATCACATCTCATGCTATCAGAAGGGTCTCAGGAATGGAATGGGAAGGAGTTGGATATCACATCTCATGCTAAAGGGAGGGTCTCAGGTTTGGAAGGGGAAGGATTTGGATATCACATCTCATGTTATAGGAAGGATATCAGGTTTGGTATTAGAAGCATTGAGATATCACATCTCATGCTATCGGAAGGATCTCAGGTTTGGTATTAGAAGCATTGAGATATCACATCTCATGCTATCAGAAGGGTCCAGGATTGGAATGGGAAGGAGTTGGATATCACATCTCATGCTAAAGGGAGGGTCTCAGGTTTGGAAGGGGAAGGATTTGGATATCACATCTCATGTTATCGGAAGGATCTCACGTTTGGTATTAGAAGTATTGAGATATCATATCTCCTGCTATAGGAAGGGTCTCAGGATTGGAATGGGAAAGAGTTGGATATCACATCTCATGCTATAGGGAGTGTCTCAGGATTGGAATGGGAAGGACTTAGATATCACATATCATGCTATAGGGAGGGTCTCAGTTTTGATAGAAGCATTGAGATATCACATCTCATGCTATCGGAAGTGTCTCAGGATTGGAATGGGAAGGAGCTGGATATCACATCTCATGCTAAAGGAAGGGTCTCAGGTTTGGAACGGGAAGGATTTGGATATCACATCTCATGTTATAGGAAGGGTCTCAGGTTTGGTATAAGCATTGAGATATCACATCTCTGCTATCGGAAGTGTCTCAGGATTGGAATGGGAAGGAGTTGGATATCACATCTCATGTTATAGGATGGGTCTCAGGTTTGTTATTAGAATCATTGAGATATCATATGGCATGCTGTAGGAAGGGTCTAAGGGTTGGAATGGGAAGGACTTGGATATAACATCTCATGCTATAGATAGGCTCTTAGGTTTGGAAAGGGAAGGAGTTGGATATCACATTTCATGTTAGAGGAAGGATCTCAGGTTTGGTATTAGAAGCATTGAGATATCACATCTCATGCTATAGGAAGGGTCTCAGGATTGGAATGGGAAGTAGTTGGATATCACATCTCATGCTATAGGAAGGGTCTCAGGTTTGGAATGGGAAGGAATTGGATATCACATCTCATGTTATAGGAAGGATCTCAGGTTTGGTATTAGAAGCATTGAGATATCACATCTCATGCTATAGGAAGGGTCTCAGGATTGGGATGTGAAGGATTTGGATATCACATCTCATGCTAAAGGAAGGGTCTCAGGTTTGGTAGAAGCATTGAGATATCACGTCTCTGCTATCGGAAGGGTCGCAGGATTGGATTGGGAAGGAGTTGGATATCCCTTCTCATGCTATAGGAAGGGTCTCAGGATTTGAATGGCAAGGAGTTGGATATCACATCTCATGCCATAGGAAGGGTCTCAGGTTTGGTATAAGCATTGAGATATCACATCTCTGCTATCGGAAGGGTCTCAGGATTGGATTGGGAAGGAGTTGGATATCCCTTCTCATGCTATAGGAAGTGTCTCAGGTTGGAATGGGAAGGAGTTGGATATCACATCTCATGTTATAGGAAGGGTCTCAGGATTGGAATGGGAAGGATTTGGATATCACATCTCTTGCTATAGGAAGGGTCTCATGTTTGGAATGGGAAGGAGTTGGATATCACATATGCTATAGTTAGTGTCTCAGGTTTGGAACGGGAAGGAGTTGGATATCACATCTCATGTTATAGGAAGGGTCTCAGGTTTGGTATAAGCATTGAGATATCACATCTCTGCTATCGGAAGCGGCTCAGGATTGGAATGGGAAGGAGTTGGATATCCCATCTCATGTTATAGTAAGAGTCTCTGGTTTGGTATTAGAATCATTGAGACATCACATCGCATGCTGTAGGAAGGGTCTAAGAATTGGAATGGGATGGACTTGGATATCACATCTCATGCTATAGGTAGGCTCTCAGGTTTGGTATAAGCATTGAGATATCACATCTCATGCTATAGGAAGGGTCTCAGGATTGGAATGGGAAGGATTTGGATATCACATCTCATGCTATAGGACGGGTCTCAGATTTGGTATAAGCATTGAGATATCACATCTCCTGCTAAAGGAAGGGTCTCAGGATTGGAATGGGAAGGAGTTGTATATGACATCTCAGGCCATAGGAAGGGTCTCAGGTTTGGTATAAGCATTGAGATATCACATCTCTGCTATCGGAAGGGTCTCAGGATTGGAATGGGAAGGAGTTGGATATCCCATCTCATGTTATAGGAAGGGTCTCAGGTTTGGTATTAGAAGCATAGAGATATCACATCTCATGCTATAGGAAGGGTCTCAGGATTGGAATGGGAAGGACTTGGATGTCACATCTCATGTTTCCTATGACATGAGATGTGATATACAATTCCTTCCCATTCCAAACCTGAGACCCTTCCTACAACATGCAATGTGATATCTCAATGCCTCTAATACCAAACCTGAGACCAGTCCTATAACATGAGATGGGATATCCAACTCCTTCCCGTTCCAAACCTGAGACCCTTCCTATAGCATGAGATGTGATATCTCAATGCTTCTAATGCCAAACCTGAGATCCTTCCGATAGCATGAGATGTGATATCTCAATGCTTCTAATACCAAACTTGAGATCCTTCCGATAGCATGAGATGTGATATCTCAATGCTTCTAATACCAATCCTGAGATCCTTCCTATAACATGAGATGTGATATCCAAATCCTTCCCCTTCCAAACCTGAGACCCTCCCTTTAGCATGAGGCCTCAGGTTTGGTATTAGAAGCATTGAGATATCACATCTCATGCTATAGGAAGGGTCTCAGGATTGGAATGGGAAGGACTTGGATGTAACATCTCATGCTATAGGGAGGGTCTCAAGTTTGATATTAGAAGCATTGAGATAACAAATCTCATGATATCGGAAGGGTCTCAGGATTGGAATGGGAAGGAGTTGGATATCACATCTCATGATAAAGGAAAGGTCTAAGGTTTGGAAGGGGAAGGATTTGGATATCACATCTCATGTTATAGGACGGGTCTCAGGTTTGGTATTAGAAGCATTGAGATATCAAGTCTCATGGTATAAGAAGGGTCTCAGAATTGGAATGGGAAGGAGTTGGATATCACACCTCAAGCTATAGGAAGCGTCTCAGGATTGGAATGGGAAGGAGTTTGATATCACATCTCATGCCATAGTATGGTTCTCAGGTTTGGTAGAAGCATTGGGATATCACATCCCATGCTATCGGAAGGGTATCAGTATTGGATTTGGAAGGAGTTGGATATCCCATCTCATGCTATAGGAAGGGTCTCAGGTTGGAATGGGAAGGAGTTGGATATCATATCTCATGCTATAGGAAGGTTCTCAGGTTTGGAAGGGGAAGGAGTTGGATATCACATTTCATGTTAGAGGAAGGATCTCAGGTTTGGTATTAGAGGCCTTGAGATATCACATCTCATGCTATCGGAAGGGTCTCAGGATTGGAATGGGAAGGAGTTGGATATCACATCTCAAGCTATAGGAAGGGTCTCAGGTTTGGTATAAGCATTGAGATATCACATCTCTGCTATCGGAAGTGTCTCAGGATTGGAATGGGAAGGAGTTGGATATCACATCTCATGTTATAGGATGGGTCTCAGGTTTGTTATTAGAATCATTGAGATATCATATTGCATGCTGTAGGAAGGGTCTAAGGGTTGGAATGGGAAGGACTTGGATATAACATCTCATGCTATAGATAGGCTCTTAGGTTTGGAAAGGGAAGGAGTTGGATATCACATTTCATGTTAGAGGAAGGATCTCAGGTTTGGTATTAGAAGCATTGAGATATCACATCTCATGCTATAGGAAGGGTCTCAGGATTGGAATGGGAAGTAGTTGGATATCACATCTCATGCTATAGGAAGGGTCTCAGGTTTGGAATGGGAAGGAATTGGATATCACATCTCATGTTATAGGAAGGATCTCAGGTTTGGTATTAGAAGCATTGAGATATCACATCTCATGCTATAGGAAGGGTCTCAGGATTGGAATGTGAAGGATTTGGATATCACATCTCATGCTAAAGGAAGGGTCTCAGGTTTGGTAGAAGCATTGAGATATCACGTCTCTGCTATCGGAAGGGTCGCAGGATTGGATTGGGAAGGAGTTGGATATCCCTTCTCATGCTATAGGAAGGGTCTCAGGATTTGAATGGCAAGGAGTTGGATATCACATCTCATGCCATAGGAAGGGTCTCAGGTTTGGTATAAGCATTGAGATATCACATCTCTGCTATCGGAAGGGTCTCAGGATTGGATTGGGAAGGAGTTGGATATCCCTTCTCATGCTATAGGAAGTGTCTCAGGTTGGAATGGGAAGGAGTTGGATATCACATCTCATGTTATAGGAAGGGTCTCAGGATTGGAATGGGAAGGATTTGGATATCACATCTCTTGCTATAGGAAGGGTCTCAGGATTGGAATGGGTAGGAGTTGGATATTACTTTCTTGCTATAGGAAGGGTCTCATGTTTGGAATGGGAAGGAGTTGGATATCACATATGCTATAGTTAGTGTCTCAGGTTTGGAACGGGAAGGAGTTGGATATCACATCTCATGTTATAGGAAGGGTCTCAGGTTTGGTATAAGCATTGAGATATCACATCTCTGCTATCGGAAGCGGCTCAGGATTGGAATGGGAAGGAGTTGGATATCCCATCTCATGTTATAGTAAGAGTCTCTGGTTTGGTATTAGAATCATTGAGATATCACATCGCATGCTGTAGGAAGGGTCTAAGAATTGGAATGGGATGGACTTGGATATCACATCTCATGCTATAGGTAGGCTCTCAGGTTTGGTATAAGCATTGAGATATCACATCTCATGCTATAGGAAGGGTCTCAGGATTGGAATGGGAAGGATTTGGATATCACATCTCATGCTATAGGACGGGTCTCAGATTTGGTATAAGCATTGAGATATCACATCTCCTGCTAAAGGAAGGGTCTCAGGATTGGAATGGGAAGGAGTTGTATATGACATCTCAGGCCATAGGAAGGGTCTCAGGTTTGGTATAAGCATTGAGATATCACATCTCTGCTATCGGAAGGGTCTCAGGATTGGAATGGGAAGGAGTTGGATATCCCATCTCATGTTATAGGAAGGGTCTCAGGTTTGGTATTAGAAGCATAGAGATATCACATCTCATGCTATAGGAAGGGTCTCAGGATTGGAATGGGAAGGACTTGGATGTCACATCTCATGTTTCCTATGACATGAGATGTGATATCCAATTCCTTCCCATTCCAAACCTGAGACCCTTCCTACAACATGCAATGTGATATCTCAATGCCTCTAATACCAAACCTGAGACCAGTCCTATAACATGAGATGGGATATCCAACTCCTTCCCGTTCCAAACCTGAGACCCTTCCTATAGCATGAGATGTGATATCTCAATGCTTCTAATGCCAAACCTGAGATCCTTCCGATAGCATGAGATGTGATATCTCAATGCTTCTAATACCAAACTTGAGATCCTTCCGATAGCATGAGATGTGATATCTCAATGCTTCTAATACCAATCCTGAGATCCTTCCTATAACATGAGATGTGATATCCAAATCCTTCCCCTTCCAAACCTGAGACCCTCCCTTTAGCATGAGGCCTCAGGTTTGGTATTAGAAGCATTGAGATATCACATCTCATGCTATAGGAAGGGTCTCAGGATTGGAATGGGAAGGACTTGGATGTAACATCTCATGCTATAGGGAGGGTCTCAAGTTTGATATTAGAAGCATTGAGATAACAAATCTCATGATATCGGAAGGGTCTCAGGATTGGAATGGGAAGGAGTTGGATATCACATCTCATGATAAAGGAAAGGTCTAAGGTTTGGAAGGGGAAGGATTTGGATATCACATCTCATGTTATAGGACGGGTCTCAGGTTTGGTATTAGAAGCATTGAGATATCAAGTCTCATGGTATAAGAAGGGTCTCAGAATTGGAATGGGAAGGAGTTGGATATCACACCTCAAGCTATAGGAAGCGTCTCAGGATTGGAATGGGAAGGAGTTTGATATCACATCTCATGCCATAGTATGGTTCTCAGGTTTGGTAGAAGCATTGGGATATCACATCCCATGCTATCGGAAGGGTATCAGTATTGGATTTGGAAGGAGTTGGATATCCCATCTCATGCTATAGGAAGGGTCTCAGGTTGGAATGGGAAGGAGTTGGATATCATATCTCATGCTATAGGAAGGTTCTCAGGTTTGGAAGGGGAAGGAGTTGGATATCACATTTCATGTTAGAGGAAGGATCTCAGGTTTGGTATTAGAGGCCTTGAGATATCTCATCTCATGCTATCGGAAGGGTCTCAGGATTGGAATGGGAAGGAGTTGGATATCACATCTCAAGCTATAGGAAGGGTCTCAGGTTTGGTATAAGCATTGAGATATCACATCTCATGCTATAGGAAGGGTCTCAGGATTGGAATGGGAAGGAGTTGTATATGACATCTCATGCCATAGGAAGGGTCTCAGGTTTGGTATAAGCATTGAGATATCACATCTCATGCTATAGGAAGGGTCTCAGGATTGGAATGGGAAGGAGTTGTATATGACATCTCATGCCATAGGAAGGGTCTCAGGTTTGGTATAAGCATTGAGATATCACATCACATGCTATAGGAAGGGTCTCAGGATTGGAATGGGAAGGACTTGGATATCACATCTCATGCTATAGGCAGGGTCTCAGGTTTGGAAAGGGAAGGAGATGGATATCACATTTCATGTTAGAGGTAGGATCTCAGGTTTGGCATTAGAGGCATTGAGATATCACATCTCATGCTATCAGAAGGGTCTAAGGATTGGAATGGGAAGGAGTTGGATATCACATCTCATGCTAAAGGGAGGGTCTCAGGTTTGGAAGGGGAAGGATTTGGAAATCACATCTCATATTATAGGAAGGATCTCAGGTTTGGTATTAGAAGCATTGAGATATCACATCTCATGCTATCGGAAGGATCTCAGGTTTGGTATAAGAGGCATTGAGATATCACATCTCATGCTATCATAAGGGTCTCAGGATTGGAATGGGAAGGAGTTGGATATCACATCTCATGTTATAGGAAGGATCTCAGGTTTGGTATTAGAAGCATTGAGACATCACATCTCATGCTATAGGAAGGGTCTCAGGATTGGAATGGGAAGGAGTTGGATATCACATCTCATGCTATAGGAAGGGTCTCAGATTTGGTATAAGCATTGAGATATCACATCTCATGCTATAGGAAGGGTCTCAGGATTGGAATGGGAAGGAGTTGTATATGACATCTCATGCTAAAGGGAGGGTCTCAGGTTTGGAAGGAGAAGGATTTGGAAATCACATCTCATGTTATAGGAAGGATCTCAGGTTTGGTATTAGAAGCATTGAGATATCACATCTCATGCTATCGGAAGTATCTCAGGTTTGGTATTAGAGGCATTGAGATATCACATCTCATGCTATCATAAGGGTCTCAGGATTGGAATGGGAAGGAGTTGGATATCACATCTCTTGTTATAGGAAGGATCTCAGGTTTGGTATTAGAAGCATTGAGATATCACATCTCATGCTATAGGAAGGGTCTCAGGATTGGAATGGGAAGGAGTTGGATATCACATCTCATGCTATAGGAAGGGTCTCAGATTTGGTATAAGCATTGAGATATCACATCTCATGCTATAGGAAGGGTCTCAGGATTGGAATGGGAAGGAGTTGGATATCACACCTCATGCTATAGGAAGGGTCTCAGGTTTGGAACGGGAAGGAGTTAGATATCACATCTCATGTTATAGGAAGAGTCTCAGGTTTGTTATAAGCATTGAGATATCACAACTCTGCTATCGGAGGTGTCTCAGGATTGGGATGGGAAGGAATTGGATATCACATCTCATGCTATAGGAAGGGTATCAGGTTTGGAACGGGAAGGAGTTGGATATCCCATCTCATGTTATAGGACAGGTCTCAGGTTTGATATTAGAAGCATTAGATATCACATCTCTGCTATTGGAAGGGTCTCAGGATTGGAATGGGAAGGACTTGGATATCAGAATTCATGTTATAGGAAGGGTCTCAGGTTTGGTATTAGAAGCATTGAGATATCACATCTCATGCTATAGGAAGGGTCTCAGGATTAAAATGGGAAGGACTTGGATATCACATCTCATGCTATAGGAAGGGTCTCAGGATTGGAATGGGAAGGAGTTGTATATGACATCTCATGCCGTAGGAAGGGTCTCAGGTTTGGTATAAGCATTGAGATATCACATTTCTGCTATCGGAAGGGTCTCAGGATTGGAATGGGAAGGAGTTGCATATCCCATCTCATGTTATAGGACGGGTCTCAGGTTTATTATTAGAATCATTGAGATATCATATTGCATGCTATAGGAAGGGTCTAAGGATTGGAATTGGAAGGATTTGGATATCACATCTCATGCTATAGGTAGGCTCTCAGGTTTGGAAAGGGAAGGAGTTGGATATCACATTTCATGTTAGAGGAAGGATCTCAGGTTTGGTATTAGAGGCATTGAGATATCACATCTCATGCTATAGGAAGGGTCTTCGGGATTGGAATGGGAAGGAGTTAGATATCACATCTCATGCTATAGGAAGGGTCTCAGGTTTGGTATAAGCATTGAGATATCACATCTCATGCTATAGGAAGGGTCTCAGGATTGGAATGGGAAGGATATGTATATGACATTTCATGCCATAGGAAGGGTCTCAGGTTTGGTATAAGCATTGAGATATCACATCTATGCTTTTGGAAGGGTCTCAGGATTGGAATGGGAAGGAGTTGGATATCCCATCTCATGTTATAGGAAGAGTCTCAGGTTTGGTATTAGAAGCATTGAGATATCACATCTCATGCTATAGGAAGTGTCTCAGGATTGGAATGGGAAGGACTTGGATATCACATCTCATGCTATAGGGAGGGTCTCAAGTTTGATATTAGAAGCATTGAGATATCACATCTCATGCTATAGGAAGGGTCTCAGGATTGGAATGGAAGGAGTTGGATACCACATCTCATGTTTTAGGAAGGATCTCAGGTTTGGTATTAGAAGCATTGAGACATCACATCTCATGCTATAGGAAGGGTCTCAGGATTGGAATGGGAAGGAGTTGGATATCACATCTCATGCTATATGAAGGGTCTCAGGTTTGGTATAAGCATTGAGATATCACATCTCATGCTATAGGAAGGGTCTCAGGATTGGAATGGGAAGGAGTTGTATATGACATCTCATGCCGTAGGAAGGGTCTCAGGTTTGGTATAAGCATTGAGATATCACATCTCTGCTATCGTAAGGGTCTCAGGATTGGAATGGGAAGGAGTTGGATATCCCATCTCATGTTATAGGAAGAGTCTCAGGTTTGGTATTAGAAGCATTGAGATATCACATCTCATGCTATAGGAAGGGTCTCAGGATTGGAATGGGAAGCTGTTGGATATCACATCTCATGCTATAGGAAGGGTCTCAGGTTTGGTATAAGCATTGAGATATCACATCTCAAGCTATAGGAAGGGTCTCAGGATTGGAATGGGAAGGAGTTGGATATCACATCTCATGTTATAGGAAGGATCTCAGGTTTGGTATTAGAAGCATTGAGACATCACATCTCATGCTATAGGAAGGGTCTCAGGATTGGAATGGGAAGGAGTTGTATATGACATCTCATGCCGTAGGAAGGGTCTCAGGTTTGGTATAAGCATTGAGATATCACATCTCTGCTATCGGAAGGGTCTCAGGATTGGAATGGGAAGGAGTTGGATATCCCATCTCATGTTATAGGAAGGGTCTCATGATTGGAATGGGAAGGACTTGGATATCACATCTCATGCTATAGGAAGGCTCTTAGGTTTGGAAGGGGAAAGAGTTGGATATCACATTTCATGTTAGAGGTAGGATCTCAGGTTTGGTATTAGAGGCATTGAGATATCACATCTCATGCTATCAGAAGGGTCAGGATTGGAATGGGAAGGAGTTGGATATCACATCTCATGCTAAAGGGAGGGTCTCAGGTTTGGAAGGGGAAGGATTTGGATATCACATCTCATGTTATAGGAAGGATCTCAAGTTTGGTATTAGAAGCATTGAGATATCACATCTCATGCTATCAGAAGGGTCTCAGGATAGGAATGGGAAGGAGTTGGATATCACATCTCATGCTAAAGGGAGGGTCTCAGGTTTGGAAGGGGAAGGATTTGGATATCACATCTCATGTTATCGGAAGGATCTCAGGTTTGGTATTAGAAGTATTGAGATATCACATCTCATGCTATAGGAAGGGTCTCAGGATTGGAATGGGAACGAGTTGGATATCACATCTCATGCTAAAGGAAGGTTCTCAGGTTTGGTAGAAGCATTGAGATATCACATCTCATGCTATAGGAAGGGTCTCAGGATTGGAATGGGAAGGAGTTGTATATGACATCTCATGCCGTAGGAAGGGTCTCAGGTTTGGTATACGCATTGAGATATCACATCTCTGCTATCGGAAGGGTCTCAGGATTGGAATGGGAAGGAGTTGGATATCCCATCTCATGTTATAGGAAGGGTCTCATGATTGGAATGGGAAGGACTTGGATATCACATCTCATGCTATAGGAAGGCTCTTAGGTTTGGAAGGGGAAAGAGTTGGATATCACATTTCATGTTAGAGGTAGGATCTCAGGTTTGGTATTAGAGGCATTGAGATATCACATCTCATGCTATCAGAAGCGTCTCAGGATTGGAATGGGAAGGAGTTGGATATCACATCTCATGCTAAAGGGAGGGTCTCAGGTTTGGAAGGGGAAGGATTTGGATATCACATCTCATGTTATAGGAAGGATCTCAAGTTTGGTATTAGAAGCATTGAGATATCACATCTCATGCTATCAGAAGGGTCTCAGGATAGGAATGGGAAGGAGTTGGATATCACATCTCATGCTAAAGGGAGGGTCTCAGGTTTGGAAGGGGAAGGATTTGGATATCACATCTCATGTTATCGGAAGGATCTCAGGTTTGGTATTAGAAGTATTGAGATATCACATCTCATGCTATAGGAAGGGTCTCAGGATTGGAATGGGAACGAGTTGGATATCACATCTCATGCTAAAGGAAGGGTCTCAGGTTTGGTAGAAGCATTGAGATATCACATCTCATGCTATAGGAAGGGTCTCAGGATTGGAATGGGAAGGAGTTGTATATGACATCTCATGCCGTAGGAAGGGTCTCAGGTTTGGTATAAGCATTGAGATATCACATCTCTGCTATCGGAAGGGTCTCAGGATTGGAATGGGAAGGAGTTGGATATCCCATCTCATGTTATAGGAAGGGTCTCATGATTGGAATGGGAAGGACTTGGATATCACATCTCATGCTATAGGAAGGCTCTTAGGTTTGGAAGGGGAAAGAGTTGGATATCACATTTCATGTTAGAGGTAGGATCTCAGGTTTGGTATTAGAGGCATTGAGATATCACATCTCATGCTATCAGAAGCGTCTCAGGATTGGAATGGGAAGGAGTTGGATATCACATCTAATGCTAAAGGGAAGGTCTCAGGTTTGGAAGGGGAAGGATTTGGATATCACATCTCATGTTATAGGAAGGATCTCAAGTTTGGTATTAGAAGCATTGAGATATCACATCTCATGCTATCAGAAGGGTCTCAGGATAGGAATGGGAAGGAGTTGGATATCACATCTCATGCTAAAGGGAGGGTCTCAGGTTTGGAAGGGGAAGGATTTGGATATCACATCTCATGTTATCGGAAGGATCTCAGGTTTAGTATTAGAAGTATTGAGATATCACATCTCATGCTATAGGAAGGGTCTCAGGATTGGAATGGGAACGAGTTGGATATCACATCTCATGCTAAAGGAAGGGTCTCAGGTTTGGTAGAAGCATTGAGATATCACATCTCATGCTATAGGAAGGGTCTCAGGATTGGAATGGGAAGGACTTAGATATCACATATCATGCTATAGGGAGGGTCTCAGCTTTGATATTAGAAGCATTGAGATATCACATCTCATGCTATCGGAAGTGTCTCAGGATTGGAATGGGAAGGAGCTGGATATCACATCTCATGCTAAAGGAAGGGTCTCAGGTTTGGAACGGGAAGGAGTTGGATATCACATCTCATGTTATAGGAAGGGTCTCAGGTTGGTATAAGCATTGATATATCACATCTCTGCTATCGGAAGTGTCTCAGGATTGGAATGGGAAGGAGTTGGATATCCCATCTCATGTTATAGGACGGGTCTCAGGTTTGTTATTAGAATCATTGAGATATCATATTGCATGCTGTAGGAAGGGTCTAAGGATTGGAATGGGAAGGACTTGGATATCATATCTCATGCTATAGATAGGCTCTCAGGTTTGGAAAGGGAAGGAGTTGGATATCACATTTCATGTTAGAGGAAGGATCTCAGGTTTGGTATTAGAGGCATTGAGATATCACATCTCATGCTATAGGAAGGGTCTCAGGTTGGAATTGGAAGGAGTTGGATATCACATCTCATGTTATAGGAAGGGTCTCAGGATTGGAATGGGAAGGACTTGGATATCACATCTCATGCTATAGGAAGGCTCTCAGGTTTGGAAGGGGAAAGAGTTGGATATCACATTTCATGTTAGAGGTAGGATCTCAGGTTTGGTATTAGAGGCAATGAGATATCACATCTCATGCTATCAGAAGGGTCTCAGATTTAGAATGGGAAGGAGTTGGATATCACATCTCATGCTAAAGGGAGGGTCTCAGGTTTGGAAGGGGAAGGATTTGGATATCACATCTCATGTTATAGGAAGGATCTCAGGTTTGGTATTAGAAGCATTGAGATATCACATCTCATGCTATCGGAAGGATCTCAGGTTTGGTATTAGAAGCATTGAGATATCACATCTCATGCTATCAGAAGGTTCTCAGGATTGGAATGGGAAGGAGTTGGATATCCCATCTCATGCTAAAGGGAGGGTCTCAGGTTTGGAAGGGGAAGGATTTGGATATCACATCTCATGTTATCGGAAGGATCTCAGGTTTGGTATTAGAAGTATTGAGATATCACATCTCATGCTATAGGAAGGGTCTCAGGATTGGAATATGGGAAGTAGTTGGATATCACATCTCATGCTAAAGGAAGGGTCTCAGGTTTGGTAGAAGCATTGAGATATCACATCTCATGCTATAGGAAGGGTCTCAGGAGGATATCACATCTCATGCTATAGGAAGGGTCTCAGATTTGGTATAAGTATTGAGATATCACATCTCATGCTAAAGGAAGGGTCTCAGGATTGGAATGGGAAGGAGTTGTATATGACATCTCAGGCCATAGGAAGGTTCTCAGGTTTGGTATAAGCATTGAGATATCACATCTCTGCTATCGGAAGGGTCTCAGGATTGGAATGGGAAGGAGTTGGATATCCCATCTCATGTTATAGGAAGGGTCTCAGGTTTGGTATTAGAAGCATAGAGATATCACATCTCATGCTATAGGAAGGATCTCAGGATTTGAATGGCAAGGAGTTGGATATCACATCTCATGCCATAGGAAGGGTCTCAGGTTTGGTATAAGCATTGAGATATCACATCTCTGCTATCGGAAGGGTCTCAGGATTGGATTGGGAAGGAGTTAGATATCCCTTCTCATGCTATAGGAAGTGTCTCAGGTTGGAATGGGAAGGAGTTGGATATCACATCTCATGTTATAGGAAGGGTCTCAGGATTGGAAGGGGAAGGATTTGGATATCACATCTCATGTTATAGGACGGGTCTCAGGTTTGGTATTAGATGCATTGAGATATCAAGTCTCATGGTATAAGAAGGGTCTCAGAATTGGAATGGGAAGGAGTTGGATATCACACCTCAAGCTATAGGAAGGGTCTCAGGATTGGAATGGGAAGGAGTTTGATATCACATCTCATGCCATAGTATGGGTCTCAGGTTTGGTAGAAGCATTGGGATATCACATCTCATGCTATCGGAAGGGTATCAGTATTGGATTTGGAAGAAGTTGGATAACCCATCTCATGCTATAGGAAGGGTCTCAGGTTGGAATGGGAAGGAGTTGGATATCACATTTCATGTTATAGGAAGGGTCTCAGGATTGGAATGGGAAGGACTTGGATATCATATCTCATGCTATAGGACGGGTCTCAGGTTTGTTATTAGAATCATTGAGATATCATATTGCATGCTGTAGGAAGGGTCTAAGGATTGGAATGGGAAGGACCTGGATATCACATCTCATGCTATAGAACGGCTCTCAGGTTTGGAAAGGGAAGGAGTTGGATATCACATCTCATGTTATAGGATGGATCTCAGGTTTGGTATTAGAAGTATTGAGATATCACATCTCATGCTATAGGAAGGGTCTCAGGATTGGAATGGGAAGGAGTTGGATATCACATCTCATGCTAAAGGAAGGGTCTCAGGTTTGGTAGAAGCATTGAGATATCACATCTCATGCTATAGGAAGGGTCTCAGGATTGGAATGGGATGGACTTAGATATCACATATCATGCTATAGGGAGGGTCTCAGTTTTGATATTAGAAGCATTGAGATATCACATCTCATGCTATCGGAAGTGTCTCAGGGTTGGAATGGGAAGGAGTTGGATATCACATCTCATCCAATAGGAAGGGTCTCAGGTTTGGAATGGGAAGGAATTGGATATCACATCTCATGTTATAGGAAGGATCTCAGGTTTGGTATTAGAAGCATTGAGATATCACATCTCATGCTATAGGAAGGGTCTCAGGATTGGAATGTGAAGGATTTGGATATCACATCTCATGCTAAAGGAAGGGTCTCAGGTTTGGTAGAAGCATTGAGATATCACATCTCATGCTATAGGAAGGGTCTCAGGATTGGAATGGGAAGGAGTTGTATATGACATATCATGCCGTAGGAAGGGTCTCAGGTTTGGTATAAGCATTGAGATATCACATCTCTGCTATCGGAAGGGTCTCAGGATTGGAATGGGAAGGAGTTGGATATCCCATCTCATGTTATAGGAAGGGTCTCATGATTGGAATGGGAAGGACTTGGATATCACATCTCATGCTATAGGAAGGCTCTTAGGTTTGGAAGGGGAAAGAGTTGGATATCACATTTCATGTTAGAGGTAGGATCTCAGGTTTGGTATTAGAGGCATTGAGATATCACATTTCATGCTATCAGAAGCGTCTCAGGATTGGAATGGGAAGGAGTTGGATATCACATCTAATGCTAAAGGGAGGGTCTCAGGTTTGGAAGGGGAAGGATTTGGATATCACATCTCATGTTATAGGAAGGATCTCAAGTTTGGTATTAGAAGCATTGAGATATCACATCTCATGCTATCAGAAGGGTCTCAGGATAGGAATGGGAAGGAGTTGGATATCACATCTCATGCTAAAGGGAGGGTCTCAGGTTTGGAAGGGGAAGGATTTGGATATCACATCTCATGTTATCGGAAGGATCTCAGGTTTGGTATTAGAAGTATTGAGATATCACATCTCATGCTATAGGAAGGGTCTCAGGATTGGAATGGGAACGAGTTGGATATCACATCTCATGCTAAAGGAAGGGTCTCAGGTTTGGTAGAAGCATTGAGATATCACATCTCATGCTATAGGAAGGGTCTCAGGATTGGAATGGGAAGGACTTAGATATCACATATCATGCTATAGGGAGGGTCTCAGCTTTGATATTAGAAGCATTGAGATATCACATCTCATGCTATCGGAAGTGTCTCAGGATTGGAATGGGAAGGAGCTGGATATCACATCTCATGCTAAAGGAAGGGTCTCAGGTTTGGAACGGGAAGGAGTTGGATATCACATCTCATGTTATAGGAAGGGTCTCAGGTTGGTATAAGCATTGATATATCACATCTCTGCTATCGGAAGTGTCTCAGGATTGGAATGGGAAGGAGTTGGATATCCCATCTCATGTTATAGGACGGGTCTCAGGTTTGTTATTAGAATCATTGAGATATCATATTGCATGCTGTAGGAAGGGTCTAAGGATTGGAATGGGAAGGACTTGGATATCACATCTCATGCTATAGATAGGCTCTCAGGTTTGGAAAGGGAAGGAGTTGGATATCACATTTCATGTTAGAGGAAGGATCTCAGGTTTGGTATTAGAGGCATTGAGATATCACATCTCATGCTATAGGAAGGGTCTCAGGTTGGAATTGGAAGGAGTTGGATATCACATCTCATGTTATAGGAAGGGTCTCAGGATTGGAATGGGAAGGACTTGGATATCACATCTCATGCTATAGGAAGGCTCTCAGGTTTGGAAGGGGAAAGAGTTGGATATCACATTTCATGTTAGAGGTAGGATCTCAGGTTTGGTATTAGAGGCAATGAGATATCACATCTCATGCTATCAGAAGGGTCTCAGATTTAGAATGGGAAGGAGTTGGATATCACATCTCATGCTAAAGGGAGGGTCTCAGGTTTGGAAGGGGAAGGATTTGGATATCACATCTCATGTTATAGGAAGGATCTCAGGTTTGGTATTAGAAGCATTGAGATATCACATCTCATGCTATCGGAAGGATCTCAGGTTTGGTATTAGAAGCATTGAGATATCACATCTCATGCTATCAGAAGGTTCTCAGGATTGGAATGGGAAGGAGTTGGATATCCCATCTCATGCTAAAGGGAGGGTCTCAGGTTTGGAAGGGGAAGGATTTGGATATCACATCTCATGTTATCGGAAGGATCTCAGGTTTGGTATTAGAAGTATTGAGATATCACATCTCATGCTATAGGAAGGGTCTCAGGATTGGAATATGGGAAGTAGTTGGATATCACATCTCATGCTAAAGGAAGGGTCTCAGGTTTGGTAGAAGCATTGAGATATCACATCTCATGCTATAGGAAGGGTCTCAGGAGGATATCACATCTCATGCTATAGGAAGGGTCTCAGATTTGGTATAAGTATTGAGATATCACATCTCATGCTAAAGGAAGGGTCTCAGGATTGGAATGGGAAGGAGTTGTATATGACATCTCAGGCCATAGGAAGGTTCTCAGGTTTGGTATAAGCATTGAGATATCACATCTCTGCTATCGGAAGGGTCTCAGGATTGGAATGGGAAGGAGTTGGATATCCCATCTCATGTTATAGGAAGGGTCTCAGGTTTGGTATTAGAAGCATAGAGATATCACATCTCATGCTATAGGAAGGATCTCAGGATTTGAATGGCAAGGAGTTGGATATCACATCTCATGCCATAGGAAGGGTCTCAGGTTTGGTATAAGCATTGAGATATCACATCTCTGCTATCGGAAGGGTCTCAGGATTGGATTGGGAAGGAGTTAGATATCCCTTCTCATGCTATAGGAAGTGTCTCAGGTTGGAATGGGAAGGAGTTGGATATCACATCTCATGTTATAGGAAGGGTCTCAGGATTGGAAGGGGAAGGATTTGGATATCACATCTCATGTTATAGGACGGGTCTCAGGTTTGGTATTAGATGCATTGAGATATCAAGTCTCATGGTATAAGAAGGGTCTCAGAATTGGAATGGGAAGGAGTTGGATATCACACCTCAAGCTATAGGAAGGGTCTCAGGATTGGAATGGGAAGGAGTTTGATATCACATCTCATGCCATAGTATGGGTCTCAGGTTTGGTAGAAGCATTGGGATATCACATCTCATGCTATCGGAAGGGTATCAGTATTGGATTTGGAAGAAGTTGGATATCCCATCTCATGCTATAGGAAGGGTCTCAGGTTGGAATGGGAAGGAGTTGGATATCACATTTCATGTTATAGGAAGGGTCTCAGGATTGGAATGGGAAGGACTTGGATATCATATCTCATGCTATAGGACGGGTCTCAGGTTTGTTATTAGAATCATTGAGATATCATATTGCATGCTGTAGGAAGGGTCTAAGGATTGGAATGGGAAGGACTTGGATATCACATCTCATGCTATAGATAGGCTCTTAGGTTTGGAAAGGGAAGGAGTTGGATATCACATTTCATGTTAGAGGAAGGATCTCAGGTTTGGTATTAGAAGCATTGAGATATCACATCTCATGCTATATGAAGGGTCTCAGGATTGGAATGGGAAGTAGTTGGATATCACATCTCATGCTATAGGAAGGGTCTCAGGTTTGGTATAAGCATTGAGATATCACATCTCATGCTATAGGACAGGTCTCAGGATTGGAATGGAAGGAGTTGGATATCACATATCATGTTATAGGAGGGATCTCAGGTTTGGTATTAGAAGCATTGAGACATCACATCTCATGCTATAGGAAGGGTCTCAGGGTTGGAATGGGAAGGAGTTGGATATCACATCTCATCCAATAGGAAGGGTCTCAGGTTTGGAATGGGAAGGAATTGGATATCACATCTCATGTTATAGGAAGGATCTCAGGTTTGGTATTAGAAGCATTGAGATATCACATCTCATGCTATAGGAAGGGTCTCAGGATTGGAATGTGAAGGATTTGGATATCACATCTCATGCTAAAGGAAGGGTCTCAGGTTTGGTAGAAGCATTGAGATATCACATCTCATGCTATAGGAAGGGTCTCAGGATTGGAATGGGAAGGAGTTGTATATGACATCTCATGCCGTAGGAAGGGTCTCAGGTTTGGTATAAGCATTGAGATATCACATCTCTGCTATCGGAAGGGTCTCAGGATTGGAATGGGAAGGAGTTGGATATCCCATCTCATGTTATAGGAAGGGTCTCATGATTGGAATGGGAAGGACTTGGATATCACATCTCATGCTATCAGAAGCGTCTCAGGATTGGAATGGGAAGGAGTTGGATATCACATCTAATGCTAAAGGGAGGGTCTCAGGTTTGGAAGGGGAAGGATTTGGATATCACATCTCATGTTATAGGAAGGATCTCAAGTTTGGTATTAGAAGCATTGAGATATCACATCTCATGCTATCAGAAGGGTCTCAGGATAGGAATGGGAAGGAGTTGGATATCACATCTCATGCTAAAGGGAGGGTCTCAGGTTTGGAAGGGGAAGGATTTGGATATCACATCTCATGTTATCGGAAGGATCTCAGGTTTGGTATTAGAAGTATTGAGATATCACATCTCATGCTATAGGAAGGGTCTCAGGATTGGAATGGGAACGAGTTGGATATCACATCTCATGCTAAAGGAAGGGTCTCAGGTTTGGTAGAAGCATTGAGATATCACATCTCATGCTATAGGAAGGGTCTCAGGATTGGAATGGGAAGGACTTAGATATCACATATCATGCTATAGGGAGGGTCTCAGCTTTGATATTAGAAGCATTGAGATATCACATCTCATGCTATCGGAAGTGTCTCAGGATTGGAATGGGAAGGAGCTGGATATCACATCTCATGCTAAAGGAAGGGTCTCAGGTTTGGAACGGGAAGGAGTTGGATATCACATCTCATGTTATAGGAAGGGTCTCAGGTTGGTATAAGCATTGATATATCACATCTCTGCTATCGGAAGTGTCTCAGGATTGGAATGGGAAGGAGTTGGATATCCCATCTCATGTTATAGGACGGGTCTCAGGTTTGTTATTAGAATCATTGAGATATCATATTGCATGCTGTAGGAAGGGTCTAAGGATTGGAATGGGAAGGACTTGGATATCACATCTCATGCTATAGATAGGCTCTCAGGTTTGGAAAGGGAAGGAGTTGGATATCACATTTCATGTTAGAGGAAGGATCTCAGGTTTGGTATTAGAGGCATTGAGATATCACATCTCATGCTATAGGAAGGGTCTCAGGTTGGAATTGGAAGGAGTTGGATATCACATCTCATGTTATAGGAAGGGTCTCAGGATTGGAATGGGAAGGACTTGGATATCACATCTCATGTTATAGGAAGGATCTCAGGTTTGGTATTAGAAGCATTGAGATATCACATCTCATGCTATCGGAAGGATCTCAGGTTTGGTATTAGAAGCATTGAGATATCACATCTCATGCTATCAGAAGGTTCTCAGGATTGGAATGGGAAGGAGTTGGATATCCCATCTCATGCTAAAGGGAGGGTCTCAGGTTTGGAAGGGGAAGGATTTGGATATCACATCTCATGTTATCGGAAGGATCTCAGGTTTGGTATTAGAAGTATTGAGATATCACATCTCATGCTATAGGAAGGGTCTCAGGATTGGAATATGGGAAGTAGTTGGATATCACATCTCATGCTAAAGGAAGGGTCTCAGGTTTGGTAGAAGCATTGAGATATCACATCTCATGCTATAGGAAGGGTCTCAGGAGGATATCACATCTCATGCTATAGGAAGGGTCTCAGATTTGGTATAAGTATTGAGATATCACATCTCATGCTAAAGGAAGGGTCTCAGGATTGGAATGGGAAGGAGTTGTATATGACATCTCAGGCCATAGGAAGGTTCTCAGGTTTGGTATAAGCATTGAGATATCACATCTCTGCTATCGGAAGGGTCTCAGGATTGGAATGGGAAGGAGTTGGACATCCCATCTCATGTTATAGGAAGGGTCTCAGGTTTGGTATTAGAAGCATAGAGATATCACATCTCATGCTATAGGAAGGATCTCAGGATTTGAATGGCAAGGAGTTGGATATCACATCTCATGCCATAGGAAGGGTCTCAGGTTTGGTATAAGCATTGAGATATCACATCTCTGCTATCGGAAGGGTCTCAGGATTGGATTGGGAAGGAGTTAGATATCCCTTCTCATGCTATAGGAAGTGTCTCAGGTTGGAATGGGAAGGAGTTGGATATCACATCTCATGTTATAGGAAGGGTCTCAGGATTGGAAGGGGAAGGATTTGGATATCACATCTCATGTTATAGGACGGGTCTCAGGTTTGGTATTAGATGCATTGAGATATCAAGTCTCATGGTATAAGAAGGGTCTCAGAATTGGAATGGGAAGGAGTTGGATATCACACCTCAAGCTATAGGAAGGGTCTCAGGATTGGAATGGGAAGGAGTTTGATATCACATCTCATGCCATAGTATGGGTCTCAGGTTTGGTAGAAGCATTGGGATATCACATCTCATGCTATCGGAAGGGTATCAGTATTGGATTTGGAAGAAGTTGGATATCCCATCTCATGCTATAGGAAGGTCTCAGGTTGGAATGGGAAGGAGTTGGATATCACATTTCATGTTATAGGAAGGGTCTCAGGATTGGAATGGGAAGGACTTGGATATCATATCTCATGCTATAGGACGGGTCTCAGGTTTGTTATTAGAATCATTGAGATATCATATTGCATGCTGTAGGAAGGGTCTAAGGATTGGAATGGGAAGGACTTGGATATCACATCTCATGCTATAGATAGGCTCTTAGGTTTGGAAAGGGAAGGAGTTGGATATCACATTTCATGTTAGAGGAAGGATCTCAGGTTTGGTATTAGAAGCATTGAGATATCACATCTCATGCTATATGAAGGGTCTCAGGATTGGAATGGGAAGTAGTTGGATATCACATCTCATGCTATAGGAAGGGTCTCAGGTTTGGTATAAGCATTGAGATATCACATCTCATGCTATAGGACAGGTCTCAGGATTGGAATGGAAGGAGTTGGATATCACATATCATGTTATAGGAGGGATCTCAGGTTTGGTATTAGAAGCATTGAGACATCACATCTCATGCTATAGGAAGGGTCTCAGGGTTGGAATGGGAAGGAGTTGGATATCACATCTCATCCAATAGGAAGGGTCTCAGGTTTGGAATGGGAAGGAATTGGATATCACATCTCATGTTATAGGAAGGATCTCAGGTTTGGTATTAGAAGCATTGAGATAGCACATCTCATGCTATAGGAAGGGTCTCAGGATTGGAATGTGAAGGATTTGGATATCACATCTCATGCTAAAGGAAGGGTCTCAGGTTTGGTAGAAGCATTGAGATATCACGTCTCTGCTATCGGAAGGGTCTCAGGAATGGATTGGGAAGGAGTTGGATATCCCTTCTCATGCTATAGGAAGGGTCTCAGGATTTGAATGGCAAGGAGTTGGATATCACATCTCATGCCATAGGAAGGGTCTCAGGTTTGGTATAAGCATTGAGATATCACATCTCTGCTATCGGAAGGGTCTCAGGATTGGAATGGGAAGGAGTTGGATATTCCCATCTCATGTTATAGGAAGGGTCATTGGTTTGGTATTAGAAGCATTGAGATATCACATCTCATGCTATAGGAAGGGTCTCAGGATTGGAATGGGAAGGACTTGGATATCACATCCCCTGCTATAGGGAGGGTCTCAAGTTTGATATTAGAAGCTTTGAGATATCACATCTCATGATATCGGAAGGGTCTCAGGATTGGAATGGGAAGGAGTTGGATATCACATCTCATGATAAAGGAAGGGTCTAAGGTTTGGAAGGGGAAGGATTTGGATATCACATCTCATGTTATATTACGGGTCTCAGGTTTGGTATTAGAAGCATTGAGATATCAAGTCTCAGAGTATAGGAAGGGTCTCAGAATTGGAATGGGAAGGAGTTGGATATCACATCTCAAGCTATAGGAAGGGTCTCAGGATTGGAATGGGAAGGACTTGGATATCACATCTCATGCTATAGGAAGGCTCTCAGGTTTGGAAGGGGAAAGAGTTGGATATCACATTTCATGTTAGAGGTAGGATCTCAGGTTTGGTATTAGAGGCATTGAGATATCACATCTCATGCTATCAGAAGGGTCTCAGGAATGGAATGGGAAGGAGTTGGATATCACATCTCATGCTAAAGGGAGGGTCTCAGGTTTGGAAGGGGAAGGATTTGGATATCACATCTCATGTTATAGGAAGGATCTCAGGTTTGGTATTAGAAGCATTGAGATATCACATCTCATGCTATCGGAAGGATCTCAGGTTTGGTATTAGAAGCATTGAGATATCACATCTCATGCTATCAGAAGGGTCTAAGGATTGGAATGGGAAGGAGTTGGATATCACATCTCATGCTAAAGGGAGGGTCTCAGGTTTGGAAGGGGAAGGATTTGGATATCACATCTCATGTTATCGGAAGGATCTCACGTTTGGTATTAGAAGTATTGAGATATCATATCTCATGCTATAGGAAGGGTCTCAGGATTGGAATGGGAAAGAGTTGGATATCACATCTCATGCTATAGGGAGTGTCTCAGGATTGGAATGGGAAGGACTTAGATATCACATATCATGCTATAGGGAGGGTCTCAGTTTTGATATTTGAAGCATTGAGATAATACATCTCATGCTATCGGAAGTGTCTCAGGATTGGAATGGGAAGGAGCTGGATATCACATCTCATGCTAAAGGAAGAGTCTCAGGTTTGGAACGGGAAGGATTTGGATATCACATCTCATGTTATAGGAAGGGTCTCAGGTTTGGTATAAGCATTGAGATATCACATCTCTGCTATCGGAAGTGTCTCAGGATTGGAATGGGAAGGAGTTGGATATCACATCTCATGTTATAGGACGGGTCTCAGGTTTGTTATTAGAATCATTGAGATATCATATTGCATGCTGTAGGAAGGGTCTAAGGGTTGGAATGGGAAGGACTTGGATATCACATCTCATGCTATAGATAGGCTCTTCGGTTTGGAAAGGGAAGGAGTTGGATATCACATTTCATGTTAGAGGAAGGATCTCAGGTTTGGTATTAGAAGCATTGAGATATCACATCTCATGCTATAGGAAGGGTCTCAGGATTGGAATGGGAAGTAGTTGGATATCACATCTCATGCTATAGGAAGGGTCTCAGGTTTAGTATAAGCATTGATATATCACATCTCATGCTATAGGACGGGTCTCAGGATTTGAATGGAAGGAGTTGGATATCACATCTCATGTTATAGGAAGGATCTCAGGTTTGGTATTAGAAGCATTGAGACATCACATCTCATGCTATAGGAAGGGTCTCAGGGTTGGAATGGGAAGGAGTTGGATATCACATCTCATCCAATAGGAAGGGTCTCAGGTTTGGAATGGGAAGGAATTGGATATCACATCTCATGTTATAGGAAGGATCTCAGGTTTGGTATTAGAAGCATTGAGATATCACATCTCATGCTATAGGAAGGGTCTCAGGATTGGAATGTGAAGGATTTGGATATCACATCTCATGCTAAAGGAAGGGTCTCAGGTTTGGTAGAAGCATTGAGATATCACGTCTCTGCTATCGGAAGGGTCGCAAGATTGGATTGGGAAGGAGTTGGATATCCCTTCTCATGCTATAGGAAGGGTCTCAGGATTTGAATGGCAAGGAGTTGGATATCACATCTCATGCCATAGGAAGGGTCTCAGGTTTGGTATAAACATTGAGATATCACATCTCTGCTATCGGAAGGGTCTCAGGATTGGATTGGGAAGGAGTTGGATATCCCTTCTCATGCTATAGGAAGTGTCTCAGGTTGGAATGGGAAGGAGTTGGATATCACATCTCATGTTATAGGAAGGGTCTCAGGATTGGAATGGGAAGGATTTGGATATCACATCTCTTGCTATAGGAAGGGTCTCAGGATTGGAATGGGTAGGAGTTGGATATTACTTTCTTGCTATAGGAAGGGTCTCATGTTTGGAATGGGAAGGAGTTGGATATCACATATGCTATAGTTAGTGTCTCAGGTTTGGAACGGGAAGGAGTTGGATATCACATCTCATGTTATAGTAAGAGTCTCTGGTTTGGTATTAGAATCATTGAGATATCACATCGCATGCTGTAGGAAGGGTCTAAGGATTGGAATGGGATGGACTTGGATATCACATCTCATGCTATAGGTAGGCTCTCAGGTTTGGTATAAGCATTGAGATATCACATCTCATGCTATAGGAAGGGTCTCAGGATTGGAATGGGAAGGATTTGGATATCACATCTCATGCTATAGGAAGGGTCTCAGATTTGGTATAAGCATTGAGATATCACATCTCATGCTAAAGGAAGGGTCTCAGGATTGGAATGGGAAGGAGTTGTATATGACATCTCAGGCCATAGGAAGGGTCTCAGGTTTGGTATAAGCATTGAGATATCACATCTCTGCTATCGGAAGGGTCTCAGGATTGGAATGGGAAGGAGTTGGATATCCCATCTCATGTTATAGGAAGGGTCTCAGGTTTGGTATTAGAAGCATAGAGATATCACATCTCATGCTATAGGAAGGGTCTCAGGATTGGAATGGGAAGGACTTGGATGTCACATCTCATGCTATAGGGAGGATCTCAAGTTTGATATTAGAAGCATTGAGATAACAAATCTCATGATATCGGAAGGGTCTCAGGATTGGAATGGGAAGGAGTTGGATACCACATCTCATGATAAAGGAAGGGTCTAAGGTTTGGAAGGGGAAGGATTTGGATATCACATCTCATGTTATAGGACGGGTCTCAGGTTTGGTATTAGAAGCATTGAGATATCAAGTCTCATGGTATAAGAAGGGTCTCAGAATTGGAATGGGAAGGAGTTGGATATCACACCTCAAGCTATAGGAAGGGTCTCAGGATTGGAATGGGAAGGAGTTTGATATCACATCTCATGCCATAGTATGGGTCTCAGGTTTGGTAGAAGCATTGGGATATCACATCTCATGCTATCGGAAGGGTATCAGTATTGGATTTTGAAGAAGTTGGATATCCCATCTCATGCTATAGGAAGGGTCTCAGGTTGGAATGGGAAGGAGTTGGATATCACATTTCATGTTATAGGAAGGGTCTCAGGATTGGAATGGGAAGGACTTGGATATCATATCTCATGCTATAGGACGGGTCTCAGGTTTGTTATTAGAATCATTGAGATATCATATTGCATGCTGTAGGAAGGGTCTAAGGATTGGAATAGGAAGGACCTGGATGTCACATCTCATGCTATAGATAGGCTCTTAGGTTTGGAAAGGGAAGGAGTTGGATATCACATTTCATGTTAGAGGAAGGATCTCAGGTTTGGTATTAGAAGCATTGAGATATCACATCTAATGCTATAGGAAGGGTCTCAGGATTGGAATGGGAAGTAGTTGGATATCACATCTCATGCTATAGGAAGGGTCTCAGGTTTGGTATAAGCATTGCGATATCACATCTCATGCTATAGGACGGGTCTCAGGATTGGAATGGAAGGAGTTGGATATCACATCTCATGTTATAGGAAGGATCTCAGGTTTGGTATTAGAATCATTGAGACATCACATCTCATGCTATAGGAAGGGTCTCAGGGTTGGAATGTGAAGGAGTTGGATATCACAACTCATCCAATAGGAAGGGTCTCAGGTTTGGAATGGGAAGGAATTGGATATCACATCTCATGTTATAGGAAGGATCTCAGGTTTGGTATTAGAAGCATTGAGATATCACATCTCATGCTATAGGAAGGGTCTCAGGATTGGAATGTGAAGGATTTGGATATCACATCTCATGCTAAAGGAAGGGTCTCAGGTTTGGTAGAAGCATTGAGATATCACGTCTCTGCTATCGGAAGGGTCTCAGGATTGGATTGGGAAGGAGTTGGATATCCCTTCTCATGCTATAGGAAGGGTCTCAGGATTTGAATGGCAAGGAGTTGGATATCACATCTCATGCCATACGAAGGGTCTCAGGTTTGGTATAAGCATTGAGATATCACATCTCTGCTATCGGAAGGGTCTCAGGATTGGAATGGGAAGGAGTTGGATATTCCCATCTCATGTAATAGGAAGGGTCTCAGGTTTGGTATTAGAAGCATTGAGATATCACATCTCATGCTATAGGAAGGGTCTCAGGATTGGAATGGGAAGGACTTGGATATCACATCTCATGCTATAGGGAGGGTCTCAAGTTTGATATTAGAAGCTTTGAGATATCACATCTCATGATATCGGAAGGGTCTCAGGATTGGAATGGGAAGTAGTTGGATATCACATCTCATGATAAAGGAAGGGTCTAAGGTTTGGAAGGGGAAGGATTTGGATATCACATCTCATGTTATATTACGGGTCTCAGGTTTGGTATTAGAAGCATTGAGATATCAAGTCTCAGAGTATAGGAAGGGTCTCAGAATTGGAATGGGAAGGAGTTGGATATCACATCTCAAGCTATAGGAAGGGTCTCAGGATTGGAATGGGAAGGACTTGGATATCACATCTCATGCTATAGGAAGGCTCTCAGGTTTGGAAGGGGAAAGAGTTGGATATCACATTTCATGTTAGAGGTAGGATCTCAGGTTTGGTATTAGAGGCATTGAGATATCACATCTCATGCTATCAGAAGGGTCTCGGGAATGGAATGGGAAGGAGTTGGATATCACATCTCATGCTAAAGGGAGGGTCTCAGGTTTGGAAGGGGAAGGATTTGGATATCACATCTCATGTTATAGGAAGGATCTCAGGTTTGGTATTAGAAGCATTTAGATATCACATCTCATGCTATCGGAAGGATCTCAGGTTTGGTATTAGAAGCATTGAGATATCACATCTCATGCTATCAGAAGGGTCTCAGGATTGGAATGGGAAGGAGTTGGATATCACATCTCATGCTAAAGGGAGGGTCTCAGGTTTGGAAGGGGAAGGATTTGGATATCACATCTCATGTTATCGGAAGGATCTCACGTTTGGTATTAGAAGTATTGAGATATCATATCTCATGCTATAGGAAGGGTCTCAGGATTGGAATGGGAAGGAGTTGGATATCACATCTCATGCTATAGGAAGTGTCTCAGGATTGTAATGGGAAGGACTTGGATATCACATCTCATGCTATAGGTAGGGTCTCAAGTTTGATATTAGAAGCATTGAGATATCACATCTCATGCTATAGGAAGGGTCTGAGGATTGGAATGGGAAGGAGTTGGATATCACATCTCATGCTATGGGAAGGGTCTCAGGTTTGGTATAAGCAGTGAGATATCACATCTCATGCTATAGGAAGTGTCTCAGGATTGGAATGTGAAGGATTTGGATATCACATCTCATGCTAAAGGAAGGGTCTCAGGTTTGGTAGAAGCATTGAGATATCACGTCTCTGCTATCGGAAGGGTCTCAGGATTGGATTGGGAAGGAGTTGGATATCCCTTCTCATGCTATAGGAAGGGTCTCAGGATTTGAATGGCAAGGAGTTGGATATCACATCTCATGCCATAGGAAGGGTCTCAGGTTTGGTATAAGCATTGAGATATCACATCTCTGCTATCGGAAGGGTCTCAGGATTGGAATGGGAAGGAGTTGGATATTCCCATCTCATGTTATAGGAAGGGTCATTGGTTTGGTATTAGAAGCATTGAGATATCACATCTCATGCTATAGGAAGGGTCTCAGGATTGGAATGGGAAGGACTTGGATATCACATCCCCTGCTATAGGGAGGGTCTCAAGTTTGATATTAGAAGCTTTGAGATATCACATCTCATGATATCGGAAGGGTCTCAGGATTGGAATGGGAAGGAGTTGGATATCACATCTCATGATAAAGGAAGGGTCTAAGGTTTGGAAGGGGAAGGATTTGGATATCACATCTCATGTTATATTACGGGTCTCAGGTTTGGTATTAGAAGCATTGAGATATCAAGTCTCAGAGTATAGGAAGGGTCTCAGAATTGGAATGGGAAGGAGTTGGATATCACATCTCAAGCTATAGGAAGGGTCTCAGGATTGGAATGGGAAGGACTTGGATATCACATCTCATGCTATAGGAATGCTCTCAGGTTTGGAAGGGAAAAGAGTTGGATATCACATTTCATGTTAGAGGTAGGATCTCAGGTTTGGTATTAGAGGCATTGAGATATCACATCTCATGCTATCAGAAGGGTCTCAGGAATGGAATGGGAAGGAGTTGGATATCACATCTCATGCTAAAGGGAGGGTCTCAGGTTTGGAAGGGGAAGGATTTGGATATCACATCTCATGTTATAGGAAGGATCTCAGGTTTGGTATTAGAAGCATTGAGATATCACATCTCATGCTATCGGAAGGATCTCAGGTTTGGTATTAGAAGCATTGAGATATCACATCTCATGCTATCAGAAGGGTCTAAGGATTGGAATGGGAAGGAGTTGGATATCACATCTCATGCTAAAGGGAGGGTCTCAGGTTTGGAAGGGGAAGGATTTGGATATCACATCTCATGTTATCGGAAGGATCTCACGTTTGGTATTAGAAGTATTGAGATATCATATCTCATGCTATAGGAAGGGTCTCAGGATTGGAATGGGAAAGAGTTGGATATCACATCTCATGCTATAGGGAGTGTCTCAGGATTGGAATGGGAAGGACTTAGATATCACATATCATGCTATAGGGAGGGTCTCAGTTTTGATATTTGAAGCATTGAGATATCACATCTCATGCTATCGGAAGTGTCTCAGGATTGGAATGGGAAGGAGCTGGATATCACATCTCATGCTAAAGGAAGAGTCTCAGGTTTGGAACGGGAAGGATTTGGATATCACATCTCATGTTATAGGAAGGGTCTCAGGTTTGGTATAAGCATTGAGATATCACATCTCTGCTATCGGAAGTGTCTCAGGATTGGAATGGGAAGGAGTTGGATATCACATCTCATGTTATAGGACGGGTCTCAGGTTTGTTATTAGAATCATTGAGATATCATATTGCATGCTGTAGGAAGGGTCTAAGGGTTGGAATGGGAAGGACTTGGATATCACATCTCATGCTATAGATAGGCTCTTCGGTTTGGAAAGGGAAGGAGTTGGATATCACATTTCATGTTAGAGGAAGGATCTCAGGTTTGGTATTAGAAGCATTGAGATATCACATCTCATGCTATAGGAAGGGTCTCAGGATTGGAATGGGAAGTAGTTGGATATCACATCTCATGCTATAGGAAGGGTCTCAGGTTTAGTATAAGCATTGAGATATCACATCTCATGCTATAGGACGGGTCTCAGGATTGGAATGGAAGGAGTTGGATATCACATCTCATGTTATAGGAAGGATCTCAGGTTTGGTATTAGAAGCATTGAGACATCACATCTCATGCTATAGGAAGGGTCTCAGGGTTGGAATGGGAAGGAGTTGGATATCACATCTCATCCAATAGGAAGGGTCTCAGGTTTGGAATGGGAAGGAATTGGATATCACATCTCATGTTATAGGAAGGATCTCAGGTTTGGTATTAGAAGCATTGAGATATCACATCTCATGCTATAGGAAGGGTCTCAGGATTGGAATGTGAAGGATTTGGATATCACATCTCATGCTAAAGGAAGGGTCTCAGGTTTGGTAGAAGCATTGAGATATCACGTCTCTGCTATCGGAAGGGTCGCAGGATTGGATTGGGAAGGAGTTGGATATCCCTTCTCATGCTATAGGAAGGGTCTCAGGATTTGAATGGCAAGGAGTTGGATATCACATCTCATGCCATAGGAAGGGTCTCAGGTTTGGTATAAACATTGAGATATCACATCTCTGCTATCGGAAGGGTCTCAGGATTGGATTGGGAAGGAGTTGGATATCCCTTCTCATGCTATAGGAAGTGTCTCAGGTTGGAATGGGAAGGAGTTGGATATCACATCTCATGTTATAGGAAGGGTCTCAGGATTGGAATGGGAAGGATTTGGATATCACATCTCTTGCTATAGGAAGGGTCTCAGGATTGGAATGGGTAGGAGTTGGATATTACTTTCTTGCTATAGGAAGGGTCTCATGTTTGGAATGGGAAGGAGTTGGATATCACATATGCTATAGTTAGTGTCTCAGGTTTGGAACGGGAAGGAGTTGGATATCACATCTCATGTTATAGGAAGGGTCTCAGGTTTGGTATAAGCATTGAGATATCACATCTCTGCTATCGGAAGCGGCTCAGGATTGGAATGGGAAGGAGTTGGATATCACATCTCATGTTATAGTAAGAGTCTCTGGTTTGGTATTAGAATCATTGAGATATCACATCGCATGCTGTAGGAAGGGTCTAAGGATTGGAATGGGATGGACTTGGATATCACATCTCATGCTATAGGTAGGCTCTCAGGTTTGGTATAAGCATTGAGATATCACATCTCATGCTATAGGAAGGGTCTCAGGATTGGAATGGGAAGGATTTGGATATCACATCTCATGCTATAGGAAGGGTCTCAGATTTGGTATAAGCATTGAGATATCACATCTCATGCTAAAGGAAGGGTCTCAGGATTGGAATGGGAAGGAGTTGTATATGACATCTCAGGCCATAGGAAGGGTCTCAGGTTTGGTATAAGCATTGAGATATCACATCTCTGCTATCGGAAGGGTCTCAGGATTGGAATGGGAAGGAGTTGGATATCCCATCTCATGTTATAGGAAGGGTCTCAGGTTTGGTATTAGAAGCATAGAGATATCACATCTCATGCTATAGGAAGGGTCTCAGGATTGGAATGGGAAGGACTTGGATGTCACATCTCATGCTATAGGGAGGATCTCAAGTTTGATATTAGAAGCATTGAGATAACAAATCTCATGATATCGGAAGGGTCTCAGGATTGGAATGGGAAGGAGTTGGATACCACATCTCATGATAAAGGAAGGGTCTAAGGTTTGGAAGGGGAAGGATTTGGATATCACATCTCATGTTATAGGACGGGTCTCAGGTTTGGTATTAGAAGCATTGAGATATCAAGTCTCATGGTATAAGAAGGGTCTCAGAATTGGAATGGGAAGGAGTTGGATATCACACCTCAAGCTATAGGAAGGGTCTCAGGATTGGAATGGGAAGGAGTTTGATATCACATCTCATGCCATAGTATGGGTCTCAGGTTTGGTAGAAGCATTGGGATATCACATCTCATGCTATCGGAAGGGTATCAGTATTGGATTTTGAAGAAGTTGGATATCCCATCTCATGCTATAGGAAGGGTCTCAGGTTGGAATGGGAAGGAGTTGGATATCACATTTCATGTTATAGGAAGGGTCTCAGGATTGGAATGGGAAGGACTTGGATATCATATCTCATGCTATAGGACGGGTCTCAGGTTTGTTATTAGAATCATTGAGATATCATATTGCATGCTGTAGGAAGGGTCTAAGGATTGGAATAGGAAGGACCTGGATATCACATCTCATGCTATAGATAGGCTCTTAGGTTTGGAAAGGGAAGGAGTTGGATATCACATTTCATGTTAGAGGAAGGATCTCAGGTTTGGTATTAGAAGCATTGAGATATCACATCTAATGTTATAGGAAGGGTCTCAGGATTGGAATGGGAAGTAGTTGGATATCACATCTCATGCTATAGGAAGGGTCTCAGGTTTGGTATAAGCATTGCGATATCACATCTCATGCTATAGGACGGGTCTCAGGATTGGAATGGAAGGAGTTGGATATCACATCTCATGTTATAGGAAGGATCTCAGGTTTGGTATTAGAATCATTGAGACATCACATCTCATGCTATAGGAAGGGTCTCAGGGTTGGAATGGGAAGGAGTTGGATATCACAACTCATCCAATAGGAAGGGTCTCAGGTTTGGAATGGGAAGGAATTGGATATCACATCTCATGTTATAGAAAGGATCTCAGGTTTGGTATTAGAATCATTGAGATATCACATCTCATGCTATAGGAAGGGTCTCAGGATTGGAATGTGAAGGATTTGGATATCACATCTCATGCTAAAGGAAGGGTCTCAGGTTTGGTAGAAGCATTGAGATATCACGTCTCTGCTATCGGAAGGGTCTCAGGATTGGATTGGGAAGGAGTTGGATATCCCTTCTCATGCTATAGGAAGGGTCTCAGGATTTGAATGGCAAGGAGTTGGATATCACATCTCATGCCATACGAAGGGTCTCAGGTTTGGTATAAGCATTGAGATATCACATCTCTGCTATCGGAAGGGTCTCAGGATTGGAATGGGAAGGAGTTGGATATTCCCATCTCATGTAATAGGAAGGGTCTCAGGTTTGGTATTAGAAGCATTGAGATATCACATCTCATGCTATAGGAAGGGTCTCAGGATTGGAATGGGAAGGACTTGGATATCACATCTCATGCTATAGGGAGGGTCTCAAGTTTGATATTAGAAGCTTTGAGATATCACATCTCATGATATCGGAAGGGTCTCAGGATTGGAATGGGAAGGAGTTGGATATCACATCTCATGATAAAGGAAGGGTCTAAGGTTTGGAAGGGGAAGGATTTGGATATCACATCTCATGTTATATTACGGGTCTCAGGTTTGGTATTAGAAGCATTGAGATATCAAGTCTCAGAGTATAGGAAGGGTCTCAGAATTGGAATGGGAAGGAGTTGGATATCACATCTCAAGCTATAGGAAGGGTCTCAGGATTGGAATGGGAAGGACTTGGATATCACATCTCATGCTATAGGAAGGCTCTCAGGTTTGGAAGGGGAAAGAGTTGGATATCAAATTTCATGTTAGAGGTAGGATCTCAGGTTTGCTATTAGAGGCATTGAGATATCACATCTCATGCTATCAGAAGGGTCTCGGGAATGGAATGGGAAGGAGTTGGATATCACATCTCATGCTAAAGGGAGGGTCTCAGGTTTGGAAGGGGAAGGATTTGGATATCACATCTCATGTTATAGGAAGGATCTCAGGTTTGGTATTAGAAGCATTTAGATATCACATCTCATGCTATCGGAAGGATCTCAGGTTTGGTATTAGAAGCATTGAGATATCACATCTCATGCTATCAGAAGGGTCTCAGGATTGGAATGGGAAGGAGTTGGATATCACATCTCATGCTAAAGGGAGGGTCTCAGGTTTGGAAGGGGAAGGATTTGGATATCACATCTCATGTTATCGGAAGGATCTCACGTTTGGTATTAGAAGTATTGAGATATCATATCTCATGCTATAGGAAGGGTCTCAGGATTGGAATGGGAAGGAGTTGGATATCACATCTCATGCTATAGGAAGTGTCTCAGGATTGTAATGGGAAGGACTTGGATATCACATCTCATGCTATAGGTAGGGTCTCAAGTTTGATATTAGAAGCATTGAGATATCACATCTCATGCTATAGGAAGGGTCTGAGGATTGGAATGGGAAGGAGTTGGATATCACATCTCATGCTATGGGAAGGGTCTCAGGTTTGGTATAAGCAGTGAGATATCACATCTCATGCTATAGGAAGTGTCTCAGGATTGGAATGGGAAGGAGTTGGATATCACATCTCATGTTATAGGAAGGATCTCAGGTTTGGTATAAGCATTGAGATATCACATCTCTGCTATCGGAAGGGTCTCAGGATTGGAATGGGAAGGAGTTGGATATTCCCATCTCATGTTATAGGAAGGGTCTCAGGTTTGGTATTAGAAGCATTGAGATATCACATCTCATGCTATAGGAAGGGTCTCAGGATTGGAATGGGAAGAACTTGGATATCACGTCTCATGCTATAGGGAGGGTCTCAAGTTTGATATTAGAAGCTTTGAGATATCACATCTCATGATATCGGAAGGGTCTCAGGATTGGAATGGGAAGGAGTTGGATATCACATCTCATGATAAAGGAAGGGTCTAAGGTTTGGAAGGGGAAGGATTTGGATATCACATCTCATGTTATATTACGGGTCTCACGTCTGTATTAGAAGCATTGAGATATCAAGTCTCATAGTATAGGAAGGGTCTCAGAATTGGAATGGGAAGGAGTTGGATATCACATCTCAAGTTATAGGAAGGGTCTCAGGATTGGAATGGGAAGGACTTGGATATCACATCTCATGCTATAGGAAGGCTCTCAGGTTTGGAAGGGGAAAGAGTTGGATATCACATTTCATGTTAGAGGTAGGATCTCAGGTTTGGTATTAGAGGCATTGAGATATCACATCTCATGCTATCAGAAGGGTCTCAGGAATGGAATGGGAAGGAGTTGGATATCACATCTCATGCTAAAGGGAGGGTCTCAGGTTTGGAAGGGGAAGGATTTGGATATCACATCTCATGTTATAGGAAGGATCTCAGGTTTGGTATTAGAAGCATTGAGATATCACATCTCATGCTATCGGAAGGATCTCAGGTTTGGTATTAGAAGCATTGAGATATCACATCTCATGCTATCAGAAGAGTCTCAGGATTGGAATAGGAAGGAGTTCGATATCACATCTCATGCTAAAGGGAGGGTCTCAGGATTGGAAGGGGAAGGATTTGGATATCACATCTCATGTTATCGGAAGGATCTCACGTTTGGTATTAGAAGTATTGAGATATCATATCTCATGCTATAGGAAGGGTCTCAGGATTGGAATGGGAAGGAGTTGGATATCACATCTCATGCTATAGGGAGGGTCTCAGGATTGGAATGGGAAGGACTTAGATATCACATATCATGCTATAGGGAGGGTCTCAGTTTTGATATTAGAAGCATTGAGATATCACATCTCATGCTATAGGAAGTGTCTCAGGATTGGAATGGGAAGGTGCTGGATATCACATCTCATGCTAAAGGAAGGGTCTCAGGTTTGGAACGGGAAGGATTTGGATATTACATCTCATGTTATAGGAAGGGTCTCAGGTTTGGTATAAGCATTGAGATATCACATCTCTGCTATCGGAAGTGTCTCAGGATTGGAATGGGAAGGAGTTGGATATCCCATCTCATGTTATAGGACGGGTCTCAGGTTTGTTATTAGAATCATTGAGATATCATATTGCATGCTGTAGGAAGGGTCTAAGGGTTGGAATGGGAAGGACTTGGATATCACATCTCATGCTATAGATAGGCTCTTAGGTTTGGAAAGGGAAGGAGTTGGATATCACATTTCATGTTAGAGGAAGGATCTCAGGTTTGGTATTAGAAGCATTGAGATATCACATCTCATGCTATAGGAAGGGTCTCAGGATTGGAATGGGAAGCAGTTGGATATCACATCTCATGCTATAGGAAGGGTCTCAGGTTTGGTATAAGCATTGAGATATCACATCTCATGCTATAGGACGGGTCTCAGGATTTGAATGGAAGGAGTTGGATATCACATCTCATGTTATAGGAAGGATCTCAGGTTTGGTATTAGAAGCATTGAGACATCACATCTCATGCTATAGGAAGGGTCTCAGGGTTGGAATGGGAAGGAGTTGGATATCACATCGCATCCAATAGGAAGGGTCTCAGGTTTGGAATGGGAAGGAATTGGATATCACATCTCATGTTATAGGAAGGATCTCAGGTTTGGTATTAGAAGCATTGAGATATCACATCTCATGCTATAGGAAGGGTCTCAGGAATGGAATGTGAAGGATTTGGATATCACATCTCATGCTAAAGGAAGGGTCTCAGGTTTGGTAGAAGCATTGAGATATCACGTCTCTGCTATCGGAAGGGTCTCAGGATTGGATTGGGAAGGAGTTGGATATCACATCTCATGCCATAGGAAGGGTCTCAGGTTTGGTATAAGCATTGAGATATCACATCTCTGCTATCGGGAGGGTCTCAGGATTGGATTGGGAAGGAGTTGGATATCCCTTCTCATGCTATAGGAAGTGTCTCAGGTTGGAATGGGAAGGAGTTGGATATCACATCTCATGTTATAGGAAGGGTCTCAGGATTGGAATGGGAAGGATTTGGATATCACATCTCTTGCTATAGGAAGGGTCTCAGGATTGGAATGGGTAGGAGTTGGATATTACTTTCTTGCTATAGGAAGGGTCTCATGTTTGGAATGGGAAGGAGTTGGATATCACATATGCTATAGTTAGTGTCTCAGGTTTGGAACGGAAGGAGTTGGATATCACATCTCATGTTATAGGAAGGGTCTCAGGTTTGGTATAAGCATTGAGATATCACATCTCTGCTATCGGAAGCGGCTCAGGATTGGAATGGGAAGGAGTTGGATATCCCATCTCATGTTATAGGAAGAGTCTCTGGTTTGGTATTAGAATCATTGAGATATCACATTGCATGCTGTAGGAAGGGTCTAAGGATTGGAATGGGATGGACTTGGATATCAAATCTCATGCTATAGGTAGGCTCTCAGGTTTGGTATAAGCATTGAGATATCACATCTCATGCTATAGGAAGGGTCTCAGGATTGGAATGGGAAGGAATTGGATATCACATCTCATGCTATAGGAAGGGTCTCAGATTTGGTATAAGCATTGAGATATCACATCTCATGCTAAAGGAAGGGTCTCAGGATTGGAATGGGAAGGAGTTGTATATGACATCTCAGGCCATAGGAAGGTTCTCAGGTTTGGTATAAGCATTGAGATATCACATCTCTGCTATCGGAAGGGTCTCAGGATTGGAATGGGAAGGAGTTGGATATCCCATCTCATGTTATAGGAAGGGTCTCAGGTTTGGTATTAGAAGCATAGAGATATCACATCTCATGCTATAGGAAGGGTCTCAGGATTTGAATGGCAAGGAGTTGGATATCACATCTCATGCCATAGGAAGGGTCTCAGGTTTGGTATAAGCATTCAGATATCACATCTCTGCTATCGGAAGGGTCTCAGGATTGGATTGGGAAGGAGTTAGATATCCCTTCTCATGCTATAGGAAGTGTCTCAGGTTGGAATGGGAAGGAGTTGGATATCACATCTCATGTTATAGGAAGGGTCTCGGGATTGGAATGGGAAGGACTTGGATGTCACATCTCATGCTTTAGGGAGGGTCTCAAGTTTGATATTAGAAGCATTGAGATAACAAATCTCATGATATCGGAAGGGTCTCAGGATTGGAATGGGAAGGAGTTGGATATCACATCTCATGATAAAGGAAGGGTCTAAGGTTTGGAAGGGGAAGGATTTGGATATCACATCTCATGTTATAGGACGGGTCTCAGGTTTGGTATTAGAAGCATTGAGATATCAAGTCTCATGGTATAAGAAGGGTCTCAGAATTGGAATGGGAAGGAGTTGGATATCACACCTCAAGCTATAGGAAGGGTCTCAGGATTGGAATGGGAAGGACTTGGATATCACATCTCATGCTATAGGGAGGGTCTCAAGTTTGATATTAGAAGCTTTGAGATATCACATCTCATGATATCGGAAGGGTCTCAGGATTGGAATGGGAAGGAGTTGGATATCACATCTCATGATAAAGGAAGGGTCTAAGGTTTGGAAGGGGAAGGATTTGGATATCACATCTCATGTTATATTACGGGTCTCACGTTTGTATTAGAAGCATTGAGATATCAAGTCTCATAGTATAGGAAGGGTCTCAGAATTGGAATGGGAAGGAGTTGGATATCACATCTCAAGCTATAGGAAGGGTCTCAGGATTGGAATGTGAAGGACTTGGATATCACATCTCATGCTATAGGAAGGCTCTCAGGTTTGGAAGGGGAAATAGTTGGATATCACATTTCATGTTAGAGGTAGGATCTCAGGTTTGGTATTAGAGGCATTGAGATATCACATCTCATGCTATCAGAAGGGTCTTAGGAATGGAATGGGAAGGAGTTGGATATCACATCTCATGCTAAAGGGAGGGTCTCAGGTTTGGAAGGGGAAGGATTTGGATATCACATCTCATGTTATAGGAAGGATCTCAGGTTTGGTATTAGAAGTATTGAGATATCATATCTCATGCTATAGGAAGGGTCTCAGGATTGGAATGGGAAGGAGTTGGATATCACATCTCATGCTATAGGAAGTGTCTCAGGATTGTAATGGGAAGGACTTGGATATCACATCTCATGCTATAGGTAGGGTCTCAAGTTTGATATTAGAAGCATTGAGATATCACATCTCATGCTATAGGAAGGGTCTGAGGATTGGAATGGGAAGGAGTTGGATATCACATCTCATGCTATGGGAAGGGTCTCAGGTTTGGTATAAGCAGTGAGATATCACATCTCATGCTATAGGAAGTGTCTCAGGATTGGAATGTGAAGGATTTGGATATCACATCTCATGCTAAAGGAAGGGTCTCAGGTTTGGTAGAAGCATTGAGATATCACGTCTCTGCTATCGGAAGGGTCTCAGGATTGGATTGGGAAGGAGTTGGATATCCCTTCTCATGCTATAGGAAGGGTCTCAGGATTTGAATGGCAAGGAGTTGGATATCACATCTCATGCCATAGGAAGGGTCTCAGGTTTGGTATAAGCATTGAGATATCACATCTCTGCTATCGGAAGGGTCTCAGGATTGGAATGGGAAGGAGTTGGATATTCCCATCTCATGTTATAGGAAGGGTCATTGGTTTGGTATTAGAAGCATTGAGATATCACATCTCATGCTATAGGAAGGGTCTCAGGATTGGAATGGGAAGGACTTGGATATCACATCCCCTGCTATAGGGAGGGTCTCAAGTTTGATATTAGAAGCTTTGAGATATCACATCTCATGATATCGGAAGGGTCTCAGGATTGGAATGGGAAGGAGTTGGATATCACATCTCATGATAAAGGAAGGGTCTAAGGTTTGGAAGGGGAAGGATTTGGATATCACATCTCATGTTATATTACGGGTCTCAGGTTTGGTATTAGAAGCATTGAGATATCAAGTCTCAGAGTATAGGAAGGGTCTCAGAATTGGAATGGGAAGGAGTTGGATATCACATCTCAAGCTATAGGAAGGGTCTCAGGATTGGAATGGGAAGGACTTGGATATCACATCTCATGCTATAGGAATGCTCTCAGGTTTGGAAGGGAAAAGAGTTGGATATCACATTTCATGTTAGAGGTAGGATCTCAGGTTTGGTATTAGAGGCATTGAGATATCACATCTCATGCTATCAGAAGGGTCTCAGGAATGGAATGGGAAGGAGTTGGATATCACATCTCATGCTAAAGGGAGGGTCTCAGGTTTGGAAGGGGAAGGATTTGGATATCACATCTCATGTTATAGGAAGGATCTCAGGTTTGGTATTAGAAGCATTGAGATATCACATCTCATGCTATCGGAAGGATCTCAGGTTTGGTATTAGAAGCATTGAGATATCACATCTCATGCTATCAGAAGGGTCTAAGGATTGGAATGGGAAGGAGTTGGATATCACATCTCATGCTAAAGGGAGGGTCTCAGGTTTGGAAGGGGAAGGATTTGGATATCACATCTCATGTTATCGGAAGGATCTCACGTTTGGTATTAGAAGTATTGAGATATCATATCTCATGCTATAGGAAGGGTCTCAGGATTGGAATGGGAAAGAGTTGGATATCACATCTCATGCTATAGGGAGTGTCTCAGGATTGGAATGGGAAGGACTTAGATATCACATATCATGCTATAGGGAGGGTCTCAGTTTTGATATTTGAAGCATTGAGATATCACATCTCATGCTATCGGAAGTGTCTCAGGATTGGAATGGGAAGGAGCTGGATATCACATCTCATGCTAAAGGAAGAGTCTCAGGTTTGGAACGGGAAGGATTTGGATATCACATCTCATGTTATAGGAAGGGTCTCAGGTTTGGTATAAGCATTGAGATATCACATCTCTGCTATCGGAAGTGTCTCAGGATTGGAATGGGAAGGAGTTGGATATCACATCTCATGTTATAGGACGGGTCTCAGGTTTGTTATTAGAATCATTGAGATATCATATTGCATGCTGTAGGAAGGGTCTAAGGGTTGGAATGGGAAGGACTTGGATATCACATCTCATGCTATAGATAGGCTCTTCGGTTTGGAAAGGGAAGGAGTTGGATATCACATTTCATGTTAGAGGAAGGATCTCAGGTTTGGTATTAGAAGCATTGAGATATCACATCTCATGCTATAGGAAGGGTCTCAGGATTGGAATGGGAAGTAGTTGGATATCACATCTCATGCTATAGGAAGGGTCTCAGGTTTAGTATAAGCATTGAGATATCACATCTCATGCTATAGGACGGGTCTCAGGATTGGAATGGAAGGAGTTGGATATCACATCTCATGTTATAGGAAGGATCTCAGGTTTGGTATTAGAAGCATTGAGACATCACATCTCATGCTATAGGAAGGGTCTCAGGGTTGGAATGGGAAGGAGTTGGATATCACATCTCATCCAATAGGAAGGGTCTCAGGTTTGGAATGGGAAGGAATTGGATATCACATCTCATGTTATAGGAAGGATCTCAGGTTTGGTATTAGAAGCATTGAGATATCACATCTCATGCTATAGGAAGGGTCTCAGGATTGGAATGTGAAGGATTTGGATATCACATCTCATGCTAAAGGAAGGGTCTCAGGTTTGGTAGAAGCATTGAGATATCACGTCTCTGCTATCGGAAGGGTCGCAGGATTGGATTGGGAAGGAGTTGGATATCCCTTCTCATGCTATAGGAAGGGTCTCAGGATTTGAATGGCAAGGAGTTGGATATCACATCTCATGCCATAGGAAGGGTCTCAGGTTTGGTATAAACATTGAGATATCACATCTCTGCTATCGGAAGGGTCTCAGGATTGGATTGGGAAGGAGTTGGATATCCCTTCTCATGCTATAGGAAGTGTCTCAGGTTGGAATGGGAAGGAGTTGGATATCACATCTCATGTTATAGGAAGGGTCTCAGGATTGGAATGGGAAGGATTTGGATATCACATCTCTTGCTATAGGAAGGGTCTCAGGATTGGAATGGGTAGGAGTTGGATATTACTTTCTTGCTATAGGAAGGGTCTCATGTTTGGAATGGGAAGGAGTTGGATATCACATATGCTATAGTTAGTGTCTCAGGTTTGGAACGGGAAGGAGTTGGATATCACATCTCATGTTATAGGAAGGGTCTCAGGTTTGGTATAAGCATTGAGATATCACATCTCTGCTATCGGAAGCGGCTCAGGATTGGAATGGGAAGGAGTTGGATATCACATCTCATGTTATAGTAAGAGTCTCTGGTTTGGTATTAGAATCATTGAGATATCACATCGCATGCTGTAGGAAGGGTCTAAGGATTGGAATGGGATGGACTTGGATATCACATCTCATGCTATAGGTAGGCTCTCAGGTTTGGTATAAGCATTGAGATATCACATCTCATGCTATAGGAAGGGTCTCAGGATTGGAATGGGAAGGATTTGGATATCACATCTCATGCTATAGGAAGGGTCTCAGATTTGGTATAAGCATTGAGATATCACATCTCATGCTAAAGGAAGGGTCTCAGGATTGGAATGGGAAGGAGTTGTATATGACATCTCAGGCCATAGGAAGGGTCTCAGGTTTGGTATAAGCATTGAGATATCACATCTCTGCTATCGGAAGGGTCTCAGGATTGGAATGGGAAGGAGTTGGATATCCCATCTCATGTTATAGGAAGGGTCTCAGGTTTGGTATTAGAAGCATAGAGATATCACATCTCATGCTATAGGAAGGGTCTCAGGATTGGAATGGGAAGGACTTGGATGTCACATCTCATGCTATAGGGAGGATCTCAAGTTTGATATTAGAAGCATTGAGATAACAAATCTCATGATATCGGAAGGGTCTCAGGATTGGAATGGGAAGGAGTTGGATACCACATCTCATGATAAAGGAAGGGTCTAAGGTTTGGAAGGGGAAGGATTTGGATATCACATCTCATGTTATAGGACGGGTCTCAGGTTTGGTATTAGAAGCATTGAGATATCAAGTCTCATGGTATAAGAAGGGTCTCAGAATTGGAATGGGAAGGAGTTGGATATCACACCTCAAGCTATAGGAAGGGTCTCAGGATTGGAATGGGAAGGAGTTTGATATCACATCTCATGCCATAGTATGGGTCTCAGGTTTGGTAGAAGCATTGGGATATCACATCTCATGCTATCGGAAGGGTATCAGTATTGGATTTTGAAGAAGTTGGATATCCCATCTCATGCTATAGGAAGGGTCTCAGGTTGGAATGGGAAGGAGTTGGATATCACATTTCATGTTATAGGAAGGGTCTCAGGATTGGAATGGGAAGGACTTGGATATCATATCTCATGCTATAGGACGGGTCTCAGGTTTGTTATTAGAATCATTGAGATATCATATTGCATGCTGTAGGAAGGGTCTAAGGATTGGAATAGGAAGGACCTGGATATCACATCTCATGCTATAGATAGGCTCTTAGGTTTGGAAAGGGAAGGAGTTGGATATCACATTTCATGTTAGAGGAAGGATCTCAGGTTTGGTATTAGAAGCATTGAGATATCACATCTAATGTTATAGGAAGGGTCTCAGGATTGGAATGGGAAGTAGTTGGATATCACATCTCATGCTATAGGAAGGGTCTCAGGTTTGGTATAAGCATTGCGATATCACATCTCATGCTATAGGACGGGTCTCAGGATTGGAATGGAAGGAGTTGGATATCACATCTCATGTTATAGGAAGGATCTCAGGTTTGGTATTAGAATCATTGAGACATCACATCTCATGCTATAGGAAGGGTCTCAGGGTTGGAATGGGAAGGAGTTGGATATCACAACTCATCCAATAGGAAGGGTCTCAGGTTTGGAATGGGAAGGAATTGGATATCACATCTCATGTTATAGAAAGGATCTCAGGTTTGGTATTAGAATCATTGAGATATCACATCTCATGCTATAGGAAGGGTCTCAGGATTGGAATGTGAAGGATTTGGATATCACATCTCATGCTAAAGGAAGGGTCTCAGGTTTGGTAGAAGCATTGAGATATCACGTCTCTGCTATCGGAAGGGTCTCAGGATTGGATTGGGAAGGAGTTGGATATCCCTTCTCATGCTATAGGAAGGGTCTCAGGATTTGAATGGCAAGGAGTTGGATATCACATCTCATGCCATACGAAGGGTCTCAGGTTTGGTATAAGCATTGAGATATCACATCTCTGCTATCGGAAGGGTCTCAGGATTGGAATGGGAAGGAGTTGGATATTCCCATCTCATGTAATAGGAAGGGTCTCAGGTTTGGTATTAGAAGCATTGAGATATCACATCTCATGCTATAGGAAGGGTCTCAGGATTGGAATGGGAAGGACTTGGATATCACATCTCATGCTATAGGGAGGGTCTCAAGTTTGATATTAGAAGCTTTGAGATATCACATCTCATGATATCGGAAGGGTCTCAGGATTGGAATGGGAAGGAGTTGGATATCACATCTCATGATAAAGGAAGGGTCTAAGGTTTGGAAGGGGAAGGATTTGGATATCACATCTCATGTTATATTACGGGTCTCAGGTTTGGTATTAGAAGCATTGAGATATCAAGTCTCAGAGTATAGGAAGGGTCTCAGAATTGGAATGGGAAGGAGTTGGATATCACATCTCAAGCTATAGGAAGGGTCTCAGGATTGGAATGGGAAGGACTTGGATATCACATCTCATGCTATAGGAAGGCTCTCAGGTTTGGAAGGGGAAAGAGTTGGATATCAAATTTCATGTTAGAGGTAGGATCTCAGGTTTGCTATTAGAGGCATTGAGATATCACATCTCATGCTATCAGAAGGGTCTCGGGAATGGAATGGGAAGGAGTTGGATATCACATCTCATGCTAAAGGGAGGGTCTCAGGTTTGGAAGGGGAAGGATTTGGATATCACATCTCATGTTATAGGAAGGATCTCAGGTTTGGTATTAGAAGCATTTAGATATCACATCTCATGCTATCGGAAGGATCTCAGGTTTGGTATTAGAAGCATTGAGATATCACATCTCATGCTATCAGAAGGGTCTCAGGATTGGAATGGGAAGGAGTTGGATATCACATCTCATGCTAAAGGGAGGGTCTCAGGTTTGGAAGGGGAAGGATTTGGATATCACATCTCATGTTATCGGAAGGATCTCACGTTTGGTATTAGAAGTATTGAGATATCATATCTCATGCTATAGGAAGGGTCTCAGGATTGGAATGGGAAGGAGTTGGATATCACATCTCATGCTATAGGAAGTGTCTCAGGATTGTAATGGGAAGGACTTGGATATCACATCTCATGCTATAGGTAGGGTCTCAAGTTTGATATTAGAAGCATTGAGATATCACATCTCATGCTATAGGAAGGGTCTGAGGATTGGAATGGGAAGGAGTTGGATATCACATCTCATGCTATGGGAAGGGTCTCAGGTTTGGTATAAGCAGTGAGATATCACATCTCATGCTATAGGAAGTGTCTCAGGATTGGAATGGGAAGGAGTTGGATATCACATCTCATGTTATAGGAAGGATCTCAGGTTTGGTATAAGCATTGAGATATCACATCTCTGCTATCGGAAGGGTCTCAGGATTGGAATGGGAAGGAGTTGGATATTCCCATCTCATGTTATAGGAAGGGTCTCAGGTTTGGTATTAGAAGCATTGAGATATCACATCTCATGCTATAGGAAGGGTCTCAGGATTGGAATGGGAAGAACTTGGATATCACGTCTCATGCTATAGGGAGGGTCTCAAGTTTGATATTAGAAGCTTTGAGATATCACATCTCATGATATCGGAAGGGTCTCAGGATTGGAATGGGAAGGAGTTGGATATCACATCTCATGATAAAGGAAGGGTCTAAGGTTTGGAAGGGGAAGGATTTGGATATCACATCTCATGTTATATTACGGGTCTCACGTCTGTATTAGAAGCATTGAGATATCAAGTCTCATAGTATAGGAAGGGTCTCAGAATTGGAATGGGAAGGAGTTGGATATCACATCTCAAGTTATAGGAAGGGTCTCAGGATTGGAATGGGAAGGACTTGGATATCACATCTCATGCTATAGGAAGGCTCTCAGGTTTGGAAGGGGAAAGAGTTGGATATCACATTTCATGTTAGAGGTAGGATCTCAGGTTTGGTATTAGAGGCATTGAGATATCACATCTCATGCTATCAGAAGGGTCTCAGGAATGGAATGGGAAGGAGTTGGATATCACATCTCATGCTAAAGGGAGGGTCTCAGGTTTGGAAGGGGAAGGATTTGGATATCACATCTCATGTTATAGGAAGGATCTCAGGTTTGGTATTAGAAGCATTGAGATATCACATCTCATGCTATCGGAAGGATCTCAGGTTTGGTATTAGAAGCATTGAGATATCACATCTCATGCTATCAGAAGAGTCTCAGGATTGGAATAGGAAGGAGTTCGATATCACATCTCATGCTAAAGGGAGGGTCTCAGGATTGGAAGGGGAAGGATTTGGATATCACATCTCATGTTATCGGAAGGATCTCACGTTTGGTATTAGAAGTATTGAGATATCATATCTCATGCTATAGGAAGGGTCTCAGGATTGGAATGGGAAGGAGTTGGATATCACATCTCATGCTATAGGGAGGGTCTCAGGATTGGAATGGGAAGGACTTAGATATCACATATCATGCTATAGGGAGGGTCTCAGTTTTGATATTAGAAGCATTGAGATATCACATCTCATGCTATAGGAAGTGTCTCAGGATTGGAATGGGAAGGTGCTGGATATCACATCTCATGCTAAAGGAAGGGTCTCAGGTTTGGAACGGGAAGGATTTGGATATTACATCTCATGTTATAGGAAGGGTCTCAGGTTTGGTATAAGCATTGAGATATCACATCTCTGCTATCGGAAGTGTCTCAGGATTGGAATGGGAAGGAGTTGGATATCCCATCTCATGTTATAGGACGGGTCTCAGGTTTGTTATTAGAATCATTGAGATATCATATTGCATGCTGTAGGAAGGGTCTAAGGGTTGGAATGGGAAGGACTTGGATATCACATCTCATGCTATAGATAGGCTCTTAGGTTTGGAAAGGGAAGGAGTTGGATATCACATTTCATGTTAGAGGAAGGATCTCAGGTTTGGTATTAGAAGCATTGAGATATCACATCTCATGCTATAGGAAGGGTCTCAGGATTGGAATGGGAAGCAGTTGGATATCACATCTCATGCTATAGGAAGGGTCTCAGGTTTGGTATAAGCATTGAGATATCACATCTCATGCTATAGGACGGGTCTCAGGATTTGAATGGAAGGAGTTGGATATCACATCTCATGTTATAGGAAGGATCTCAGGTTTGGTATTAGAAGCATTGAGACATCACATCTCATGCTATAGGAAGGGTCTCAGGGTTGGAATGGGAAGGAGTTGGATATCACATCGCATCCAATAGGAAGGGTCTCAGGTTTGGAATGGGAAGGAATTGGATATCACATCTCATGTTATAGGAAGGATCTCAGGTTTGGTATTAGAAGCATTGAGATATCACATCTCATGCTATAGGAAGGGTCTCAGGAATGGAATGTGAAGGATTTGGATATCACATCTCATGCTAAAGGAAGGGTCTCAGGTTTGGTAGAAGCATTGAGATATCACGTCTCTGCTATCGGAAGGGTCTCAGGATTGGATTGGGAAGGAGTTGGATATCACATCTCATGCCATAGGAAGGGTCTCAGGTTTGGTATAAGCATTGAGATATCACATCTCTGCTATCGGGAGGGTCTCAGGATTGGATTGGGAAGGAGTTGGATATCCCTTCTCATGCTATAGGAAGTGTCTCAGGTTGGAATGGGAAGGAGTTGGATATCACATCTCATGTTATAGGAAGGGTCTCAGGATTGGAATGGGAAGGATTTGGATATCACATCTCTTGCTATAGGAAGGGTCTCAGGATTGGAATGGGTAGGAGTTGGATATTACTTTCTTGCTATAGGAAGGGTCTCATGTTTGGAATGGGAAGGAGTTGGATATCACATATGCTATAGTTAGTGTCTCAGGTTTGGAACGGAAGGAGTTGGATATCACATCTCATGTTATAGGAAGGGTCTCAGGTTTGGTATAAGCATTGAGATATCACATCTCTGCTATCGGAAGCGGCTCAGGATTGGAATGGGAAGGAGTTGGATATCCCATCTCATGTTATAGGAAGAGTCTCTGGTTTGGTATTAGAATCATTGAGATATCACATTGCATGCTGTAGGAAGGGTCTAAGGATTGGAATGGGATGGACTTGGATATCAAATCTCATGCTATAGGTAGGCTCTCAGGTTTGGTATAAGCATTGAGATATCACATCTCATGCTATAGGAAGGGTCTCAGGATTGGAATGGGAAGGAATTGGATATCACATCTCATGCTATAGGAAGGGTCTCAGATTTGGTATAAGCATTGAGATATCACATCTCATGCTAAAGGAAGGGTCTCAGGATTGGAATGGGAAGGAGTTGTATATGACATCTCAGGCCATAGGAAGGTTCTCAGGTTTGGTATAAGCATTGAGATATCACATCTCTGCTATCGGAAGGGTCTCAGGATTGGAATGGGAAGGAGTTGGATATCCCATCTCATGTTATAGGAAGGGTCTCAGGTTTGGTATTAGAAGCATAGAGATATCACATCTCATGCTATAGGAAGGGTCTCAGGATTTGAATGGCAAGGAGTTGGATATCACATCTCATGCCATAGGAAGGGTCTCAGGTTTGGTATAAGCATTCAGATATCACATCTCTGCTATCGGAAGGGTCTCAGGATTGGATTGGGAAGGAGTTAGATATCCCTTCTCATGCTATAGGAAGTGTCTCAGGTTGGAATGGGAAGGAGTTGGATATCACATCTCATGTTATAGGAAGGGTCTCGGGATTGGAATGGGAAGGACTTGGATGTCACATCTCATGCTTTAGGGAGGGTCTCAAGTTTGATATTAGAAGCATTGAGATAACAAATCTCATGATATCGGAAGGGTCTCAGGATTGGAATGGGAAGGAGTTGGATATCACATCTCATGATAAAGGAAGGGTCTAAGGTTTGGAAGGGGAAGGATTTGGATATCACATCTCATGTTATAGGACGGGTCTCAGGTTTGGTATTAGAAGCATTGAGATATCAAGTCTCATGGTATAAGAAGGGTCTCAGAATTGGAATGGGAAGGAGTTGGATATCACACCTCAAGCTATAGGAAGGGTCTCAGGATTGGAATGGGAAGGACTTGGATATCACATCTCATGCTATAGGGAGGGTCTCAAGTTTGATATTAGAAGCTTTGAGATATCACATCTCATGATATCGGAAGGGTCTCAGGATTGGAATGGGAAGGAGTTGGATATCACATCTCATGATAAAGGAAGGGTCTAAGGTTTGGAAGGGGAAGGATTTGGATATCACATCTCATGTTATAGTACCGGTCTCACGTTTGTATTAGAAGCATTGAGATATCAAGTCTCATAGTATAGGAAGGGTCTCAGAATTGGAATGGGAAGGAGTTGGATATCACATCTCAAGCTATAGGAAGGGTCTCAGGATTGGAATGTGAAGGACTTGGATATCACATCTCATGTTATAGGAAGGCTCTCAGATTTGGAAGGGGAAATAGTTGGATATCACATTTCATGTTAGAGGTAGGATCTCAGGTTTGGTATTAGAGGCATTGAGATATCACATCTCATGCTATCAGAAGGGTCTTAGGAATGGAATGGGAAGGAGTTGGATATCACATCTCATGCTAAAGGGAGGGTCTCAGGTTTGGAAGGGGAAGGATTTGGATATCACATCTCATGTTATAGGAAGGATCTCAGGTTTGGTATTAGAAGCATTGAGATATCACATCTCATGCTATCGGAAGGATCTCAGGTTTGGTATTAGAAGCATTGAGATATCACATCTCATGCTATCAGAAGAGTCTCAGGATTGGAATAGGAAGGAGTTGGATATCACATCTCATGCTAAAGGGAGGGTCTCAGGATTGGAAGGGGAAGGATTTGGATATCACATCTCATGTTATCGGAAGGATCTCACGTTTGGTATTAGAAGTATTGAGATATCATATCTCATGCTATAGGAAGGGTCTCAGGATTGGAATGGGAAGGAGTTGGATATCACATCTCATGCTATAGGGAGGGTCTCAGGATTGGAATGGGAAGGACTTAGATATCACATATCATGCTATAGGGAGGGTCTCAGTTTTGATATTAGAAGCATTGAGATATCACATCTCATGCTATAGGAAATGTCTCAGGATTGGAATGGGAAGGTGCTGGATATCACATCTCATGCTAAAGGAAGGGTCTCAGGTTTGGAACGGGAAGGATTTGGATATCACATCTCATGTTATAGGAAGGGTCTCAGGTTTGGTATAAGCATTGAGATATCACATCTCTGCTATCGGAAGTGTCTCAGGATTGGAATGGGAAGGAGTTGGATATCCCATCTCATGTTATAGGACGGGTCTCAGGTTTGTTATTAGAATCATTGAGATATCATATTGCATGCTGTAGGAAGGGTCTAAGGGTTGGAATGGGAAGGACTTGGATATCACATCTCATGCTATAGATAGGCTCTTAGGTTTGGAAAGGGAAGGAGTTGGATATCACATTTCATGTTAGAGGAAGGATCTCAGGTTTGGTATTAGAAGCATTGAGATATCACATCTCATGCTATAGGAAGGGTCTCAGGATTGGAATGGGAAGCAGTTGGATATCACATCTCATGCTATAGGAAGGGTCTCAGGTTTGGTATAAGCATTGAGATATCACATCTCATGCTATAGGACGGGTCTCAGGATTGGAATGGAAGGAGTTGGATATCACATCTCATGTTATAGGAAGGATCTCAGGTTTGGTATTAGAAGCATTGAGACATCACATCTCATGCTATAGGAAGGGTCTCAGGGTTGGAATGGGAAGGAGTTGGATATCACATCTCATCCAATAGGAAGGGTCTCAGGTTTGGAATGGGAAGGAATTGGATATCACATCTCATGTTATAGGAAGGATCTCAGGTTTGGTATTAGAAGCATTGAGATATCACATCTCATGCTATAGGAAGGGTCTCAGGATTGGAATGTGAAGGATTTGGATATCACATCTCATGCTAAAGGAAGGGTCTCAGGTTTGGTAGAAGCATTGAGATATCACGTCTCTGCTATCGGAAGGGTCTCAGGATTGGATTGGGAAGGAGTTGGATATCACATCTCATGCCATAGGAAGGGTCTCAGGTTTGGTATAAGCATTGAGATATCACATCTCTGCTATCGGAAGGGTCTCAGGATTGGATTGGGAAGGAGTTGGATATCCCTTCTCATGCTATAGGAAGTGTCTCAGGTTTGAATGGGAAGGAGTTGAATATCACATCTCATGTTATAGGAAGGGTCTCAGGATTGGAATGGGAAGGATTTGGATATCACATCTCTTGCTATAGGAAGGGTCTCAGGATTGGAATGGGTAGGAGTTGGATATTACTTTCTTGCTATAGGAAGGGTCTCATGTTTGGAATGGGAAGGAGTTGGATATCACATATGCTATAGTTAGTGTCTCAGGTTTGGAACGGGAAGGAGTTGGATATCACATCTCATGTTATAGGAAGGGTCTCAGGCTTGGTATAAGCATTGAGATATCACATCTCTGCTATCGGAAGCGGCTCAGGATTGGAATGGGAAGGAGTTGGATATCCCATCTCATGTTATAGGAAGAGTCTCTGGTTTGGTAGAATCATTGAGATATCACATCGCATGCTGTAGGAAGGGTCAAAGGATTGGAATGGGATGGACTTGGATATCACATCTCATGCTATAGGTAGGCTCTCAGGTTTGGTATAAGCATTGAGATATCACATCTCATGCTATAGGAAGGGTCTCAGGATTGGAATGGGAAGGAATTGGATATCACATCTCATGCTATAGGAAGGGTCTCAGATTTGGTATAAGCATTGAGATATCACATCTCATGCTAAAGGAAGAGTCTCAGGATTGGAATGTGAAGGATTTGGATATCACATCTCATGCTAAAGGAAGGGTCTCAGGTTTGGTAGAAGCATTGAGATATCAGGTCGCTGCTATCGGAAGGGTCTCAGGATTGGATTGGGAAGGAGTTGGATATCCCTTCTCATGCTATAGGAAGGGTCTCAGGATTTGAATGGCAAGGAGTTGGATATCACATCTCATGCCATAGGAAGGGTCTCAGGTTTGGTATAAGCATTGAGATATCACATCTCTGCTATCGGAAGGGTCTCAGGATTGGATTGGGAAGGAGTTGGATATCCCTTCTCATGCTATAGGAAGTGTCTCAGGTTGGAATGGGAAGGAGTTGGATATCACATCTCATGCTATAGGAAGGGTCTCAGCTTTGGTATAAGCATTGAGATATCACATCTCATGCTATAGGACGGGTCTCAGGATTGTAATGGAAGGAGGTGGATATCACATCTCATGTTATAGGAAGGATCTCAGGTTTGGTATTAGAATCATTGAGACATCACATCTCATGCTATAGGAAGGGTCTCAGGGTTGGAATGGGAAGGAGTTGGATATCACAACTCATCCAATAGGAAGGGTCTCAGGTTTGGAATGGGAAGGAATTGGATATCACATCTCATGTTATAGGAAGGATCTCAGGTTTGGTATTAGAAGCATTGAGATATCACATCTCATGCTATAGGAAGGGTCTCAGGATTGGAATGTGAAGGATTTGGATATCACATCTCATGCTAAAGGAAGGGTCTCAGGTTTGGTAGAAGCATTGAGATATCACGTCTCTGCTATCGGAAGGGTCTCAGGATTGGATTGGGAAGGAGTTGGATATCCCTTTTCATGCTATAGGAAGGGTCTCAGGATTTGAATGGCAAGGAGTTGGATATCACATCTCATGCCACAGGAAGGGTCTCAGGTTTGGTTTAAGCATTGAGATATCACATCTCTGCTATCGGAAGGGTCTCAGGATTGGATTGGGAAGGAGTTGGATATCCCTTCTCATGCTATAGGAAGTGTCTCAGGTTGGAATGGGAAGGAGTTGGATATCACATCTCATGTTATAGGAAGGGTCTCAGGATTGGAATGGGAAGGATTTGGATATCACATCTCTTGCTATAGGAAGGGTCTCAGGATTGGAATGGGTAGGAGTTGGATATTACTTTCTTGCTATAGGAAGGGTCTCATGTTTGGAATGGGAAGGAGTTGGATATCACATATGCTATAGTTAGTGTCTCAGGTTCGGAACGGGAAGGAGTTGGATATCACATCTCATGTTATAGGAAGGGTCTCAGGTTTGGTATAAGCATTGAGATATCACATCTCTGCTATCGGAAGCGGCTCAGGATTTGAATGGGAAGGAGTTTGATATCCCATCTCATGTTATAGGAAGAGTCTCTGGTTTGGTATTAGAATCATTGAGATATCACATCGCATGCTGTAGGAAGGGTCTAAGGATTGGAATGGGGTGGACTTGGATATCACATCTCATGCTATAGGTAGGCTCTCAGTTTTGGTATAAGCATTGAGATATCACATCTCATGCTATAGGAAGGGTCTCAGGATTGGAATGGGAAGGAATTGGATATCACATCTCATGCTATAGGAAGGGTCTCAGATTTGGTATAAGCATTGAGATATCACATCTCATGCTAAAGGAAGGGTCTCAGGATTGGAATGGGAAGGAGTTGTATATGACATCTCAGGCCATAGGAAGGTTCTCAGGTTTGGTATAAGCATTGAGATATCACATCTCTGCTATCGGAAAGGTCTCAGGATTGGAATGGGAAGGAGTTGGATATCCCATCTCATGTTATAGGAAGGGTCTCAGGTTTGGTATTAGAAGCATAGAGATATCACATCTCATGCTATAGGAAGGGTCTCAGGATTGGAATGGGAAGGACTTGGATGTCACATCTCATGCTATTGGGAGGGTCTCAAGTTTGATATTAGAAGCATTGAGATAACAAATCTCATGATATCGGAAGGGTCTCAGGATTGGAATGGGAAGGAGTTGGATATCACATCTCATGATAAAGGAAGGGTCTAAGGTTTGGAAGGGGAAGGATTTGGATATCACATCTCATGTTATAGGACGGGTCTCAGGTTTGGTATTAGAAGCATTGAGATATCAAGTCTCATGGTATACGAAGGGTCTCAGAATTGGAATGGGAAGGAGTTGGATATCACACCTCAAGCTATAGGAAGGGTCTCAGGATTGGAATGGGAAGGAGTTTGATATCACATCTCATGCCATAGTATGGGTCTCAGGTTTGGTAGAAGCATTGGGATATCACATCTCATGCTATCGGAAGGGTATCAGTATTGGATTTGGAAGAAGTTGGATATCCCATCTCATGCTATAGGAAGGGTCTCAGGTTGGAATGGGAAGGAGTTGGATATCACATTTCATGTTATAGGAAGGGTCTCAGGATTGGAATGGGAAGGACTTGGATATCATATCTCATGCTATAGGACGGGTCTCAGGTTTGTTATTAGAATCATTGAGATATCATATTGCATGCTGTAGGAAGGGTCTAAGGATTGGAATGGGAAGGACCTGGATATCACATCTCATGCTATAGATAGGCTCTTAGGTTTGGAAAGGGAAGGAGTTGGCTATCACATCTCATGTTATAGGATGGATCTCAGGTTTGATATTAGAAGTATTGAGATATCACATCTCATGTTATCGGAAGGATCTCAGGTTTGGTATTAGAAGTATTGAGATATCACATCTCATGCTATAGGAAGGGTCTCAGGATTGGAATGGGAAGGAGTTGGATATCACATCTCATGCTAAAGGAAGGGTCTCAGGTTTGGTAGAAGCATTGAGATATCACATCTCATGCTATAGGAAGGGTCTCAGGATTGGAATGGGAAGGACTTAGATATCACATATCATGCTATAGGGAGGGTCTCAGTTTTGATATTAGAAGCATTGAGATATCACATCTCATGCTATCGGAAGTGTCTCAGGATTGGAATGGGAAGGATATCACATCTCATGCTAAAGGAAGGGTCTCAGGTTTGGAACGGGAAGGAGTTAAATTTCACATCTCATGTTATAGGAAGGGTCTCAGGTTTGGTATAAACATTGAGATATCACATCTCTGCTATCGGAAGTGTCTCAGGATTGGCATGGGAAGGAGTTGGATATCCCATCTCATGTTATAGGACGGGTCTCAGGTTTGTTATTAGAATCATTGAGATATCATATTGCATGCTGTAGGAAGGGTCTAAGGGTTGGAATGTGAAGGACTTGGATATCACATCTCATGCTATAGATAGGCTCTTAGGTTTGGAAAGGGAAGGAGTTGGATATCACATTTCATGTTAGAGGAAGGATCTCAGGTTTGGTATTAGAAGCATTGAGATATCACATCTCATGCTATAGGAAGGGTCTCAGGATTGGAATGGGAAGGAGTTGGATATCACATCTCATGCTATAGGAAGGGTCTCAGGTTTGGTATAAGCATTGAGATATCACATCTCATGCTATAGGACGGGTCTCAGGATTGGAATGGAAGGAGTTGGATATCACATCTCATGTTATAGGAAGGATCTCAGGTTTGGTATTAGAAGCATTGAGACATCACATCTCATGCTATAGGAAGGGTCTCAGGGTTGGAATGGGAAGGAGTTGGATATCACATCTCATCCAATAGGAAGGGTCTCAGGTTTGGAATGGGAAGTAATTGGATATCACATCTCATGTTATAGGAAGGATCTCAGGTTTGGTATTAGAAGCATTGAGATATCAAATCTCATGCTATAGGAAGGGTCTCAGGATTGGAATGTGAAGGATTTGGATATCACATCTCATGCTAAAGGAAGGGTCTCAGGTTTGGTAGAAGCATTGAGATATCACGTCTCTGCTATCGGAAGGGTCTCAGGATTGGATTGGGAAGGAGTTGGATATCCCTTTTCATGCTATAGGAAGGGTCTCAGGTTTGGTATAAGCATTGAGATATCACATCTCTGCTATCGGAAGGGTCTCAGGATTGGATTGGGAAGGAGTTGGATATCCCTTCTCATGCTATAGGAAGTGTCTCAGGTTGGAATGGGAAGGAGTTGGATATCACATCTCATGTTATAGGAAGGGTCTCAGGATTGGAATGGGAAGGATTTGGATATCACATCTCTTGCTATAGGAAGGGTCTCAGGATTGGAATGGGTAGGAGTTGGATATTACTTTCTTGCTATAGGAAGGGTCTCATGTTTGGAATGGGAAGGAGTTGGATATCACATATGCTATAGTTAATGTCTCAGGTTTGGAACGGGAAGGAGTTGGATATCACATCTCATGTTATAGGAAGGGTCTCAGGTTTGGTATAAGCATTGAGATATCACATCTCTGCTATCGGAAGCGGCTCAGGATTGGAATGGGAAGGAGTTGGATATCCCATCTCATGTTATAGGAAGAGTCTCTGGTTTGGTATTAGAATAATTGAGATATCACATTGCATGTTGTAGGAAGGGTCTAAGGATTGGAATGGGATGGACTTGGATATCACATCTCATGCTATAGGTAGGCTCTCAGGTTTGGTATAAGCATTGAGATATCACATCTCATGCTATAGGAAGGGTCTCAGGATTGGAATGGGAAGGAATTGGATATCACATCTCATGCTATAGGAAGGGTCTCAGATTTGGTATAAGCATTGAGATATCACATATCATGCTAAAGGAAGGGTCTCAGGATTGGAATGGGAAGGAGTTGTATATGACATCTCAGGCCATAGGAAGGTTCTCAGGTTTGGTATAAGCATTGAGATATCACATCTCTGCTATCGGAAAGGTCTCAGGATTGGAATGGGAAGGAGTTGGATATCCCATCTCATGTTATAGGAAGGATCTCAGGTTTGGTATTAGAAGCATAGAGATATCACATCTCATGCTATAGGAAGGGTCTCTGGATTGGAATGGGAAGGACTTGGATGTCACATCTCATGCTATAGGGAGGGTCTCAAGTTTGATATTAGAAGCATTGAGATAACAAATCTCATGATATCGGAAGGGTCTCAGGATTGGAATGGGAAGGAGTTGGATATCACATCTCATGATAAAGGAAGGGTCTAAGGTTTGGAAGGGGAAGGATTTGGATATCACATCTCATGTTATAGGACGGGTCTCAGGTTTGGTATTAGAAGCATTGAGATATCAAGTCTCATGGTATAAGAAGGGTCTCAGAATTGGAATGGGAAGGAGTTGGATATCACACCTCAAGCTATAGGAAGGGTCTCAGGATTGGAATGGGCAGGAGTTTGATATCACATCTCATGCCATAGTATGGGTCTCAGGTTTGGTAGAAGCATTGGGATATCACATCTCATGCTATCGGAAGGGTATCAGTATTGGATTTCGAAGAAGTTGGATATCCCATCTCATGCTATAGGAAGGGTCTCAGGTTGGAATGGGAAGGAGTTGGATATCACATTTCATGTTATAGGAAGGGTCTCAGGATTGGAATGGGAAGGACTTGGATATCATATCTCATGCTATAGGACGGGTCTCAGGTTTGTTATTAGAATCATTGAGATATCATATTGCATGCTGTAGGAAGGGTCTAAGGATTGGAATAGGAAGGACCTGGATATCACATCTCATGCTATAGATAGGCTCTTAGGTTTGGAAAGGGAAGGAGTTGGATATCACATTTCATGTTAGAGGAAGGATCTCAGGTTTGGTATTAGAAGCACTGAGATATCACATCTCATGCTATAGGAAGGGTCTCACGATTGGAATGGGAAGTAGTTGGATATCACATCTCATGCTATAGGAAGGGTCTCAGGTTTGGTATAAGCATTGAGATATCACATCTCATGCTATAGGACGGGTCTCAGGATTGGAATGGAAGGAGTTGGATATCACATCTCATGTTATAGGAAGGATCTCAGGTTTGGTATTAGAATCATTGAGACATCACATCTCATGCTATAGGAAGGGTCTCAGGGTTGGAATGGGAAGGAGTTGGATATAACAACTCATCCAATAGGAAGGGTCTCAGGTTTGGAATGGGAAGGAATTGGATATCACATCTCATGTTATAGGAAGGATCTCAGGTTTGGTATTAGAAGCATTGAGATATCACATCTCATGCTATAGGAAGGGTCTCAGGATTGGAATGTGAAGGATTTGGATATCACATCTCATGCTAAAGGAAGGGTCTCAGGTTTGGTAGAAGCATTGAGATATCACGTCTCTGCTATCGGAAGGGTCTCAGGATTGGATTGGGAAGGAGTTGGATATCCCTTCTCATGCTATAGGAAGGGTCTCAGGATTTGAATGGCAAGGAGTTGGATATCACATCTCATGCCATACGAAGGGTCTCAGGTTTGGTATAAGCATTGAGATATCACATCTCTGCTATCGGAAGGGTCTCAGGATTGGAATGGGAAGGAGTTGGATATTCCCATCTCATGTAATAGGAAGGGTCTCAGGTTTGGTATTAGAAGCATTGAGATATCACATCTCATGCTATAGGAAGGGTCTCAGGATTGGAATGGGAAGGACTTGGATATCACATCTCATGCTATAGGGAGGGTCTCAAGTTTGATATTAGAAGCTTTGAGATATCACATCTCATGATATCGGAAGGGTCTCAGGATTGGAATGGGAAGGAGTTGGATATCACATCTCATGATAAAGGAAGGGTCTAAGGTTTGGAAGGGGAAGGATTTGGATATCACATCTCATGTTATAGGACGGGTCTCAGGTTTGGTATTAGAAGCATTGAGATATCAAGTCTCATGGTATACGAAGGGTCTCAGAATTGGAATGGGAAGGAATTGGATATCACATCTCATGCTATAGGAAGGGTCTCAGATTTGGTATAAGCATTGAGATATCACATCTCATGCTAAAGGAAGGGTCTCAGGATTGGAATGGGAAGGAGTTGTATCTGACATCTCAGGCCATAGGAAGGTTCTCAGGTTTGGTATAAGCATTGAGATATCACATCTCTGCTATCGGAAAGGTCTCAGGATTGGAATGGGAAGGAGTTGGATATCCCATCTCATGTTATAGGAAGGGTCTCAGGTTTGGTATTAGAAGCATAGAGATATCACATCTCATGCTATAGGAAGGGTCTCAGGATTGGAATGGGAAGGACTTGGATGTCACATCTCATGCTATAGGGAGGGTCTCAAGTTTGATATTAGAAGCATTGAGATAACAAATCTCATGATATCGGAAGGGTCTCAGGATTGGAATGGGAAGGAGTTGGATATCACATCTCATGATAAAGGAAGGGTCTAAGGTTTGGAAGGGGAAGGATTTGGATATCACATCTCATGTTATAGGACGGGTCTCAGGTTTGGTATTAGAAGCATTGAGATATCAAGTCTCATGGTATACGAAGGGTCTCAGAATTGGAATGGGAAGGAGTTGGATATCACACCTCAAGCTATAGGAAGGGTCTCAGGATTGGAATGGGAAGGAGTTTGATATCACATCTCATGCCATAGTATGGGTCTCAGGTTTGGTAGAAGCATTGGGATATCACATCTCATGCTATCGGAAGGGTATCAGTATTGGATTTGGAAGAAGTTGGATATCCCATCTCATGCTATAGGAAGGGTCTCAGGTTGGAATGGGAAGGAGTTGGATATCACATTTCATGTTATAGGAAGGGTCTCAGGATTGGAATGGGAAGGACTTGGATATCATATCTCATGCTATAGGACGGGTCTCAGGTTTGTTATTAGAATCATTGAGATATCATATTGCATGCTGTAGGAAGGGTCTAAGGATTGGAATGGGAAGGACCTGGATATCACATCTCATGCTATAGATAGGCTCTTAGGTTTGGAAAGGGAAGGAGTTGGATATCACATCTCATGTTATAGGATGGATCTCAGGTTTGGTATTAGAAGTATTGAGATATCACATCTCATGTTATCGGAAGGATCTCAGGTTTGGTATTAGAAGTATTGAGATATCACATCTCATGCTATAGGAAGGGTCTCAGGATTGGAATGGGAAGGAGTTGGATATCACATCTCATGCTAAAGGAAGGGTCTCAGGTTTGGTAGAAGCATTGAGATATCACATCTCATGCTATAGGAAGGGTCTCAGGATTGGAATGGGAAGGACTTAGATATCACATATCATGCTATAGGGAGGGTCTCAGTTTTGATATTAGAAGCATTGAGATATCACATCTCATGCTATCGGAAGTGTCTCAGGATTGGAATGGGAAGGATATCACATCTCATGCTAAAGGAAGGGTCTCAGGTTTGGAACGGGAAGGAGTTAAATTTCACATCTCATGTTATAGGAAGGGTCTCAGGTTTGGTATAAACATTGAGATATCACATCTCTGCTATCGGAAGTGTCTCAGGATTGGCATGGGAAGGAGTTGGATATCCCATCTCATGTTATAGGACGGGTCTCAGGTTTGTTATTAGAATCATTGAGATATCATATTGCATGCTGTAGGAAGGGTCTAAGGGTTGGAATGTGAAGGACTTGGATATCACATCTCATGCTATAGATAGGCTCTTAGGTTTGGAAAGGGAAGGAGTTGGATATCACATTTCATGTTAGAGGAAGGATCTCAGGTTTGGTATTAGAAGCATTGAGATATCACATCTCATGCTATAGGAAGGGTCTCAGGATTGGAATGGGAAGGAGTTGGATATCACATCTCATGCTATAGGAAGGGTCTCAGGTTTGGTATAAGCATTGAGATATCACATCTCATGCTATAGGACGGGTCTCAGGATTGGAATGGAAGGAGTTGGATATCACATCTCATGTTATAGGAAGGATCTCAGGTTTGGTATTAGAAGCATTGAGACATCACATCTCATGCTATAGGAAGGGTCTCAGGGATGGAATGGGAAGGAGTTGGATATCACATCTCATCCAATAGGAAGGGTCTCAGGTTTGGAATGGGAAGTAATTGGATATCACATCTCATGTTATAGGAAGGATCTCAGGTTTGGTATTAGAAGCATTGAGATATCAAATCTCATGCTATAGGAAGGGTCTCAGGATTGGAATGTGAAGGATTTGGATATCACATCTCATGCTAAAGGAAGGGTCTCAGGTTTGGTAGAAGCATTGAGATATCACGTCTCTGCTATCGGAAGGGTCTCAGGATTGGATTGGGAAGGAGTTGGATATCCCTTTTCATGCTATAGGAAGGGTCTCAGGTTTGGTATAAGCATTGAGATATCACATCTCTGCTATCGGAAGGGTCTCAGGATTGGATTGGGAAGGAGTTGGATATCCCTTCTCATGCTATAGGAAGTGTCTCAGGTTGGAATGGGAAGGAGTTGGATATCACATCTCATGTTATAGGAAGGGTCTCAGGATTGGAATGGGAAGGATTTGGATATCACATCTCTTGCTATAGGAAGGGTCTCAGGATTGGAATGGGTAGGAGTTGGATATTACTTTCTTGCTATAGGAAGGGTCTCATGTTTGGAATGGGAAGGAGTTGGATATCACATATGCTATAGTTAGTGTCTCAGGTTTGGAACGGGAAGGAGTTGGATATCACATCTCATGTTATAGGAAGGGTCTCAGGTTTGGTATAAGCATTGAGATATCACATCTCTGCTATCGGAAGCGGCTCAGGATTGGAATGGGAAGGAGTTGGATATCCCATCTCATGTTATAGGAAGAGTCTCTGGTTTGGTATTAGAATAATTGAGATATCACATTGCATGTTGTAGGAAGGGTCTAAGGATTGGAATGGGATGGACTTGGATATCACATCTCATGCTATAGGTAGGCTCTCAGGTTTGGTATAAGCATCGAGATATCACATCTCATGCTATAGGAAGGGTCTCAGGATTGGAATGGGAAGGAATTGGATATCACATCTCATGCTATAGGAAGGGTCTCAGATTTGGTATAAGCATTGAGATATCACATATCATGCTAAAGGAAGGGTCTCAGGATTGGAATGGGAAGGAGTTGTATATGACATCTCAGGCCATAGGAAGGTTCTCAGGTTTGGTATAAGCATTGAGATATCACATCTCTGCTATCGGAAAGGTCTCAGGATTGGAATGGGAAGGAGTTGGATATCCCATCTCATGTTATAGGAAGGATCTCAGGTTTGGTATTAGAAGCATAGAGATATCACATTTCATGCTATAGGAAGGGTCTCAGGATTGGAATGGGAAGGACTTGGATGTCACATCTCATGCTATAGGGAGGGTCTCAAGTTTGATATTAGAAGCATTGAGATAACAAATCTCATGATATCGGAAGGGTCTCAGGATTGGAATGGGAAGGAGTTGGATATCACATCTCATGATAAAGGAAGGGTCTAAGGTTTGGAAGGGGAAGGATTTGGATATCACATCTCATGTTATAGGACGGGTCTCAGGTTTGGTATTAGAAGCATTGAGATATCAAGTCTCATGGTATAAGAAGGGTCTCAGAATTGGAATGGGAAGGAGTTGGATATCACACCTCAAGCTATAGGAAGGGTCTCAGGATTGGAATGGGAAGGAGTTTGATATCACATCTCATGCCATAGTATGGGTCTCAGGTTTGGTAGAAGCATTGGGATATCACATCTCATGCTATCGGAAGGGTATCAGTATTGGATTTCGAAGAAGTTGGATATCCCATCTCATGCTATAGGAAGGGTCTCAGGTTGGAATGGGAAGGAGTTGGATATCACATTTCATGTTATAGGAAGGGTCTCAGGATTGGAATGGGAAGGACTTGGATATCATATCTCATGCTATAGGACGGGTCTCAGGTTTGTTATTAGAATCATTGAGATATCATATTGCATGCTGTAGGAAGGGTCTAAGGATTGGAATAGGAAGGACCTGGATATCACATCTCATGCTATAGATAGGCTCTTAGGTTTGGAAAGGGAAGGAGTTGGATATCACATTTCATGTTAGAGGAAGGATCTCAGGTTTGGTATTAGAAGCACTGAGATATCACATCTCATGCTATAGGAAGGGTCTCAGGATTGGAATGGGAAGTAGTTGGATATCACATCTCATGCTATAGGAAGGGTCTCAGGTTTGGTATAAGCATTGAGATATCACATCTCATGCTATAGGACGGGTCTCAGGATTGGAATGGAAGGAGTTGGATATCACATCTCATGTTATAGGAAGGATCTCAGGTTTGGTATTAGAATCATTGAGACATCACATCTCATGCTATAGGAAGGGTCTCAGGGTTGGAATGGGAAGGAGTTGGATATCACAACTCATCCAATAGGAAGGGTCTCAGGTTTGGAATGGGAAGGAATTGGATATCACATCTCATGTTATAGGAAGGATCTCAGGTTTGGTATTAGAAGCATTGAGATATCACATCTCATGCTATAGGAAGGGTCTCAGGATTGGAATGTGAAGGATTTGGATATCACATCTCATGCTAAAGGAAGGGTCTCAGGTTTGGTAGAAGCATTGAGATATCACGTCTCTGCTATCGGAAGGGTCTCAGGATTGGATTGGGAAGGAGTTGGATATCCCTTCTCATGCTATAGGAAGGGTCTCAGGATTTGAATGGCAAGGAGTTGGATATCACATCTCATGCCATACGAAGGGTCTCAGGTTTGGTATAAGCATTGAGATATCACATCTCTGCTATCGGAAGGGTCTCAGGATTGGAATGGGAAGGAGTTGGATATTCCCATCTCATGTAATAGGAAGGGTCTCAGGTTTGGTATTAGAAGCATTGAGATATCACATCTCATGCTATAGGAAGGGTCTCAGGATTGGAATGAGAAGGACTTGGATATCACATCTCATGCTATAGGGAGGGTCTCAAGTTTGATATTAGAAGCTTTGAGATATCACATCTCATGATATCGGAAGGGTCTCAGGATTGGAATGGGAAGGAGTTGGATATCACATCTCATGATAAAGGAAGGGTCTAAGGTTTGGAAGGGGAAGGATTTGGATATCACATCTCATGTTATATTACGGGTCTCAGGTTTGGTATTAGAAGCATTGAGATATCAAGTCTCAGAGTATAGGAAGGGTCTCAGAATTGGAATGGGAAGGAGTTGGATATCACATCTCAAGCTATAGGAAGGGTCTCAGGATTGGAATGGGAAGGACTTGGATATCACATCTCATGCTATAGGAAGGCTCTCAGGTTTGGAAGGGGAAAGAGTTGGATATCACATTTCATGTTAGAGGTAGGATCTCAGGTTTGGTATTAGAGGCATTGAGATATCACATCTCATGCTATCAGAAGGGTCTCGGGAATGGAATGGGAAGGAGTTGGATATCACATCTCATGCTAAAGGGAGGGTCTCAGGTTTGGAAGGGAAAGGATTTGGATATCACATCTCATGTTATAGGAAGGATCTCAGGTTTGGTATTAGAAGCATTGAGATATCACATCTCATGCTATCAGAAGGGTCTCAGGATTGGAATGGGAAGGAGTTGGATATCACATCTCATGCTAAAGGGAGGGTCTCAGGTTTGGAAGGGGAAGGATTTGGATATCACATCTCATGTTATCGGAAGGATCTCACGTTTGGTATTAGAAGTATTGAGATATCATATCTCATGCTATAGGAAGGGTCTCAGGATTGGAATGGGAAGGAGTTGGATATCACATCTCATGTTATAGGAAGTGTCTCAGGATTGTAATGGGAAGGACTTGGATATCACATCTCATGCTATAGGTAGGGTCTCAAGTTTGATATTAGAAGCATTGAGATATCACATCTCATGCTATAGGAAGGGTCTGAGGATTGGAATGGGAAGGAGTTGGATATCACATCTCATGCTATGGGAAGGGTCTCAGGTTTGGTATAAGCAGTGAGATATCACATCTCATGCTATAGGAAGTGTCTCAGGATTGGAATGGGAAGGAGTTGGATATCACATCTCATGTTATAGGAAGGATCTCAGGTTTGGTATAAGCATTGAGATATCACATCTCTGCTACCGGAAGGGTCTCAGGATTGGAATGGGAAGGAGTTGGATATTCCCATCTCATGTTATAGGAAGGGTCTCAGGTTTGGTATTAGAAGCATTGAGATATCACATCTCATGCTATAGGAAGGGTCTCAGGATTGGAATGGGAAGGACTTGGATATCACATCTCATGCTATAGGGAGGGTCTCAAGTTTGATATTAGAAGCTTTGAGATATCACATCTCATGATATCGGAAGGGTCTCAGGATTGGAATGGGAAGGAGTTGGATATCACATCTCATGATAAAGGAAGGGTCTAAGGTTTGGAAGGGGAAGGATTTGGATATCACATCTCATGTTATATTACGGGTCTCACGTTTGTATTAGAAGCATTGAGATATCAAGTCTCATAGTATCGGAAGGGTCTCAGAATTGGAATGGGAAGGAGTTGGATATCACATCTCAAGCTATAGGAAGGGTCTCAGGATTGAAATGGGAAGGACTTGGATATCACATCTCATGCTATAGGAAGGCTCTCAGGTTTGGAAGGGGAAAGAGTTGGATATCACATTTCATGTTAGAGGTAGGATCTCAGGTTTGGTATTAGAGGCATTGAGATATCACATCTCATGCTATCAGAAGGGTCTCAGGAATGGAATGGGAAGGAGTTGGATATCACATCTCATGCTAAAGGGAGGGTCTCAGGTTTGGAAGGGGAAGGATTTGGATATCACATCTCATGTTATAGGAAGGATCTCAGGTTTGGTATTAGAAGCATTGAGATATCACATCTCATGCTATCGGAAGGATCTCAGGTTTGGTATTAGAAGCATTGAGATATCACATCTCATGCTATCAGAAGAGTCTCAGGATTGGAATAGGAAGGAGTTGGATATCACATCTCATGCTAAAGGGAGGGTCTCAGGATTGGAAGGGGAAGGATTTGGATATCACATCTCATGTTATCGGAAGGATCTCACGTTTGGTATTAGAAGTATTGAGATATCATATCTCATGCTATAGGAAGGGTCTCAGGATTGGAATGGGAAGGAGTTGGATATCACATCTCATGCTATAGGGAGGGTCTCAGGATTGGAATGGGAAGGACTTAGATATCACATATCATGCTATAGGGAGGGTCTCAGTTTTGATATTAGAAGCATTGAGATATCACATCTCATGCTATAGGAAGTGTCTCAGGATTGGAATGGGAAGGTGCTGGATATCACATCTCATGCTAAAGGAAGGGTCTCAGGTTTGGAACGGGAAGGATTTGGATATCACATCTCATGTTATAGGAAGGGTCTCAGGTTTGGTATAAGCATTGAGATATCACATCTCTGCTATCCGAAGTGTCTCAGGATTGGAATGGGAAGGAGTTGGATATCCCATCTCATGTTATAGGACGGGTCTCAGGTTTGTTATTAGAATCATTGAGATATCATATTGCATGCTGTAGGAAGGGTCTAAGGGTTGGAATGGGAAGGACTTGGATATCACATCTCATGGTATAGATAGGCTCTTAGGTTTGGAAAGGGAAGGAGTTGGATATCACATTTCATGTTAGAGGAAGGATCTCAGGTTTGGTATTAGAAGCATTGAGATATCACATCTCATGCTATAGGAAGGGTCTCAGGATTGGAATGGGAAGCAGTTGGATATCACATCTCATGCTAAAGGGAGGGTCTCAGGTTTGGAAGGGGAAGGATTTGGATATCACATCTCATGTTATAGGAAGGATCTCAGGTTTGGTATTAGAAGCATTGAGATATCACATCTCATGCTATCGGAAGGATCTCAGGTTTGGTATTAGAAGCATTGAGATATCACATCTCATGCTATCAGAAGAGTCTCAGGATTGGAATAGGAAGGAGTTGGATATCCCATCTCATGTTATAGGACGGGTCTCAGGTTTGTTATTGGAATCATTGAGATATCATATTGCATGCTGTAGGAAGGGTCTAAGGGTTGGAATGTGAAGGACTTGGATAGCACATCTCATGCTATAGATAGGCTCTTAGGTTTGGAAAGGGAAGGAGTTGGATCTCACATTTCATGTTAGAGGAAGGATCTCAGTTTTGGTATTAGAAGCATTGAGATATCACATCTCATGCTATAGGAAGGGTCTCAGGATTGGAATGGGAAGGAGTTGGATATCACATCTCATGCTATAGGAAGGGTCTCAGGTTTGGTATAAGCATTGAGATATCACATCTCATGCTATCAGAAGGGTCTCAGGAATGGAATGGAAGGAGTTGGATATCAGATCTCATGTTATAGGAAGGATCTCAGGTTTGGTATTAGAAGCATTGAGATATCACATCTCATGCTATAGGAAGGGTCTCAGGATTGGAATGTGAAGGATTTGGATATCACATCTCATGCTAAAGGAAGGGTCTCAGGTTTGGTAGAAGCATTGAGATATCACGTCGCTGCTATCGGAAGGGTCTCAGGATTGGATTGGGAAGGAGTTGGATATCCCTTCTCATGCTATAGGAAGGGTCTCAGGATTTGAATGGCAAGGAGTTGGATATCACATCTCATGCCATAGGAAGGGTCTCAGGTTTGGTATAAGCATTGAGATATCACATCTCTGCTATCGGAAGGGTCTCAGGATTGGATTGGGAATGAGTTGGATATCCCTTCTCATGCTATAGGAAGTGTCTCAGGTTGGAATGGGAAGGAGTTGGATATCACATCTCATGTTATAGGAAGGGTCTCAGGATTGGAATGGGAAGGATTTGGATATCACATCTCTTGCTATAGGAAGGGTCTCAGGATTGGAATGGGTAGGAGTTGGATATTACTTTCTTGCTATAGGAAGGGTCTCATGTTTGGAATGGGAAGGAGTTGGATATCACATCTCATGTTATAGGAAGGGTCTCAGGTTTGGTATAAGCATTGAGATATCACATCTCTGCTATCGGAAGCGGCTCAGGATTGGAATGGGAAGGAGTTGGATATCCCATCTCATGTTATAGGAAGAGTCTCTGGTTTGGTATTAGAATAATTGAGATATCACATTGCATGTTGTAGGAAGGGTCTAAGGATTGGAATGGGATGGACTTGGATATCACATCTCATGCTATAGGTAGGCTCTCAGGTTTGGTATAAGCATTGAGATATCACATCTCATGCTATAGGAAGGGTCGCAGGATTGGAATGGGAAGGAATTGGATATCACATCTCATGCTATAGGAAGGGTCTCAGATTTGGTATAAGCATTGAGATATCACATATCATGCTAAAGGAAGGGTCTCAGGATTGGAATGGGAAGGAGTTGTATATGACATCTCAGGCCATAGGAAGGTTCTCAGGTTTGGTATAAGCATTGAGATATCACATCTCTGCTATCGGAAAGGTCTCAGGATTGGAATGGGAAGGAGTTGGATATCCCATCTCATGTTATAGGAAGGATCTCAGGTTTGGTATTAGAAGCATAGAGATATCACATCTCATGCTATAGGAAGGGTCTCAGGATTGGAATGGGAAGGAGTTGGATATCACATCTCATGATAAAGGAAGGGTCTAAGGTTTGGAAGGGGAAGGATTTGGATATCACATCTCATGTTATAGGACGGGTCTCAGGTTTGGTATTAGAAGCATTGAGATATCAAGTCTCATGGTATAAGAAGGGTCTCAGAATTGGAATGGGAAGGAGTTGGATATCACACCTCAAGCTATAGGAAGGGTCTCAGGATTGGAATGGGAAGGAGTTTGATATCACATCTCATGCCATAGTATGGGTCTCAGGTTTGGTAGAAGCATTGGGATATCACATCTCATGCTATCGGAAGGGTATCAGTATTGGATTTTGAAGAAGTTGGATATCCCATCTCATGCTATAGGAAGGGTCTCAGGTTGGAATGGGAAGGACTTGGATATCATATCTCATGCTATAGGACGGGTCTCAGGTTTGTTATTAGAATCATTGAGATATCATATTGCATGCTGTAGGAAGGGTCTAAGGATTGGAATAGGAAGGACCTGGATATCACATCTCATGCTATAGATAGGCTCTTAGGTTTGGAAAGGGAAGGAGTTGGATATCACATTTCATGTTAGAGGAAGGATCTCAGGTTTGGTATTAGAAGCACTGAGATATCACATCTCATGCTATAGGAAGGGTCTCAGGATTGGAATGGGAAGTAGTTGGATATCACATCTCATGCTATAGGAAGGGTCTCAGGTTAGGTATAAGCATTGAGATATCACATCTCATGCTATAGGACGGGTCTCAGGATTGGAATGGAAGGAGTTGGATATCACATCTCATGTTATAGGAAGGATCTCAGGTTTGGTATTAGAATCATTGAGACATCACATCTCATGCTATAGGAAGGGTCTCAGGGTTGGAATGGGAAGGAGTTGGATATCACAACTCATCCAATAGGAAGGGTCTCAGGTTTGGAATGGGAAGGAATTGGATATCACATCTCATGTTATAGGAAGGATCTCAGGTTTGGTATTAGAAGCATTGAGATATCACATCTCATGCTATAGGAAGGGTCTCAGGATTGGAATGTGAAGGATTTGGATATCACATCTCATGCTAAAGGAAGGGTCTCAGGTTTGGTAGAAGCATTGAGATATCACGTCTCTGCTATCGGAAGGGTCTCAGGATTGGATTGGGAAGGAGTTGGATATCCCTTCTCATGCTATAGGAAGGTTCTCAGGATTTGAATGGCAAGGAGTTGGATATCACATCTCATGCCATACGAAGGGTCTCAGGTTTGGTATAAGCATTGAGATATCACATCTCTGCTATCGGAAGGGTCTCAGGATTGGAATGGGAAGGATTTGGATATTCCCATCTCATGTTATATTACGGGTCTCAGGTTTGGTATTAGAAGCATTGAGATATCAAGTCTCAGAGTATAGGAAGGGTCTCAGAATTGGAATGGGAAGGAGTTGGATATCACATCTCAAGCTATAGGAAGGGTCTCAGGATTGGAATGGGAAGGACTTGGATATCACATCTCATGCTATAGGAAGGCTCTCAGGTTTGGAAGGGGAAAGAGTTGGATATCACATTTCATGTTAGAGGTAGGATCTCAGGTTTGGTATTAGAGGCATTGAGATATCACATCTCATGCTATCAGAAGGGTCTCGGGAATGGAATGGGAAGGAGTTGGATATCACATCTCATGCTAAAGGGAGGGTCTCAGGTTTGGAAGGGAAAGGATTTGGATATCACATCTCATGTTATAGGAAGGATCTCAGGTTTGGTATTAGAAGCATTGAGATATCACATCTCATGCTATCAGAAGGGTCTCAGGATTGGAATGGGAAGGAGTTGGATATCACATCTCATGCTAAAGGGAGGGTCTCAGGTTTGGAAGGGGAAGGATTTGGATATCACATCTCATGTTATCGGAAGGATCTCACGTTTGGTATTAGAAGTATTGAGATATCATATCTCATGCTATAGGAAGGGTCTCAGGATTGGAATGGGAAGGAGTTGGATATCACATCTCATGCTATAGGTAGGGTCTCAAGTTTGATATTAGAAGCATTGAGATATCACATCTCATGCTATAGGAAGGGTCTGAGGATTGGAATGGGAAGGAGTTGGATATCACATCTCATGCTATGGGAAGGGTCTCAGGTTTGGTATAAGCAGTGAGATATCGTATCTCATGCTATAGGAAGTGTCTCAGGATTGGAATGGGAAGGAGTTGGATATCACATCTCATGTTATAGGAAGGATCTCAGGTTTGGTATAAGCATTGAGATATCACATCTCTGCTACCGGAAGGGTCTCAGGATTGGAATGGGAAGGAGTTGGATATTCCCATCTCATGTTATAGGAAGGGTCTCAGGTTTGGTATTAGAAGCATTGAGATATCACATCTCATGCTATAGGAAGGGTCTCAGGATTGGAATGGGAAGGACTTGGATATCACATCTCATGCTATAGGGAAGGTCTCAAGTTTGATATTAGAAGCTTTGAGATATCACATCTCATGATATCGGAAGGGTCTCAGGATTGGAATGGGAAGGAGTTGGATATCACATCTCATGATAAAGGAAAGGTCTAAGGTTTGGAAGGGGAAGGATTTGGATATCACATCTCATGTTATATTACGGGTCTCACGTTTGTATTAGAAGCATTGAGATATCAAGTCTCATAGTATAGGAAGGGTCTCAGAATTGGAATGGGAAGGAGTTGGATATCACATCTCAAGCTATAGGAAGGGTCTCAGGATTGGAATGGGAAGGACTTGGATATCACATCTCATGCTATAGGAAGGCTCTCAGGTTTGGAAGGGGAAAGAGATGGATATCACATTTCATGTTAGAGGTAGGATCTCAGGTTTGGTATTAGAGGCATTGAGATATCACATCTCATGCTATCAGAAGGGTCTCAGGAATGGAATGGGAAGGAGTTGGATATCACATCTCATGCTAAAGGGAGGGTCTCAGGTTTGGAAGGGGAAGGATTTGGATATCACATCTCATGTTATAGGAAGGATCTCAGGTTTGGTATTAGAAGCATTGAGATATCACATCTCATGCTTTCGGAAGGATCTCAGGTTTGGTATTAGAAGCATTGAGATATCACATCTCATGCTATCAGAAGAGTCTCAGGATTGGAATAGGAAGGAGTTGGATATCACATCTCATGCTAAAGGGAGGGTCTCAGGATTGGAAGGGGAAGGATTTGGATATCACATCTCATGTTATCGGAAGGATCTCACGTTTGGTATTAGAAGTATTGAGATATCATATCTCATGCTATAGGAAGGGTCTCAGGATTGGAATGGGAAGGAGTTGGATATCACATCTCATGCTATAGGGAGGGTCTCAGGATTGGAATGGGAAGGACTTAGATATCACATATCATGCTATAGGGAGGGTCTCAGTTTTGATATTAGAAGCATTGAGATATCACATCTCATGCTAAAGGAAGGGTCTCAGGTTTGGAACGGGAAGGATTTGGATATCACATCTCATGTTATAGGAAGGGTCTCAGGTTTGGTATAAGCATTGAGATATCACATCTCTGCTATCGGAAGTGTCTCAGGATTGGAATGGGAAGGAGTTGGATATCCCATCTCATGTTATAGGACGGGTCTCAGGTTTGTTATTAGAATCATTGAGATATCATATTGCATGCTGTAGGAAGGGTCTAAGGGTTGGAATGGGAAGGACTTGGATATCACATCTCATGGTATAGATAGGCTCTTAGGTTTGGAAAGGGAAGGAGTTGGATATCACATTTCATGTTAGAGGAAGGATCTCAGGTTTGGTATTAGAAGCATTGAGATATCACATCTCATGCTATAGGAAGGGTCTCAGGATTGGAATGGGAAGCAGTTGGATATCACATCTCATGCTAAAGGGAGGGTCTCAGGTTTGGAAGGGGAAGGATTTGGATATCACATCTCATGTTATAGGAAGGATCTCAGGTTTGGTATTAGAAGCATTGAGATATCACATCTCATGCTATCGGAAGGATCTCAGGTTTGGTATTAGAAGCATTGAGATATCACATCTCATGCTATCAGAAGAGTCTCAGGATTGGAATAGGAAGGAGTTGGATATCACATCTCATGCTAAAGGGAGGGTCTCAGGATTGGAAGGGGAAGGATTTGGATATCACATCTCATGTTATCGGAAGGATCTCACGTTTGGTATTAGAAGTATTGAGATATCATATCTCATGCTATAGGAAGGGTCTCAGGATTGGAATGGGAAGGAGTTGGATATCACATCTCATGCTATAGAGAGGGTCTCAGGATTGGAATGGGAAGGACTTAGATATCACATATCATGCTATAGGGAGGGTCTCAGTTTTGATATTAGAAGCATTGAGATATCACATCTCATGCTATAGGAAGTGTCTCAGGATTGGAATGGGAAGGTGCTGGATATCACATCTCATGCTAAAGGAAGGGTCTCAGGTTTGGAACGGGAAGGATTTGGATATCACATCTCATGTTATAGGAAGGGTCTCAGGTTTGGTATAAGCATTGAGATATCACATCTCTGCTATCGGAAGTGTCTCAGGATTGGAATGGGAAGGAGTTGGATATCCCATCTCATGTTATAGGACGGGTCTCAGGTTTGTTATTAGAATCATTGAGATATCATATTGCATGCTGTAGGAAGGGTCTAAGGGTTGGAATGGGAAGGACTTGGATATCACATCTCATGGTATAGATAGGCTCTTAGGTTTGGAAAGGGAAGGAGTTGGATATCACATTTCATGTTAGAGGAAGGATCTCAGGTTTGGTATTAGAAACATTGAGATATCACATCTCATTCTATAGGAAGGGTCTCAGGATTGGAATGGGAAGCAGTTGGATATCACATCTCATGCTATAGGAAGGGTCTCAGGTTTGGTATAAGCATTGAGATATCACATCTCATGCTATAGGACGGGTCTCAGGATTGGAATGGAAGGAGTTGGATATCACATCTCATGTTATAGGAAGGATCTCAGGTTTGGTATTAGAAGCATTGAGACATCACATCTCATGCTATAGGAAGGGTCTCAGGGTTGGAATGGGAAGGAGTTGGATATCACATCTCATCCAATAGGAAGGGTCTCAGGTTTGGAATGGGAAGGAATTGGATATCACATCTCATGTTATAGGAAGGATCTCAGGTTTGGTATTAGAAGCATTGAGATATCACATCTCATGCTATAGGAAGGGTCTCAGGATTGGAATGTGAAGGATTTGGATATCACATCTCATGCTAAAGGAAGGGTCTCAGGTTTGGTAGAAGCATTGAGATATCACGTCTCTGCTATCGGAAGAGTCTCAGGATTGGATTGGGAAGGAGTTGGATATCACATCTCATGCCATAGGAAGGGTCTCAGGTTTGGTATAAGCATTGAGATATCACATCTCTGCTATCGGAAGGGTCTCAGGATTGGATTGGGAAGGAGTTGGATATCCCTTCTCATGCTATAGGAAGTGTCTCAGGTTGGAATGGGAAGGAGTTGGATATCACATCTCATGTTATAGGAAGGGTCTCAGGATTGGAATGGGAAGGATTTGGATATCACATCTCTTGCTATAGGAAGGGTCTCAGGATTGGAATGGGTAGGAGTTGGATATTACTTTCTTGCTATAGGAAGGGTCTCATGTTTGGAATGGGAAGGAGTTGGATATCACATATGCTATAGTTAGTGTCTCAGGTTTGGAACGGGAAGGAGTTGGATATCACATCTCATGTTATAGGAAGGGTCTCAGGTTTGGTATAAGCATTGAGATATCACATCTCTGCTATCGGAAGCGGCTCAGGATTGGAATGGGAAGGAGTTGGATATCCCATCTCATGTTATAGGAAGAGTCTCTGGTTTGGTATTAGAATCATTGAGATATCACATCGCATGCTGTAGGAAAGGTCTAAGGATTGGAATGGGATGGACTTGGATATCACATCTCATGCTATAGGTAGGCTCTCAGGTTTGGTATAAGCATTGAGATATCACATCTCATGCTATAGGAAGGGTCTCAGGATTGGAATGGGAAGGAATTGGATATCACATCTCATGCTATAGGAAGGGTCTCAGATTTGGTATAAGCATTGAGATATCACATCTCATGCTAAAGGAAGGGTCTCAGGATTGGAATGGGAAGGAGTTGTATATGACATCTCAGGCCATAGGAAGGTTCTCAGGTTTGGTATAAGCATTGAGATATCACATCTCTGCTATCGGAAGGGTCTCAGGATTGGAATGGGAAGCAGTTGGATATCCCATCTCATGTTATAGGAAGGGTCTCAGGTTTGGTATTAGAAGCATAGAGATATCACATCTCATGCTATAGGAAGGATCTCACGATTTGAATGGCAAGGAGTTGGATATCACATCTCATGCCATAGGAAGGGTCTCAGGTTTGGTATAAGCATTGAGATATCACATCTCTGCTATCGGAAGGGTCTCAGGATTGGATTGGGAAGGAGTTAGATATCCCTTCTCATGCTATAGGAAGTGTCTCAGGTTGGAATGGGAAGGAGTTGGATATCACATCTCATGTTATAGGAAGGGTCTCAGGATTGGAATGGGAAGGACTTGGATGTCACATCTCATGCTATAGGGAGGGTCTCAAGTTTGATATTAGAAGCATTGAGATAACAAATCTCATTATATCGGAAGGGTCTCAGGATTGGAATGGGAAGGAGTTGGATATCACATCTCATGATAAAGGAAGGGTCTAAGGTTTGGAAGGGGAAGGATTTGGATATCACATCTCATGTTATAGGACGGGTCTCAGGTTTGGTATTAGATGCATTGAGATATCAAGTCTCATGGTATAAGAAGGGTCTCAGAATTGGAATGGGAAGGAGTTGGATATCACACCTCAAGCTATAGGAAGGGTCTCAGGATTGGAATGGGAAGGAGTTTGATATCACATCTCATGCCATAGTATGGGTCTCAGGTTTGGTAGAAGCATTGGGATATCACATCTCATGCTATCGGAAGGGTATCAGTATTGGATTTGGAAGAAGTTGGATATCCCATCTCATGCTATAGGAAGGGTCTCAGGTTGGAATGGGAAGGAGTTGGATATCACATTTCATGATATAGGAAGGGTCTCAGGATTGGAATGGGAAGGACTTGGATATCATATCTCATGCTATAGGACGGGTCTCAGGTTTGTTATTAGAATCATTGAGATATCATATTGCATGCTGTAGGAAGGGTCTAAGGATTGGAATGGGAAGGACTTGGATATCACATCTCATGCTATAGATAGGCTCTTAGGTTTGGAAAGGGAAGGAGTTGGATATCACATTTCATGTTAGAGGAAGGATCTCAGGTTTGGTATTAGAAGCATTGAGATATCACATCTCATGCTATATGAAGGGTCTCAGGATTGGAATGGGAAGTAGTTGGATATCACATCTCATGCTATAGGAAGGGTCTCAGGTTTGGTATAAGCATTGAGATATCACATCTCATGCTATAGGACAGGTCTCAGGATTGGAATGGAAGGAGTTGGATATCACATATCATGTTATAGGAAGGATCTCAGGTTTGGTATTGGAAGCATTGAGACATCACATCTCATGCTATAGGAAGGGTCTCAGGGTTGGAATGGGAAGGAGTTGGATATCACATCTCATCCAATAGGAAGGGTCTCAGGTTTGGAATGGGAAGGAATTGGATATCACATCTCATGTTATAGGAAAGATCTCAGGTTTGGTATTAGAAGCATTGAGATATCACATCTCATGCTATAGGAAGGGTCTCAGGATTGGAATTTGAAGGATTTGGATATCACATCTCATGCTAAAGGAAGGGTCTCAGGTTTGGTAGAAGCATTGAGATATCACGTCTCTGCTATCGGAAGGGTCTCAGGATTGGATTGGGAAGGAGTTGGATATCCCTTCTCATGCTATAGGAAGGGTCTCAGGATTTGAATGGCAAGGAGTTGGATATCACATCTCATGCCATAGGAAGGGTCTCAGGTTTGGTATAAGCATTGAGATATCACATCTCTGCTATCGGAAGGGTCTCAGGATTGGAATGGGAAGGAGTTGGATATTCCCATCTCATGTTATAGGAAGGGTCATTGGTTTGGTATTAGAAGCATTGAGATATCACATCTCATGCTATAGGAAGGGTCTCAGGATTGGAATGGAAGGACTTGGATATCACATCCCCTGCTATAGGGAGGGTCTCAAGTTTGATATTAGAAGCTTTGAGATATCACATCTCATGATATCGGAAGGGTCTCAGGATTGGAATGGGAAGGAGTTGGATATCACATCTCATGATAAAGGAAGGGTCTAAGGTTTGGAAGGGGAAGGATTTGGATATCACATCTCATGTTATATTACGGGTCTCAGGTTTGGTATTAGAAGCATTGAGATATCAAGTCTCAGAGTATAGGAAGGGTCTCAGAAATGGAATGGGAAGGAGTTGGATATCACATCTCAAGCTATAGGAAGGGTCTCAGGATTGGAATGGGAAGGACTTGGATATCACATCTCATGCTATAGGAAGGCTCTCAGGTTTGGAAGGGGAAAGAGTTGGATATCACATTTCATGTTAGAGGTAGGATCTCAGGTTTGGTATTAGAGGCATTGAGATATCACATCTCATGCTATCAGAAGGGTCTCAGGAATGGAATGGGAAGGAGTTGGATATCACATCTCATGCTAAAGGGAGGGTCTCAGGTTTGGAAGGGGAATGATTTGGATATCACATCTCATGTTATAGGAAGGATCTCAGGTTTGGTATTAGAAGCATTGAGATATCACATCTCATGCTATCGGAAGGATCTCAGGTTTGGTATTAGAAGCATTGAGATATCACATCTCATGCTATCAGAAGGGTCTCAGGATTGGAATGGGAAGGAGTTGGATATCACATCTCATGCTAAAGGGAGGGTCTCAGGTTTGGAAGGGGAAGGATTTGGATATCACATCTCATGTTATCGGAAGGATCTCACGTTTGGTATTAGAAATATTGAGATATCATATCTCATGCTATAGGAAGGGTCTCAGGAGTGGAATGGGAAAGAGTTGGATATCACATCTCATGCTATAGGGAGTGTCTCAGGATTGGAATGGGAAGGACTTAGATATCACATATCATGCTATAGGGAGGGTCTCAGTTTTGATATTAGAAGCATTGAGATATCACATCTCATGCTATCGGAAGTGTCTCAGGATTGGAATGGGAAGGAGCTGGATATCACATCTCATGCTAAAGGAAGGGTCTCAGGTTTGGAACGGGAAGGATTTGGATATCACATCTCATGTTATAGGAAGGGTCTCAGGTTTGGTATAAGCATTGAGATATCACATCTCTGCTATCGGAAGTGTCTCAGGATTGGAATGGGAAGGAGTTGGATATCACATCTCATGTTATGGGACGGGTCTCAGGTTTGTTATTAGAATCATTGAGATATCATATTGCATGCTGTAGGAAGGGTCTAAGGGTTGGAATGGGAAGGACTTGGATATCACATCTCATGCTATAGATAGGCTCTTAGGTTTGGAAAGGGAAGGAGTTGGATATCACATTTCATGTTAGAGGAAGGATCTCAGGTTTGGTATTAGAAGCATTGAGATATCACATCTCATGCTATAGGAAGGGTCTCAGGATTGGAATGGGAAGTAGTTGGATATCACATCTCATGCTATAGGAAGGGTCTCATGTTTAGTATAAGCATTGAGATATCACATCTCATGCTATAGGACGGGTCTCAGGATTGGAATGGAAGGAGTTGGATATCACATCTCATGTTATAGGAAGGATCTCAGGTTTGGTATTAGAAGCATTGAGACATCACATCTCATGCTATAGGAAGGGTCTCAGGGTTGGAATGGGAAGGAGTTGGATATCACATCTCATCCAATAGGAAGGGTCTCAGGTTTGGAATGGGAAGGAATTGGATATCACATCTCATGTTATAGGAAGGATCTCAGGTTTGGTATTAGAAGCATTGAGATATCACATCTCATGCTATAGGAAGGGTCTCAGGATTGGAATGTGAAGGATTTGGATATCACATCTCATGCTAAAGGAAGGGTCTCAGGTTTGGTAGAAGCATTGAGATATCACGTCTCTGCTATCGGAAGGGTCGCAGGATTGGATTGGGAAGGAGTTGGATATCCCTTCTCATGCTATAGGAAGGGTCTCAGGATTCGAATGGCAAGGAGTTGGATATCACATCTCATGCCATAGGAAGGGTCTCAGGTTTGGTATAAGCATTGAGATATCACATCTCTGCTATCGGAAGGGTCTCAGGATTGGATTGGGAAGGAGTTGGATATCCCTTCTCATGCTATAGGAAGTGTCTCAGGTTGGAATGGGAAGGAGTTGGATATCACATCTCATGTTATAGGAAGGGTCTCAGGATTGGAATGGGAAGGATTTGGATATCACATCTCTTGCTATAGGAAGGGTCTCAGGATTGGAATGGGTAGGAGTTGGATATTACTTTCTTGCTATAGGAAGGGTCTCATGTTTGGAATGGGAAGGAGTTGGATATCACATATGCTATAGTTAGTGTCTCAGGTTTGGAACGGGAAGGAGTTGGATATCACATCTCATGTTATAGGAAGGGTCTCAGGTTTGGTATAAGCGTTGAGATATCACATCTCTGCTATCGGAAGCGGCTCAGGATTGGAATGGGAAGGAGTTGGATATCACATCTCATGTTATAGTAAGAGTCTCTGGTTTGGTATTAGAATCATTGAGATATCACATCGCATGCTGTAGGAAGGGTCTAAGGATTGGAATGGGATGGACTTGGATATCACATCTCATGCTATAGGTAGGCTCTCAGGTTTGGTATAAGCATTGAGATATCACATCTCATGCTATAGGAAGGGTCTCAGGATTGGAATGGGAAGGATTTGGATATCACATCTCATGCTATAGGAAGGGTCTCAGATTTGGTATAAGCATTGAGATATCACATCTCATGCTAAAGGAAGGGTCTCAGGATTGGAATGGGAAGGAGTTGTGTATGACATCTCAGGCCATTGGAAGGGTCTCAGGTTTGGTATAAGCATTGAGATATCACATCTCTGCTATCGGAAGGGTCTCAGGATTGGAATGGGAAGGAGTTGGATATCCCATCTCATGTTATAGGAAGGGTCTCAGGTTTGGTATTAGAAGCATAGAGATATCACATCTCATGCTATAGGAAGGGTCTCAGGATTGGAATGGGAAGGACTTGGATGTCACATCTCATGCTATAGGGAGGATCTCAAGTTTGATATTAGAAGCATTGAGATAACAAATCTCATGATATCGGAAGGGTCTCAGGATTGGAATGGGAAGGAGTTGGATACCACATCTCATGATAAAGGAAGGGTCTAAGGTTTGGAAGGGGAAGGATTTGGATATCACATCTCATGTTATAGGACGGGTCTCAGGTTTGGTATTAGAAGCATTGAGATATCAAGTCTCATGGTATAAGAAGGGTCTCAGAATTGGAATGGGAAGGAGTTGGATATCACACCTCAAGCTATAGGAAGGGTCTCAGGATTGGAATGGGAAGGAGTTTGATATCACATCTCATGCCATAGTATGGGTCTCAGGTTTGGTAGAAGCATTGGGATATCACATCTCATGCTATCGGAAGGGTATCAGTATTGGATTTTGAAGAAGTTGGATATCCCATCTCATGCTATAGGAAGGGTCTCAGGTTGGAATGGGAAGGAGTTGGATATCACATTTCATGTTATAGGAAGGGTCTCAGGATTGGAATGGGAAGGACTTGGATATCATATCTCATGCTATAGGACGGGTCTCAGGTTTGTTATTAGAATCATTGAGATATCATATTGCATGCTGTACGAAGGGTCTAAGGATTGGAATAGGAAGGACCTGGATATCACATCTCATGCTATAGATAGGCTCTTAGGTTTGGAAAGGGAAGGAGTTGGATATCACATTTCATGTTAGAGGAAGGATCTCAGGTTTGGTATTAGAAGCATTGAGATATCACATCTCATGCTATAGGAAGGGTCTCAGGATTGGAATGGGAAGTAGTTGGATATCACATCTCATGCTATAGGAAGGGTCTCAGGTTTCGTATAAGCATTGCGATATGACATCTCATGCTATAGGACGGGTCTCAGGATTGGAATGGAAGGAGTTGGATATCACATCTCATGTTATAGGAAGGATCTCAGGTTTGGTATTAGAATCATTGAGACATCACATCTCATGCTATAGGAAGGGTCTCAGGGTTGGAATGGGAAGGAGTTGGATATCACAACTCATCCAATAGGAAGGGTCTCAGGTTTGGAATGGGAAGGAATTGGATATCACATCTCATGTTATAGGAAGGATCTCAGGTTTGGTATTAGAAGCATTGAGATATCACATCTCATGCTATAGGAAGGGTCTCAGGATTGGAATGTGAAGGATTTGGATATCACATCTCATGCTAAAGGAAGGGTCTCAGGTTTGGTAGAAGCATTGAGATATCACGTCTCTGCTATCGGAAGGGTCTCAGGATTGGATTGGGAAGGAGTTGGATATCCCTTCTCATGCTATAGGAAGGGTCTCAGGATTTGAATGGCAAGGAGTTGGATATCACATCTCATGCCATACGAAGGGTCTCAGGTTTGGTATAAGCATTGAGATATCACATCTCTGATATCGGAAGGGTCTCAGGATTGGAATGGGAAGGAGTTGGATATTCCCATCTCATGTAATAGGAAGGGTCTCAGGTTTGGTATTAGAAGCATTGAGATATCACATCTCATGCTATAGGAAGGGTCTCAGGATTGGAATGGGAAGGACTTGGATATCACATCTCATGCTATAGGGAGGGTCTCAAGTTTGATATTAGAAGCTTTGAGATATCACATCTCATGATATCGGAAGGGTCTCAGGATTGGAATGGGAAGGAGTTGGATATCACATCTCATGATAAAGGAAGGGTCTAAGGTTTGGAAGGGGAAGGATTTGGATATCACATCTCATGTTATATTACGGGTCTCAGGTTTGGTATTAGAAGCATTGAGATATCAAGTCTCAGAGTATAGGAAGGGTCTCAGAATTGGAATGGGAAGGAGTTGGATATCACATCTCAAGCAATAGGAAGGGTATCAGGATTGGAATGGGAAGGACTTGGATATCAGATCTCATGCTATAGGAAGGCTCTCAGGTTTGGAAGGGGAAAGAGTTGGATATCACATTTCATGTTAGAGGTAGGATCTCAGGTTTGGTATTAGAGGCATTGAGATATCACATCTCATGCTATCAGAAGGGTCTCGGGAATGGAATGGGAAGGAGTTGGATATCACATCTCATGCTAAAGGGAGGGTCTCAGGTTTGGAAGGGGAAGGATTTGGATATCACATCTCATGTTATAGGAAGGATCTCAGGTTTGGTATTAGAAGCATTGAGATATCACATCTCATGCTATCGGAAGGATCTCAGGTTTGGTATTAGAAGCATTGAGATATCACATCTCATGCTATCAGAAGGGTCTCAGGATTGGAATGGGAAGGAGTTGGATATCACATCTCATGCTAAAGGGAGGGTCTCAGGTTTGGAAGGGGAAGGATTTGGATATCACATCTCATGTTATCGGAAGGATCTCACGTTTGGTATTAGAAGTATTGAGATATCATATCTCATGCTATAGGAAGGGTCTCAGGATTGGAATGGGAAGGAGTTGGATATCACATCTCATGCTATAGGAAGTGTCTCAGGATTGTAATGGGAAGGACTTGGATATCACATCTCATGCTATAGGTAGGGTCTCAAGTTTGATATTAGAAGCATTGAGATATCACATCTCATGCTATAGGAAGGGTCTGAGGATTGGAATGGGAAGGAGTTGGATATCACATCTCATGCTATGGGAAGGGTCTCAGGTTTGGTATAAGCAGTGAGATATCACATCTCATGCTATAGGAAGTGTCTCAGGATTGGAATGGGAAGGAGTTGGATATCACATCTCATGTTATAGGAAGGATCTCAGGTTTGGTATAAGCATTGAGATATCACATCTCTGCTATCGGAAGGGTCTCAGGATTGGAATGGGAAGGAGTTGGATATTCCCATCTCATGTTATAGGAAGGGTCTCAGGTTTGGTATTAGAAGCATTGAGATATCACATCTCATGCTATAGGAAGGGTCTCAGGATTGGAATGGGAAGGACTTGGATATCACATCTCATGCTATAGGGAGGGTCTCAAGTTTGATATTAGAAGCTTTGAGATATCACATCTCATGATATTGGAAGGGTCTCAGGATTGGAATGGGAAGGAGTTGGATATCACATCTCATGATAAAGGAAGGGTCTAAGGTTTGGAAGGGGAAGGATTTGGATATCACATCTCATGTTATATTACGGGTCTCACGTTTGTATTAGAAGCATTGAGATATCAAGTCTCATAGTATAGGAAGGGTCTCAGAATTGGAATGGGAAGGAGTTGGATATCACATCTCAAGTTATAGGAAGGGTCTCAGGATTGGAATGGGAAGGACTTGGATATCACATCTCATGCTATAGGAAGGCTCTCAGGTTTGGAAGGGGAAAGAGTTGGATATCACATTTCATGTTAGAGGTAGGATCTCAGGTTTGGTATTAGAGGCATTGAGATATCACATCTCATGCTATCAGAAGGGTCTCAGGAATGGAATGGGAAGGAGTTGGATATCACATCTCATGCTAAAGGGAGGGTCTCAGGTTTGGAAGGGGAAGGATTTGGATATCACATCTCATGTTATAGGAAGGATCTCAGGTTTGGTATTAGAAGCATTGAGATATCACATCTCATGCTATCGGAAGGATCTCAGGTTTGGTATTAGAAGCATTGAGATATCACATCTCATGCTATCAGAAGAGTCTCAGGATTGGAATAGGAAGGAGTTGGATATCACATCTCATGCTAAAGGGAGGGTCTCAGGATTGGAAGGGGAAGGATTTGGATATCACATCTCATGTTATCGGAAGGATCGCACGTTTGGTATTAGAAGTATTGAGATATCATATCTCATGCTATAGGAAGGGTCTCAGGATTGGAATGGGAAGGAGTTGGATATCACATCTCATGCTATAGGGAGGGTCTCAGGATTGGAATGGGAAGGACTTAGATATCACATATCATGCTATAGGGAGGGTCTCAGTTTTGATATTAGAAGCATTGAGATATCACATCTCATGCTATAGGAAGTGCCTCAGGATTGGAATGGGAAGGTGCTGGATATCACATCTCATGCTAAAGGAAGGGTCTCAGGTTTGGAACGGGAAGGATTTGGATATCATATCTCATGTTATAGGAAGGGTCTCAGGTTTGGTATAAGCATTGAGATATCACATCTCTGCTATCGGAAGTGTCTCAGGATTGGAATGGGAAGGAGTTGGATATCCCATCTCATGTTATAGGACGGGTCTCAGGTTTGTTATTAGAATCATTGAGATATCATATTGCAAGCTGTAGGAAGGGTCTAAGGGTTGGAATGGGAAGGAGTTGGATATCCCATCTCATGTTATAGGACGGGTCTCAGGTTTGTTATTAGAATCATTGAGATATCACATCTCATGCTTTAGGAAGGGTCTCAGGATTGGAATGGGAAGCAGTTGGATATCACATCTCATGCTATAGGAAGGGTCTCAGGTTTGGTATAAGCATTGAGATATCACATCTCATGCTATAGGACGGGTCTCAGGATTGGAATGGAAGGAGTTGGATATCACATCTCATGTTATAGGAAGGATCTCAGGTTTGGTATTAGAAGCATTGAGACATCACATCTCATGCTATAGGAAGGGTCTCAGGGTTGGAATGGGAAGGAGTTGGATATCACATCTCATCCAATAGGAAGGGTCTCAGGTTTGGTATAAGCATTGAGATATCACATCTCTGCTATCGGAAGGGTCTCAGGATTGGATTGGGAAGGAGTTGGATATCCCTTCTCATGCTATAGGAAGTGTCTCAGGTTGGAATGGGAAGGAGTTGGATATCACATCTCATGTTATAGGAAGGGTCTCAGGATTGGAATGGGAAGGATTTGGATATCACATCTCTTGCTATAGGAAGGGTCTCAGGATTGGAATGGGTAGGAGTTGGATATTACTTTCTTGCTATAGGAAGGGTCTCATGTTTGGAATGGGAAGGAGTTGGATATCACATATGCTATAGTTAGTGTCTCAGGTTTGGAACGGGAAGGAGTTGGATATCACATCTCATGTTATAGGAAGGGTCTCAGGTTTGGTATAAGCGTTGAGATATCACATCTCTGCTATCGGAAGCGGCTCAGGATTGGAATGGGAAGGAGTTGGATATCACATCTCATGTTATAGTAAGAGTCTCTGGTTTGGTATTAGAATCATTGAGATATCACATCGCATGCTGTAGGAAGGGTCTAAGGATTGGAATGGGATGGACTTGGATATCACATCTCATGCTATAGGTAGGCTCTCAGGTTTGGTATAAGCATTGAGATATCACATCTCATGCTATAGGAAGGGTCTCAGGATTGGAATGGGAAGGATTTGGATATCACATCTCATGCTATAGGAAGGGTCTCAGATTTGGTATAAGCATTGAGATATCACATCTCATGCTAAAGGAAGGGTCTCAGGATTGGAATGGGAAGGAGTTGTGTATGACATCTCAGGCCATAGGAAGGGTCTCAGGTTTGGTATAAGCATTGAGATATCACATCTCTGCTATCGGAAGGGTCTCAGGATTGGAATGGGAAGGAGTTGGATATCCCATCTCATGTTATAGGAAGGGTCTCAGGTTTGGTATTAGAAGCATAGAGATATCACATCTCATGCTATAGGAAGGGTCTCAGGATTGGAATGGGAAGGACTTGGATGTCACATCTCATGCTATAGGGAGGATCTCAAGTTTGATATTAGAAGCATTGAGATAACAAATCTCATGATATCGGAAGGGTCTCAGGATTGGAATGGGAAGGAGTTGGATACCACATCTCATGATAAAGGAAGGGTCTAAGGTTTGGAAGGGGAAGGATTTGGATATCACATCTCATGTTATAGGACGGGTCTCAGGTTTGGTATTAGAAGCATTGAGATATCAAGTCTCATGGTATAAGAAGGGTCTCAGAATTGGAATGGGAAGGAGTTGGATATCACACCTCAAGCTATAGGAAGGGTCTCAGGATTGGAATGGGAAGGAGTTTGATATCACATCTCATGCCATAGTATGGGTCTCAGGTTTGGTAGAAGCATTGGGATATCACATCTCATGCTATCGGAAGGGTATCAGTATTGGATTTTGAAGAAGTTGGATATCCCATCTCATGCTATAGGAAGGGTCTCAGGTTGGAATGGGAAGGAGTTGGATATCACATTTCATGTTATAGGAAGGGTCTCAGGATTGGAATGGGAAGGACTTGGATATCATATCTCATGCTATAGGACGGGTCTCAGGTTTGTTATTAGAATCATTGAGATATCATATTGCATGCTGTAGGAAGGGTCTAAGGATTGGAATAGGAAGGACCTGGATATCACATCTCATGCTATAGATAGGCTCTTAGGTTTGGAAAGGGAAGGAGTTGGATATCACATTTCATGTTAGAGGAAGGATCTCAGGTTTGGTATTAGAAGCATTGAGATATCACATCTCATGCTATAGGAAGGGTCTCAGGATTGGAATGGGAAGTAGTTGGATATCACATCTCATGCTATAGGAAGGGTCTCAGGTTTCGTATAAGCATTGCGATATGACATCTCATGCTATAGGACGGGTCTCAGGATTGGAATGGAAGGAGTTGGATATCACATCTCATGTTATAGGAAGGATCTCAGGTTTGGTATTAGAATCATTGAGACATCACATCTCATGCTATAGGAAGGGTCTCAGGGTTGGAATGGGAAGGAGTTGGATATCACAACTCATCCAATAGGAAGGGTCTCAGGTTTGGAATGGGAAGGAATTGGATATCACATCTCATGTTATAGGAAGGATCTCAGGTTTGGTATTAGAAGCATTGAGATATCACATCTCATGCTATAGGAAGGGTCTCAGGATTGGAATGTGAAGGATTTGGATATCACATCTCATGCTAAAGGAAGGGTCTCAGGTTTGGTAGAAGCATTGAGATATCACGTCTCTGCTATCGGAAGGGTCTCAGGATTGGATTGGGAAGGAGTTGGATATCCCTTCTCATGCTATAGGAAGGGTCTCAGGATTTGAATGGCAAGGAGTTGGATATCACATCTCATGCCATACGAAGGGTCTCAGGTTTGGTATAAGCATTGAGATATCACATCTCTGATATCGGAAGGGTCTCAGGATTGGAATGGGAAGGAGTTGGATATTCCCATCTCATGTAATAGGAAGGGTCTCAGGTTTGGTATTAGAAGCATTGAGATATCACATCTCATGCTATAGGAAGGGTCTCAGGATTGGAATGGGAAGGACTTGGATATCACATCTCATGCTATAGGGAGGGTCTCAAGTTTGATATTAGAAGCTTTGAGATATCACATCTCATGATATCGGAAGGGTCTCAGGATTGGAATGGGAAGGAGTTGGATATCACATCTCATGATAAAGGAAGGGTCTAAGGTTTGGAAGGGGAAGGATTTGGATATCACATCTCATGTTATATTACGGGTCTCAGGTTTGGTATTAGAAGCATTGAGATATCAAGTCTCAGAGTATAGGAAGGGTCTCAGAATTGGAATGGGAAGGAGTTGGATATCACATCTCAAGCAATAGGAAGGGTATCAGGATTGGAATGGGAAGGACTTGGATATCAGATTTCATGCTATAGGAAGGCTCTCAGGTTTGGAAGGGGAAAGAGTTGGATATCACATTTCATGTTAGAGGTAGGATCTCAGGTTTGGTATTAGAGGCATTGAGATATCACATCTCATGCTATCAGAAGGGTCTCGGGAATGGAATGGGAAGGAGTTGGATATCACATCTCATGCTAAAGGGAGGGTCTCAGGTTTGGAAGGGGAAGGATTTGGATATCACATCTCATGTTATAGGAAGGATCTCAGGTTTGGTATTAGAAGCATTGAGATATCACATCTCATGCTATCGGAAGGATCTCAGGTTTGGTATTAGAAGCATTGAGATATCACATCTCATGCTATCAGAAGGGTCTCAGGATTGGAATGGGAAGGAGTTGGATATCACATCTCATGCTAAAGGGAGGGTCTCAGGTTTGGAAGGGGAAGGATTTGGATATCACATCTCATGTTATCGGAAGGATCTCACGTTTGGTATTAGAAGTATTGAGATATCATATCTCATGCTATAGGAAGGGTCTCAGGATTGGAATGGGAAGGAGTTGGATATAACATCTCATGCTATAGGAAGTGTCTCAGGATTGTAATGGGAAGGACTTGGATATCACATCTCATGCTATAGGTAGGGTCTCAAGTTTGATATTAGAAGCATTGAGATATCACATCTCATGCTATAGGAAGGGTCTGAGGATTGGAATGGGAAGGAGTTGGATATCACATCTCATGCTATGGGAAGGGTCTCAGGTTTGGTATAAGCAGTGAGATATCACATCTCATGCTATAGGAAGTGTCTCAGGATTGGAATGGGAAGGAGTTGGATATCACATCTCATGTTATAGGAAGGATCTCAGGTTTGGTATAAGCATTGAGATATCACATCTCTGCTATCGGAAGGGTCTCAGGATTGGAATGGGAAGGAGTTGGATATTCCCATCTCATGTTATAGGAAGGGTCTCAGGTTTGGTATTAGAAGCATTGAGATATCACATCTCATGCTATAGGAAGGGTCTCAGGATTGGAATGGGAAGGACTTGGATATCACATCTCATGCTATAGGGAGGGTCTCAAGTTTGATATTAGAAGCTTTGAGATATCACATCTCATGATATCGGAAGGGTCTCAGGATTGGAATGGGAAGGAGTTGGATATCACATCTCATGATAAAGGAAGGGTCTAAGGTTTGGAAGGGGAAGGATTTGGATATCACATCTCATGTTATATTACGGGTCTCACGTTTGTATTAGAAGCATTGAGATATCAAGTCTCATAGTATAGGAAGGGTCTCAGAATTGGAATGGGAAGGAGTTGGATATCACATCTCAAGTTATAGGAAGGGTCTCAGGATTGGAATGGGAAGGACTTGGATATCACATCTCATGCTATAGGAAGGCTCTCAGGTTTGGAAGGGGAAAGAGTTGGATATCACATTTCATGTTAGAGGTAGGATCTCAGGTTTGGTATTAGAGGCATTGAGATATCACATCTCATGCTATCAGAAGGGTCTCAGGAATGGAATGGGAAGGAGTTGGATATCACATCTCATGCTAAAGGGAGGGTCTCAGGTTTGGAAGGGGAAGGATTTGGATATCACATCTCATGTTATAGGAAGGATCTCAGGTTTGGTATTAGAAGCATTGAGATATCACATCTCATGCTATCGGAAGGATCTCAGGTTTGGTATTAGAAGCATTGAGATATCACATCTCATGCTATCAGAAGAGTCTCAGGATTGGAATAGGAAGGAGTTGGATATCACATCTCATGCTAAAGGGAGGGTCTCAGGATTGGAAGGGGAAGGATTTGGATATCACATCTCATGTTATCGGAAGGATCGCACGTTTGGTATTAGAAGTATTGAGATATCATATCTCATGCTATAGGAAGGGTCTCAGGATTGGAATGGGAAGGAGTTGGATATCACATCTCATGCTATAGGGAGGGTCTCAGGATTGGAATGGGAAGGACTTAGATATCACATATCATGCTATAGGGAGGGTCTCAGTTTTGATATTAGAAGCATTGAGATATCACATCTCATGCTATAGGAAGTGCCTCAGGATTGGAATGGGAAGGTGCTGGATATCACATCTCATGCTAAAGGAAGGGTCTCAGGTTTGGAACGGGAAGGATTTGGATATCATATCTCATGTTATAGGAAGGGTCTCAGGTTTGGTATAAGCATTGAGATATCACATCTCTGCTATCGGAAGTGTCTCAGGATTGGAATGGGAAGGAGTTGGATATCCCATCTCATGTTATAGGACGGGTCTCAGGTTTGTTATTAGAATCATTGAGATATCATATTGCAAGCTGTAGGAAGGGTCTAAGGGTTGGAATGGGAAGGAGTTGGATATCCCATCTCATGTTATAGGACGGGTCTCAGGTTTGTTATTAGAATCATTGAGATATCACATCTCATGCTTTAGGAAGGGTCTCAGGATTGGAATGGGAAGCAGTTGGATATCACATCTCATGCTATAGGAAGGGTCTCAGGTTTGGTATAAGCATTGAGATATCACATCTCATGCTATAGGACGGGTCTCAGGATTGGAATGGAAGGAGTTGGATATCACATCTCATGTTATAGGAAGGATCTCAGGTTTGGTATTAGAAGCATTGAGACATCACATCTCATGCTATAGGAAGGGTCTCAGGGTTGGAATGGGAAGGAGTTGGATATCACATCTCATCCAATAGGAAGGGGCTCAGGTTTGGTATAAGCATTGAGATATCACATCTCTGCTATCGGAAGGGTCTCAGGATTGGATTGGGAAGGAGTTGGATATCCCTTCTCATGCTATAGGAAGTGTCTCAGGTTGGAATGGGAAGGAGTTGGATATCACATCTCATGTTATAGGAAGGGTCTCAGGATTGGAATGGGAAGGATTTGGATATCACATCTCTTGCTATAGGAAGGGTCTCAGGATTGGAATGGGTAGGAGTTGGATATTACTTTCTTGCTATAGGAAGGGTCTCATGTTTGGAATGGGAAGGAGTTGGATATCACATATGCTATAGTTAGTGTCTCAGGTTTGGAACGGGAAGGAGTTGGATATCACATCTCATGTTATAGGAAGGGTCTCAGGTTTGGTATAAGCGTTGAGATATCACATCTCTGCTATCGGAAGCGGCTCAGGATTGGAATGGGAAGGAGTTGGATATCACATCTCATGTTATAGTAAGAGTCTCTGGTTTGGTATTAGAATCATTGAGATATCACATCGCATGCTGTAGGAAGGGTCTAAGGATTGGAATGGGATGGACTTGGATATCACATCTCATGCTATAGGTAGGCTCTCAGGTTTGGTATAAGCATTGAGATATCACATCTCATGCTATAGGAAGGGTCTCAGGATTGGAATGGGAAGGATTTGGATATCACATCTCATGCTATAGGAAGGGTCTCAGATTTGGTATAAGCATTGAGATATCACATCTCATGCTAAAGGAAGGGTCTCAGGATTGGAATGGGAAGGAGTTGTGTATGACATCTCAGGCCATAGGAAGGGTCTCAGGTTTGGTATAAGCATTGAGATATCACATCTCTGCTATCGGAAGGGTCTCAGGATTGGAATGGGAAGGAGTTGGATATCCCATCTCATGTTATAGGAAGGGTCTCAGGTTTGGTATTAGAAGCATAGAGATATCACATCTCATGCTATAGGAAGGGTCTCAGGATTGGAATGGGAAGGACTTGGATGTCACATCTCATGCTATAGGGAGGATCTCAAGTTTGATATTAGAAGCATTGAGATAACAAATCTCATGATATCGGAAGGGTCTCAGGATTGGAATGGGAAGGAGTTGGATACCACATCTCATGATAAAGGAAGGGTCTAAGGTTTGGAAGGGGAAGGATTTGGATATCACATCTCATGTTATAGGACGGGTCTCAGGTTTGGTATTAGAAGCATTGAGATATCAAGTCTCATGGTATAAGAAGGGTCTCAGAATTGGAATGGGAAGGAGTTGGATATCACACCTCAAGCTATAGGAAGGGTCTCATGATTGGAATGGGAAGGAGTTTGATATCACATCTCATGCCATAGTATGGGTCTCAGGTTTGGTAGAAGCATTGGGATATCACATCTCATGCTATCGGAAGGGTATCAGTATTGGATTTTGAAGAAGTTGGATATCCCATCTCATGCTATAGGAAGGGTCTCAGGTTGGAATGGGAAGGAGTTGGATATCACATTTCATGTTATAGGAAGGGTCTCAGGATTGGAATGGGAAGGACTTGGATATCATATCTCATGCTATAGGACGGGTCTCAGGTTTGTTATTAGAATCATTGAGATATCATATTGCATGCTGTAGGAAGGGTCTAAGGATTGGAATAGGAAGGACCTGGATATCACATCTCATGCTATAGATAGGCTCTTAGGTTTGGAAAGGGAAGGAGTTGGATATCACATTTCATGTTAGAGGAAGGATCTCAGGTTTGGTATTAGAAGCATTGAGATATCACATCTCATGCTATAGGAAGGGTCTCAGGATTGGAATGGGAAGTAGTTGGATATCACATCTCATGCTATAGGAAGGGTCTCAGGTTTCGTATAAGCATTGCGATATGACATCTCATGCTATAGGACGGGTCTCAGGATTGGAATGGAAGGAGTTGGATATCACATCTCATGTTATAGGAAGGATCTCAGGTTTGGTATTAGAATCATTGAGACATCACATCTCATGCTATAGGAAGGGTCTCAGGGTTGGAATGGGAAGGAGTTGGATATCACAACTCATCCAATAGGAAGGGTCTCAGGTTTGGAATGGGAAGGAATTGGATATCACATCTCATGTTATAGGAAGGATCTCAGGTTTGGTATTAGAAGCATTGAGATATCACATCTCATGCTATAGGAAGGGTCTCAGGATTGGAATGTGAAGGATTTGGATATCACATCTCATGCTAAAGGAAGGGTCTCAGGTTTGGTAGAAGCATTGAGATATCACGTCTCTGCTATCGGAAGGGTCTCAGGATTGGATTGGGAAGGAGTTGGATATCCCTTCTCATGCTATAGGAAGGGTCTCAGGATTTGAATGGCAAGGAGTTGGATATCACATCTCATGCCATACGAAGGGTCTCAGGTTTGGTATAAGCATTGAGATATCACATCTCTGCTATCGGAAGGGTCTCAGGATTGGAATGGGAAGGAGTTGGATATTCCCATCTCATGTAATAGGAAGGGTCTCAGGTTTGGTATTAGAAGCATTGAGATATCACATCTCATGCTATAGGAAGGGTCTCAGGATTGGAATGGGAAGGACTTGGATATCACATCTCATGCTATAGGGAGGGTCTCAAGTTTGATATTAGAAGCTTTGAGATATCACATCTCATGATATCGGAAGGGTCTCAGGATTGGAATGGGAAGGAGTTGGATATCACATCTCATGATAAAGGAAGGGTCTAAGGTTTGGAAGGGGAAGGATTTGGATATCACATCTCATGTTATATTACGGGTCTCAGGTTTGGTATTAGAAGCATTGAGATATCAAGTCTCAGAGTATAGGAAGGGTCTCAGAATTGGAATGGGAAGGAGTTGGATATCACATCTCAAGCAATAGGAAGGGTATCAGGATTGGAATGGGAAGGACTTGGATATCAGATCTCATGCTATAGGAAGGCTCTCAGGTTTGGAAGGGGAAAGAGTTGGATATCACATTTCATGTTAGAGGTAGGATCTCAGGTTTGGTATTAGAGGCATTGAGATATCACATCTCATGCTATCAGAAGGGTCTCGGGAATGGAATGGGAAGGAGTTGGATATCACATCTCATGCTAAAGGGAGGGTCTCAGGTTTGGAAGGGGAAGGATTTGGATATCACATCTCATGTTATAGGAAGGACCTCAGGTTTGGTATTAGAAGCATTGAGATATCACATCTCATGCTATCGGAAGGATCTCAGGTTTGGTATTAGAAGCATTGAGATATCACATCTCATGCTATCAGAAGGGTCTCAGGATTGGAATGGGAAGGAGTTGGATATCACATCTCATGCTAAAGGGAGGGTCTCAGGTTTGGAAGGGGAAGGATTTGGATATCACATCTCATGTTATCGGAAGGATCTCACGTTTGGTATTAGAAGTATTGAGATATCATATCTCATGCTATAGGAAGGGTCTCAGGATTGGAATGGGAAGGAGTTGGATATCACATCTCATGCTATAGGAAGTGTCTCAGGATTGTAATGGGAAGGACTTGGATATCACATCTCATGCTATAGGTAGGGTCTCAAGTTTGATATTAGAAGCATTGAGATATCACATCTCATGCTATAGGAAGGGTCTGAGGATTGGAATGGGAAGGAGTTGGATATCACATCTCATGCTATGGGAAGGGTCTCAGGTTTGGTATAAGCAGTGAGATATCACATCTCATGCTATAGGAAGTGTCTCAGGATTGGAATGGGAAGGAGTTGGATATCACATCTCATGTTATAGGAAGGATCTCAGGTTTGGTATAAGCATTGAGATATCACATCTCTGCTATCGGAAGGGTCTCAGGATTGGAATGGGAAGGAGTTGGATATTCCCATCTCATGTTATAGGAAGGGTCTCAGGTTTGGTATTAGAAGCATTGAGATATCACATCTCATGCTATAGGAAGGGTCTCAGGATTGGAATGGGAAGGACTTGGATATCACATCTCATGCTATAGGGAGGGTCTCAAGTTTGATATTAGAAGCTTTGAGATATCACATCTCATGATATCGGAAGGGTCTCAGGATTGGAATGGGAAGGAGTTGGATATCACATCTCATGATAAAGGAAGGGTCTAAGGTTTGGAAGGGGAAGGATTTGGATATCACATCTCATGTTATATTACGGGTCTCACGTTTGTATTAGAAGCATTGAGATATCAAGTCTCATAGTATAGGAAGGGTCTCAGAATTGGAATGGGAAGGAGTTGGATATCACATCTCAAGTTATAGGAAGGGTCTCAGGATTGGAATGGGAAGGACTTGGATATCACATCTCATGCTATAGGAAGGCTCTCAGGTTTGGAAGGGGAAAGAGTTGGATATCACATTTCATGTTAGAGGTAGGATCTCAGGTTTGGTATTAGAGGCATTGAGATATCACATCTCATGCTATCAGAAGGGTCTCAGGAATGGAATGGGAAGGAGTTGGATATCACATCTCATGCTAAAGGGAGGGTCTCAGGTTTGGAAGGGGAAGGATTTGGATATCACATCTCATGTTATAGGAAGGATCTCAGGTTTGGTATTAGAAGCATTGAGATATCACATCTCATGCTATCGGAAGGATCTCAGGTTTGGTATTAGAAGCATTGAGATATCACATCTCATGCTATCAGAAGAGTCTCAGGATTGGAATAGGAAGGAGTTGGATATCACATCTCATGCTAAAGGGAGGGTCTCAGGATTGGAAGGGGAAGGATTTGGATATCACATCTCATGTTATCGGAAGGATCGCACGTTTGGTATTAGAAGTATTGAGATATCATATCTCATGCTATAGGAAGGGTCTCAGGATTGGAATGGGAAGGAGTTGGATATCACATCTCATGCTATAGGGAGGGTCTCAGGATTGGAATGGGAAGGACTTAGATATCACATATCATGCTATAGGGAGGGTCTCAGTTTTGATATTAGAAGCATTGAGATATCACATCTCATGCTATAGGAAGTGCCTCAGGATTGGAATGGGAAGGTGCTGGATATCACATCTCATGCTAAAGGAAGGGTCTCAGGTTTGGAACGGGAAGGATTTGGATATCATATCTCATGTTATAGGAAGGGTCTCAGGTTTGGTATAAGCATTGAGATATCACATCTCTGCTATCGGAAGTGTCTCAGGATTGGAATGGGAAGGAGTTGGATATCCCATCTCATGTTATAGGACGGGTCTCAGGTTTGTTATTAGAATCATTGAGATATCATATTGCAAGCTGTAGGAAGGGTCTAAGGGTTGGAATGGGAAGGAGTTGAATATCCCATCTCATGTTATAGGACGGGTCTCAGGTTTGTTATTAGAATCATTGAGATATCACATCTCATGCTTTAGGAAGGGTCTCAGGATTGGAATGGGAAGCAGTTGGATATCACATCTCATGCTATAGGAAGGGTCTCAGGTTTGGTATAAGCATTGAGATATCACATCTCATGCTATAGGACGGGTCTCAGGATTGGAATGGAAGGAGATGGATATCACATCTCATGTTATAGGAAGGATCTCAGGTTTGGTATTAGAAGCATTGAGACATCACATCTCATGCTATAGGAAGGGTCTCAGGGTTGGAATGGGAAGGAGTTGGATATCACATCGCATCCAATAGGAAGGGTCTCAGGTTTGGAATGGGAAGGAATTGGATATCACATCTCATGTTATAGGAAGGATCTCAGGTTTGGTATTAGAAGCATTGAGATATCACATCTCATGCTATAGGAAGGGTCTCAGGATTGGAATGTGAAGGATTTGAATATCACATCTCATGCTAAAGGAAGGGTCTCAGGTTTGGTAGAAGCATTGAGATATCACGTCTCTGCTATCGGAAGGGTCTCAGGATTGGATTGGGAAGGAGTTGGATATCACATCTCATGCCATAGGAAGGGTCTCAGGTTTGGTATAAGCATTGAGATATCACATCTCTGCTATCGGAAGGGTCTCAGGATTGGATTGGGAAGGAGTTGGATATCCCTTCTCATGCTATAGGAAGTGTCTCAGGTTGGAATGGGAAGGAGTTGGATATCACATCTCATGTTATAGGAAGGGTCTCAGGATTGGAATGGGAAGGATTTGGATATCACATCTCTTGCTATAGGAAGGGTCTCAGGATTGGAATGGGTAGGAGTTGGATATTACTTTCTTGCTATAGGAAGTGTCTCATGTTTGGAATGGGAAGGAGTTGATTATCACATATGCTATAGTTAGTGTCTCAGGTTTGGAATGGGAAGGAGTTGGATATCCCATCTCATGTTATAGGAAGAGTCTCTGGTTTGGTATTAGAATCATTGAGATATCACATTGCATGCTGTAGGAAGGGTCTAAGGATTGGAATGGGATGGACTTGGATATCACATCTCATGTTATAGGTAGGCTCTCAGGTTTGGTATAAGCATTGAGATATCACATCTCATGCTATAGGAAGGGTCTCAGGATTGGAATGAGAAGGAATTGGATATCACATCTCATGCTATAGGAAGGGTCTCAGATTTGGTATAAGCATTGAGATATCACATCTCATGCTAAAGGAAGGGTCTCAGGATTGGAATGGGAAGGAGTTGTATATGACATCTCAGGCCATAGGAAGGTTCTCAGGTTTGGTATAAGCATTGAGATATCACATCTCTGCTATCGGAAGGGTCTCAGGATTGGAATGGGAAGGAGTTGGATTTCCCATCTCATGTTATAGGAAGGGTCTCAGGTTTGGTATTAGAAGCATAAAGATATCACATCTCATGCTATAGGAAGGGTCTCAGGATTTGAATGGCAAGGAGTTGGATATCACATCTCATGCCATAGGAAGGGTCTCAGGTTTGGTATAAGCATTCAGATATCACATCTCTGCTATCGGAAGGGTCTCAGGATTGGATTGGGAAGGAGTTAGATATCCCTTCTCATGCTATAGGAAGTGTCTCAGGTTGGAATGGGAAGGAGTTGGATATCACATCTCATGTTATAGGAAGGGTCTCAGGATTGGAATGGGAAGGACTTGGATGTCACATCTCATGCTATAGGGAGGGTCTCAAGTTTGATATTAGAAGCATTGAGATAACAAATCTCATGATATCGGAAGGGTCTCAGGATTGGAATGGGAAGGAGATGGATATCACATCTCATGATAAAGGAAGGGTCTAAGGTTTGGAAGGGGAAGGATTTGGATATCACATCTCATGTTATAGGACGGGTCTCAGGTTTGGTATTAGAAGCATTGAGATATCAAGTCTCATGGTATAAGAAGGGTCTCAGAATTGGAATGGGAAGGAGTTGGATATCACACCTCAAGCTATAGGAAGGGTCTCAGGATTGGAATGGGAAGGACTTGGATATCACATCTCATGCTATAGGGAGGGTCTCAAGTTTGATATTAGAAGCTTTGAGATATCACATCTCATGATATCGGAAGGGTCTCAGGATTGGAATGGGAAGGAGTTGGATATCACATCTCATGATAAAGGAAGGGTCTAAGGTTTGGAAGGGGAAGCATTTGGATATCACATCTCATGTTATATTACGGGTCTCACGTTTGTATTAGAAGCATTGAGATATCAAGTCTCATAGTATAGGAAGGGTCTCAGAATTGGAATGGGAAGGAGTTGGATATCACATCTCAAGCTATAGGAAGGGTCTCAGGATTGGAATGGGGAGGACTTGGATATCACATCTCATGCTATAGGAAGGCTCTCAGGTTTGGAAGGGGAAATAGTTGGATATCACATTTCATGTTAGAGGTAGGATCTCAGGTTTGGTATTAGAGGCATTGAGATATCACATCTCATGCTATCAGAAGGGTCTCAGGAATGGAATGGGAAGGACTTGGATATCACATCTCATGCTATAGGAAGGCTCTCAGGTTTGGAAGGGGAAAGAGTTGGATATCACATTTCATGTTAGAGGTAGGATCTCAGGTTTGGTATTAGAGGCATTGAGATATCACATCTCATGCTATCAGAAGGGTCTCAGGAATGGAATGGGAAGGAGTTGGATATCACATCTCATGCTAAAGGGAGGGTCTCAGGTTTGGAAGGGGAAGGATTTGGATATCACATCTCATGTTATAGGAAGGATCTCAGGTTTGGTATTAGAAGCATTGAGATATCACATCTCATGCTATCGGAAGGATCTCAGGTTTGGTATTAGAAGCATTGAGATATCACATCTCATGCTATCAGAAGAGTCTCAGGATTGGAATAGGAAGGAGTTGGATATCACATCTCATGCTAAAGGGAGGGTCTCAGGATTGGAAGGGGAAGGATTTGGATATCACATCTCATGTTATCGGAAGGATCGCACGTTTGGTATTAGAAGTATTGAGATATCATATCTCATGCTATAGGAAGGGTCTCAGGATTGGAATGGGAAGGAGTTGGATATCACATCTCATGCTATAGGGAGGGTCTCAGGATTGGAATGGGAAGGACTTAGATATCACATATCATGCTATAGGGAGGGTCTCAGTTTTGATATTAGAAGCATTGAGATATCACATCTCATGCTATAGGAAGTGCCTCAGGATTGGAATGGGAAGGTGCTGGATATCACATCTCATGCTAAAGGAAGGGTCTCAGGTTTGGAACGGGAAGGATTTGGATATCATATCTCATGTTATAGGAAGGGTCTCAGGTTTGGTATAAGCATTGAGATATCACATCTCTGCTATCGGAAGTGTCTCAGGATTGGAATGGGAAGGAGTTGGATATCCCATCTCATGTTATAGGACGGGTCTCAGGTTTGTTATTAGAATCATTGAGATATCATATTGCAAGCTGTAGGAAGGGTCTAAGGGTTGGAATGGGAAGGAGTTGAATATCCCATCTCATGTTATAGGACGGGTCTCAGGTTTGTTATTAGAATCATTGAGATATCACATCTCATGCTTTAGGAAGGGTCTCAGGATTGGAATGGGAAGCAGTTGGATATCACATCTCATGCTATAGGAAGGGTCTCAGGTTTGGTATAAGCATTGAGATATCACATCTCATGCTATAGGACGGGTCTCAGGATTGGAATGGAAGGAGATGGATATCACATCTCATGTTATAGGAAGGATCTCAGGTTTGGTATTAGAAGCATTGAGACATCACATCTCATGCTATAGGAAGGGTCTCAGGGTTGGAATGGGAAGGAGTTGGATATCACATCGCATCCAATAGGAAGGGTCTCAGGTTTGGAATGGGAAGGAATTGGATATCACATCTCATGTTATAGGAAGGATCTCAGGTTTGGTATTAGAAGCATTGAGATATCACATCTCATGCTATAGGAAGGGTCTCAGGATTGGAATGTGAAGGATTTGAATATCACATCTCATGCTAAAGGAAGGGTCTCAGGTTTGGTAGAAGCATTGAGATATCACGTCTCTGCTATCGGAAGGGTCTCAGGATTGGATTGGGAAGGAGTTGGATATCACATCTCATGCCATAGGAAGGGTCTCAGGTTTGGTATAAGCATTGAGATATCACATCTCTGCTATCGGAAGGGTCTCAGGATTGGATTGGGAAGGAGTTGGATATCCCTTCTCATGCTATAGGAAGTGTCTCAGGTTGGAATGGGAAGGAGTTGGATATCACATCTCATGTTATAGGAAGGGTCTCAGGATTGGAATGGGAAGGATTTGGATATCACATCTCTTGCTATAGGAAGGGTCTCAGGATTGGAATGGGTAGGAGTTGGATATTACTTTCTTGCTATAGGAAGTGTCTCATGTTTGGAATGGGAAGGAGTTGATTATCACATATGCTATAGTTAGTGTCTCAGGTTTGGAATGGGAAGGAGTTGGATATCCCATCTCATGTTATAGGAAGAGTCTCTGGTTTGGTATTAGAATCATTGAGATATCACATTGCATGCTGTAGGAAGGGTCTAAGGATTGGAATGGGATGGACTTGGATATCACATCTCATGTTATAGGTAGGCTCTCAGGTTTGGTATAAGCATTGAGATATCACATCTCATGCTATAGGAAGGGTCTCAGGATTGGAATGAGAAGGAATTGGATATCACATCTCATGCTATAGGAAGGGTCTCAGATTTGGTATAAGCATTGAGATATCACATCTCATGCTAAAGGAAGGGTCTCAGGATTGGAATGGGAAGGAGTTGTATATGACATCTCAGGCCATAGGAAGGTTCTCAGGTTTGGTATAAGCATTGAGATATCACATCTCTGCTATCGGAAGGGTCTCAGGATTGGAATGGGAAGGAGTTGGATTTCCCATCTCATGTTATAGGAAGGGTCTCAGGTTTGGTATTAGAAGCATAAAGATATCACATCTCATGCTATAGGAAGGGTCTCAGGATTTGAATGGCAAGGAGTTGGATATCACATCTCATGCCATAGGAAGGGTCTCAGGTTTGGTATAAGCATTCAGATATCACATCTCTGCTATCGGAAGGGTCTCAGGATTGGATTGGGAAGGAGTTAGATATCCCTTCTCATGCTATAGGAAGTGTCTCAGGTTGGAATGGGAAGGAGTTGGATATCACATCTCATGTTATAGGAAGGGTCTCAGGATTGGAATGGGAAGGACTTGGATGTCACATCTCATGCTATAGGGAGGGTCTCAAGTTTGATATTAGAAGCATTGAGATAACAAATCTCATGATATCGGAAGGGTCTCAGGATTGGAATGGGAAGGAGATGGATATCACATCTCATGATAAAGGAAGGGTCTAAGGTTTGGAAGGGGAAGGATTTGGATATCACATCTCATGTTATAGGACGGGTCTCAGGTTTGGTATTAGAAGCATTGAGATATCAAGTCTCATGGTATAAGAAGGGTCTCAGAATTGGAATGGGAAGGAGTTGGATATCACACCTCAAGCTATAGGAAGGGTCTCAGGATTGGAATGGGAAGGACTTGGATATCACATCTCATGCTATAGGGAGGGTCTCAAGTTTGATATTAGAAGCTTTGAGATATCACATCTCATGATATCGGAAGGGTCTCAGGATTGGAATGGGAAGGAGTTGGATATCACATCTCATGATAAAGGAAGGGTCTAAGGTTTGGAAGGGGAAGCATTTGGATATCACATCTCATGTTATATTACGGGTCTCACGTTTGTATTAGAAGCATTGAGATATCAAGTCTCATAGTATAGGAAGGGTCTCAGAATTGGAATGGGAAGGAGTTGGATATCACATCTCAAGCTATAGGAAGGGTCTCAGGATTGGAATGGGGAGGACTTGGATATCACATCTCATGCTATAGGAAGGCTCTCAGGTTTGGAAGGGGAAATAGTTGGATATCACATTTCATGTTAGAGGTAGGATCTCAGGTTTGGTATTAGAGGCATTGAGATATCACATCTCATGCTATCAGAAGGGTCTCAGGAATGGAATGGGAAGGAGTTGGATATCACATCTCATGCTAAAGGGAGGGTCTCAGGTTTGGAAGGGGAAGGATTTGGATATCACATCTCATGTTATAGGAAGGATCTCAGGTTTGGTATTAGAAGCATTGAGATATCACATCTCATGCTATCGGAAGGATCTCAGGTTTGGTATTAGAAGCATTGAGATATCACATCTCATGCTATCAGAAGAGTCTCAGGATTGGAATAGGAAGGAGTTGGATATCACATCTCATGCTAAAGGGAGGGTCTCAGGATTGGAAGGGGAAGGATTTGGATATCACATCTCATGTTATCGGAAGGATCTCAAGTTTGGTATTAGAAGTATTGAGATATCATATCTCATGCTATAGGAAGGGTCTCAGGATTGGAATGGGAAGGAGTTGGATATCACATCTCATGCTATAGGGAGGGTCTCAGGATTGGAATGGGAAGGACTTAGATATCACATATCATGCTATAGGGAGGGTCTCAGTTTTGATATTAGAAGCATTGAGATATCACATCTCATGCTATAGGAAGTGTCTCAGGATTGGAATGGGAAGGTGCTGGATATCACATCTCATGCTAAAGGAAGGGTCTCAGGTTTGGAACGGGAAGGATTTGGATATCACATCTCATGTTATAGGAAGGGTCTCAGGTTTGGTATAAGCATTGAGATATCACATCTCTGCTATCGGAAGTGTCTCAGGATTGGAATGGGAAGGAGTTGGATATCCCATCTCATGTTATAGGACGGGTCTCAGGTTTGTTATTAGAATCATTGAGATATCATATTGCATGCTGTAGGAAGGGTCTAAGGGTTGGAATGGGAAGGACTTGGATATCACATCTCATGCTATAGATAGGCTCTTAGGTTTGGAAAGGGAAGGAGTTGGATATCACATTTCATGTTAGAGGAAGGATCTCAGGTTTGGTATTAGAAGCATTGAGATATCACATCTCATGCTATAGGAAGGGTCTCAGGATTGGAATGGGAAGCAGTTGGATATCACATCTCATGCTATAGGAAGGGTCTCAGGTTTGGTATAAGCATTGAGATATCACATCTCATGCTATAGGACGGGTCTCAGGATTGGAATGGAAGGAGTTGGATATCACATCTCATGTTATAGGAAGGATCTCAGGTTTGGTATTAGAAGCATTGAGACATCACATCTCATGCTATAGGAAGGGTCTCAGGATTGGAATGGGAAGCAGTTGGATATCACATCTCATGCTATAGGAAGGGTCTCAGGTTTGGTATAAGCATTGAGATATCACATCTCATGCTATAGGAAGGGTCTCAGGATTGGAATGTGAAGGATTTGGATATCACATCTCATGCTAAAGGAAGGGTCTCAGGTTTGGTAGAAGCATTGAGATATCACGTCTCTGCTATCGGAAGGGTCTCAGGATTGGATTGGGAAGGAGTTGGATATCACATCTCATGCCATAGGAAGGGTCTCAGGTTTGGTATAAGCATTGAGATATCACATCTCTGCTATCGGAAGGGTCTCAGGATTGGATTGGGAAGGAGTTGGATATCCCTTCTTATGCTATAGGAAGTGTCTCAGGTTGGAATGGGAAGGAGTTGGATATCACATCTCATGTTATAGGAAGGGTCTCAGGATTGGAATGGGAAGGATTTGGATATCACATCTCTTGCTATAGGAAGGGTCTCAGGATTGGAATGGGTAGGAGTTGGATATTACTTTCTTGCTATAGGAAGGGTCTCATGTTTGGAATGGGAAGGAGTTGGATATCACATATGCTATAGTTAGTGTCTCAGGTTTGGAACGGGAAGGAGTTGGATATCACATCTCATGTTATAGGAAGGGTCTCAGGTTTGGTATAAGCATTGAGATATCACATCTCTGCTATCGGAAGCGGCTCAGGATTGGAATGGGAAGGAGTTGGATATCCCATCTCATGTTATAGGAAGAGTCTCTGGTTTGGTAGAATCATTGAGATATCACATCGCATGCTGTAGGAAGGGTCAAAGGATTGGAATGGGATGGACTTGGATATCACATCTCATGCTATAGGTAGGCTCTCAGGTTTGGTATAAGCATTGAGATATCACATCTCATGCTATAGGAAGGGTCTCAGGATTGGAATGGGAAGGAATTGGATATCACATCTCATGCTATAGGAAGGGTCTCAGATTTGGTATAAGCATTGAGATATCACATCTCATGCTAAAGGAAGGGTCTCAGGATTGGAATGTGAAGGATTTGGATATCACATCTCATGCTAAAGGAAGGGTCTCAGGTTTGGTAGAAGCATTGAGATATCACGTCGCTGCTATCGGAAGGGTCTCAGGATTGGATTGGGAAGGAGTTGGATATCCCTTCTCATGCTATAGGAAGGGTCTCAGGATTTGAATGGCAAGGAGTTGGATATCACATCTCATGCCATAGGAAGGGTCTCAGGTTTGGTATAAGCATTGAGATATCACATCTCTGCTATCGGAAGGGTCTCAGGATTGGATTGGGAAGGAGTTGAATATCCCTTCTCATGCTATAGGAAGTGTCTCAGGTTGGAATGGGAAGGAGTTGGATATCACATCTCATGTTATAGGAAGGGTCTCAGGATTGGAATGGGAAGGATTTGGATATCACATCTCTTGCTATAGGAAGGGTCTCAGGATTGGAATGGGTAGGAGTTGGATATTACTTTCTTGCTATAGGAAGGGTCTCATGTTTGGAATGGGAAGGAGTTGGATATCACATATGCTATAGTTAGTGTCTCAGGTTTGGAACGGGAAGGAGTTGGATATCACATCTCATGTTATAGGAAGGGTCTCAGGTTTGGTATAAGCATTGAGATATCACATCTCTGCTATCGGAAGCGGCTCAGGATTGGAATGGGAAGGAGTTGGATATCCCATCTCATGTTATAGGAAGAGTCTCTGGTTTGGTATTAGAATCATTGAGATATCACATTGCATGCTGTAGGAAGGGTCTAAGGATTGGAATGGGATGGACTTGGATGTCACATCTCATGCTATAGGGAGGGTCTCAAGTTTGATATTAGAAGCATTGAGATAACAAATCTCATGATTTAGGAAGGGTCTCAGGATTGGAATGGGAAGGAATTGGATATCACATCTCATGCTATAGGAAGGGTCTCAGGATTGGAATGGGAAGGAATTGGATATCACATCTCATGCTATAGGAAGGGTCTCAGATTTGGTATAAGCATTGAGATATCACATCTCATGCTAAAGGAAGGGTCTCAGGATTGGAATGGGAAGGAGTTGTATATGACATCTCAGGCCATAGGAAGGTTCTCAGGTTTGGTATAAGCATTGAGATATCACATCTCTGCTATCGGAAAGGTCTCAGGATTGGAATGGGAAGGAGTTGGATATCCCATCTCATGTTATAGGAAGGGTCTCAGGTTTGGTATTAGAAGCATAGAGATATCACATCTCATGCTATAGGAAGGGTCTCAGGATTGGAATGGGAAGGACTTGGATGTCACATCTCATGCTATAGGGAGGGTCTCAAGTTTGATATTAGAAGCATTGAGATAACAAATCTCATGATATCGGAAGGGTCTCAGGATTGGAATGGGAAGGAGTTGGATATCACATCTCATGATAAAGGAAGGGTCTAAGGTTTGGAAGGGGAAGGATTTGGATATCACATCTCATGTTATAGGACGGGTCTCAGGTTTAATATTAGAAGCATTGAGATATCAAGTCTCATGGTATAAGAAGGGTCTCAGAATTGGAATGGGAAGGAGTTGGATATCACACCTCAAGCTATAGGAAGGGTCTCAGGATTGGAATGGGAAGGAGTTTGATATCACATCTCATGCCATAGTATGGGTCTCAGGTTTGGTAGAAGCATTGGGATATCACATCTCATGCTATCGGAAGGGTATCAGTATTGGATTTGGAAGAAGTTGGATATCCCATCTCATGCTATAGGAAGGGTCTCAGGTTGGAATGGGAAGGAGTTGGATATCACATTTCATGTTATAGGAAGGGTCTCTGGATTGGAATGGGAAGGAGTTGGATATCACATCTCAAGCTATAGGAAGGGTCTCAGGTTTGGTATAAGCATTGAGATATCACATCTCATGCTATAGGAAGGGTCTCAGGATTGGAATGGGAAGGAGTTGGATATCACATCTCATGCTAAAGGAAGGGTCTCAGGTTTGGTAGAAGCATTGAGATATCACATCTCATGCTATAGGAAGGGTCTCAGGATTGGAATGGGAAGGACTTAGATATCACATATCATGCTATAGGGAGGGTCTCAGTTTTGATATTAGAAGCATTGAGATATCACATCTCATGCTATCGGAAGTGTCTCAGGATTGGAATGGGAAGGAGCTGGATATCACATCTCATGCTAAAGGAAGGGTCTCAGGTTTGGAACGGGAAGGAGTTGGATATCACATCTCATGTTATAGGAAGGGTCTCAGGTTTGGTATAAACATTGAGATATCACATCTCTGCTATCGGAAGTGTCTCAGGATTGGAATGGGAAGGAGTTGGATATCCCATCTCATGTTATAGGACGGGTCTCAGGTTTGTTATTAGAATCATTGAGATATCATATTGCATGCTGTAGGAAGGGTCTAAGGGTTGGAATGTGAAGGACTTGGATATCACATCTCATGCTATAGATAGGCTCTTAGGTTTGGAAAGGGAAGGAGTTGGATATCACATTTCATGTTAGAGGAAGAATCTCAGGTTTGGTATTAGAAGCATTGAGATATCACATCTCATGCTAGTGGAAGGGTCTCAGGATTGGAATGGGGAGGAGTTGGATATCACATCTCATGCTATAGGAAGGGTCTCAGGTTTGGTATAAGCAATGAGATATCACATCTCATGCTATAGGACGGGTCTCAGGATTGGAATGGAAGGAGTTGGATATCACATCTCATGTTATAGGAAGGATCTCAGGTTTGGTATTAGAAGCATTGAGACATCACATCTCATGCTATAGGAAGGGTCTCAGGGTTGGAATGGGAAGGAGTTGGATATCACATCTCATCCAATAGGAAGGGTCTCAGGTTTGGAATGGGAAGGAATTGGATATCACATCTCATGTTATAGGAAGGATCTCAGGTTTGGTATTAGAAGCATTGAGATATCACATCTCATGCTATAGGAAGGGTCTCAGGATTGGAATGTGAAGGATTTGGATATCACATCTCATGCTAAAGGAAGGGTCTCAGGTTTGGTAGAAGCATTGAGATATCACGTCTCTGCTATCGGAAGGGTCTAAGGATTGGATTGGGAAGGAGTTGGATATCCCTTTTCATGCTATAGGAAGGGTCTCAGGATTTGAATGGCAAGGAGTTGGATATCACATCTCATGCCATAGGAAGGGTCTCAGGTTTGGTATAAGCATTGAGATATCACATCTCTGCTATCGGAAGGGTCTCAGGATTGGATTGGGAAGGAGTTGGATATCCCTTCTCATGCTATAGGAAGTGTCTCAGGTTGGAATGGGAAGGAGTTGGATATCACATCTCATGTTATAGGAAGGGTCTCAGGAATCGAATGGGAAGGAGTTGGATACCACATCTCATGATAAAGGAAGGGTCTAAGGTTTGGAAGGGGAAGGATTTGGATATCACATCTCATGTTATAGGACGGTCTCAGGTTTGGTATTAGAAGCATTGAGATATCAAGTCTCATGGTATAAGAAGGGTCTCAGAATTGGAATGGGAAGGAGTTGGATATCACGCCTCAAGCTATAGGAAGGGTCTCAGGATTGGAATGGGAAGGAGTTTGATATCATATCTCATGCCATAGTATGGGTCTCAGGTTTGGTAGAAGCATTGGGATATCACATCTCATGCTATCGGAAGGGTATCAGTATTGGATTTGGACGAAGTTGGATATCCCATCTCATGCTATAGGAAGGGTCTCAGGTTGGAATGGGAAGGAGTTGGATATCACATTTCATGTTATAGGAAGGGTCTCAGGATTGGAATGGGAAGGACTTGGATATCATATCTCATGCTATAGGACGGGTCTCAGGTTTGTTATTAGAATCATTGAGATATCATATTGCATGCTGTAGGAAGGGTCTAAGGATTGGAATGGGAAGGACTTGGATATCACATCTCATGCTATAGGTAGGCTCTCAGGTTTGGAAAGGGAAGGAGTTCGATATCACATTTCATGTTAGAGGAAGGATCTCAGGTTTGGTATAAGAAGCATTGAGATATCACATCTCATGCTATAGGAAGGGTCTCAGGATTGGAATGGGAAGTAGTTGGATATCACATCTCATGCTATAGGAAGGGTCTCAGGTTTGGTATAAGCATTGAGATATCACATCTCATGCTATAGGACGGGTCTCAGGATTGGAATGGAAGGAGTTGGATATCACATCTCATGTTATAGGAAGGATCTCAGGTTTGGTATTAGAAGCATTGAGACATCACATCTCATGCTATAGGAAGGGTCTCAGGGTTGGAATGGGAAGGAGTTGGATATCACATCTCATCCAATAGGAAGGGTCTCAGGTTTGGAATGGGAAGGAATTGGATATCACATCTCATGTTATAGGAGGGATCTCAGGTTTGGTATTAGAAGCATTGAGATATCACATCTCATGCTATAGGAAGGGTCTCAGGATTGGAATGTGAAGGATTTGGATATCACATCTCATGCTAAAGGAAGGGTCTCAGGTTTGGTAGAAGCATTGAGATATCACGTCTCTGCTATCGGAAGGGTCTCAATACTTCTAATACCAAACCTGAGATCCTTCCGATAACATGAGATGTGATATCTCAATACTTCTAATACCAAACCTGAGATCCATCCTATAACATGAGATGTGATATCCAACTCCTTCCCTTTCCAAACCTAAGAGCCTATCTATAGCATGAGATGTGATATCCAGGTCCTTCCCATTCCAATCCTTAGACCCTTCCTACAGCATGCAATATGATATCTCAATGATTCTAATAACAAACCTGAGACCCGTCCTATTGCATGAGATATGATATCCAAGTACTTCCCATTCCAATCCTGAGACCCTTCCTATAACATGAAATGTGATATCCAACTCCTTCCCATTCCAACCTGAGACCCTTCCTATAGCATGAGATGGGATATCCAACTTCTTCCAAATCCAATACTGATACCCTTCCGATAGCATGAGATGTGATATCCCAATGCTTCTACCAAACCTGAGACCCATACTCTGGCATGAGATGTGATATCAAACTCCTTCCCATTCCAATCCTGAGACCCTTCGTATAGCTTGAGGTGTGATATCCAACTCCTTCCCATTCCAATTCTGAGACCCTTCTTATACCATGAGACTTGATATCTCAATGCTTCTAATACCAAACCTGAGACCCGTCCTATAACATGAGATGTGATATCCAAATCCTTCCCCTTCCAAACCTTAGACCCTTCCTTTATCATGAGATGTGATATCCAACTCCTTCCCATTCCAATCCTGAGACCCTTCCGATATCATGAGATTTGTTATCTCAATGCTTCTAATATCAAACTTGAGACCCTCCCTATAGCATGAGATGTGACATCCAAGTCCTTGCCATTCCAATCCTGAGACCCTTCCTATAGCATGAGATGTGATATCTCTATGCTTCTAATACCAAACCTGAGACCCTTCCTATAACATGAGATGGGATATCCAACTCCTTCCCATTCCAATCCTGAGACCTTTCCGATAGCAGAGATGTGATATCTCAATGCTTTTACCAAACCTGAGAACCTTCCTATGGCCTGAGATGTCATATACAACTCCTTCCCATTCCAATCCTGAGACCCTTCCTTTAGCATGAGATGTGATATCTCAATGCTTATACCAAATATGAGACCCTTCCTATAGCATGAGATGTGATATCTCAATGCTTATACCAGACCTGAGAGCCTACCTATAACATGAGATGTGATATCCAAGTCCATCCCATTCCAATCCTTAGACCCTTCCTACAGCATGCGATGTGATATCTCAATGATTCTAATACCAAACCAGAGACTCTTCCTATAACATGAGATGGGATATCCAACTCCTTCCCATTCCAATCCTGAGCCGCTTCCGATAGCAGAGATGTGATATCTCAATGCTTATACCAAACCTGAGACCCTTCCTATAACATGAGATGTGATATCCAACTCCTTCCCGTTCCAAACCTGAGACACTAACTATAGCATATGTGATACCCACCTCCTTCCCATTCCAAACATGAGACCCTTCCTATAGCAAGAAAGTAATATCCAACTCCTACCCATTCCAATCCTGAGACCCTTCCTATAGCAAGAGATGTGATATCCAAATCCTTCCCATTCCAATCCTGAGACCCTTCCTATAACATGAGATGTGATATCCAACTCCTTCCCATTCCAACCTGAGACACTTCCTATAGCATGAGAAGGGATATCCAACTCCTTCCCAATCCAATCCTGAGACCGTTCTGATAGCAGAGATGTGATATCTCAATGCTTATACCAAACCTGAGACCCTTCCTATGGCATGAGATGTGATATCCAACTCCTTGCCATTCAAATCCTGAGACCCTTCCTATAGCATGAGAAGGGATATCCAACTCCTTCCCAATCCAATCCTGAGACCCTTCCGAAAGCAGAGACGTGATATCTCAATGCTTCTACCAAACCTGAGACCCTTCCTTTAGCATGAGATGTGATATCCAAATCCTTCACATTCCAATCCTGAGACCCTTCCTATAGCATGAGATGTGATATCTCAATGCTTCTAATACGAAACCTGAGATCCTTCCTATAACATGAGATGTGATATCCAATTCCTTCCCATTCCAAACCTGAGACCCTTCCTATTGGATGAGATGTGATATCCAACTCCTTCCCATTCCAACCCTGAGACCCTTCCTATAGCATGAGATGTGATGTCTCAATGCTTCTAATACCAAACCTGAGATCCTTCCTATAACATGAGATGTGATATCCAACTCCTTCCATTCCAATCCTGAGACCCGTCCTATAGCATGAGATGTGATATCTCAATGCTTATACCAAACCTGAGACCCTTCCTATAGCATGAGATGTGATATCCAACTGCTTCCCATTCCAATCCTGAGACCCTTCCTATAGCATGAGATGTGATATCTCAATGCTTCTAATACCAAACCTGAGATCCTTCCTCTATTATGAAATGTAATATCCAACTCCTTCCCTTTCCAAACCTAAGAGCCTATCTATAGCATAAGATGTGATATCCAAGTCCTTCACATTCCAACCCTTAGACCCTTCCTACAGCATGCAATATGATATCTCAATGATTCTAATAACAAACCTGAGACCCGTCCTATAACATGAGATGGGATATCCAACTCCTTCCCATTCCAATCCTGAGACACTTCCGATAGCAGAGATGTGATATCTCAATGCTTATACCAAACCTGAGACCCTTCCTATAACATGAGATGTGATATCCAAATCCTTCCCGTTCCAAACCTGAGACCCTTCCTTTAGCATGAGATGTGATATCCAGCTCCTTCCCATTCCAATCCTGAGACACTTCCGATAGCATGAGATGTGATATCTCAATGCTTCTAATATCAAAACTGAGACCCTCCCTATAGCATGATATGTGATATCTAAGTCCTTCCCATTCCAATCCTGAGACCCTCCCTATAGCATGAGATGTGATATCCAACTCCTTCCCATTCCAATCCTGAGACCCTTCCTATAGCATGAGATATGATATCTCAATACTTCTAATACCAAACGTGAGATCCTTCCGATAACATGAGATGTGATATCCAAATCCTTCCCCTTCCAAACCTGAGACCCTCCCTTTAGCATGAGATGTGATATCCAACTCCTGCCCATTCCATTCCTGAGACCCTTCTGATAGCATGAGATGTGATATCTCAATGCCTCTAATACCAAACCTGAGATCCTACCTCTAACATGAAATGTGATATCCAACTCTTTCCCCTTCCAAACCTGAGAGCCTTCCTATAGCATGAGATGTGATATCCAAGTCCTTCCCATTCCAATCCTGAGACCCTTCCTATAGCTTGAGATGTGATATCCAACTCCTTCCCATTCCAATCCTGAGACCCTTCCTATAGCATGAGATATGATATCTCAATACTTCTAATACCAAACGTGAGATCCTTCCGATAACATGAGATGTGATATCCAAATCCTTCCCCTTCCAAACCTGAGACCCTCCCTTTAGCATGAGATGTGATATCCAACTCCTGCCCATTCCATTCCTGAGACCCTTCTGATAGCATGAGATGTGATATCTCAATGCCTCTAATACCAAACCTGAGATCCTACCTCTAACATGAAATGTGATATCCAACTCTTTCCCCTTCCAAACCTGAGAGCCTTCCTATAGCATGAAATGTGATATCCAATTCCTTCCCATTCCAATCCTGAGACCCTTCCTATAGCTTGAGATGTGATATCCAACTCCTTCCCATTCCAATTCTGAGACCCTTCCTATACTATGAGACTTGATATCTCAATGCTTCTAATACCAAAGGTGAGACCCGTAATATAACATGAGATGTGATATCCAAATCCTTCCCCTTCCAAACCTTAGACCCTTCCTTTATCATGAGATGTGATATCCAACTCCTTCCCATTCCAATCCTGAGACCCTTCCGATATCATGAGATGTGATATCTCAAAGCTTCTAATATCAAACTTGAGACCCTCCCTATAGCATGAGATTTGATATCCAAGTCCTTCCCATTCCAATCCTGAGACCCTTCCTATAGCATGAGATGTGATATCTCAATGCTTCTAATACCAAACCTGAGACCCTTCCTATAACATGAGATGGGAATATCCAACTCCTTCCCATTCCAATCCTGAGACCCTTCCGATAGCAGAGATGTGATATCTCAATGCTTATACCAAACCTGAGATCCTTCCTATAACATGAGATGTGATATCCAACTCCTTCCCATTCCAATCCTGAGACACTTCCTATAGCATGAGATGTGATATCTCACTGCTTATACCAAACCTGAGACCCTTCCCATAGCATGATATGTGATATCCAACTCCTTCCCATTCCAATCCTCAGACCCTTCCTATAGCATGAGATGTGATATCTCAATGCTTCTAATATCAAACTTGAGACCCTACCTATAGCATGAGATGTGATATCCAAGTCCTTCCCATTACAACCCTGAGACCCTTCCTATAGCATGAGATATGATATCTCAATACTTCTAATACCAAACGTGAGATCCTTCCGATAACATGAGATGTGATATCCAAATCCTTCCCCTTCCAAACCTGAGACCCTCCTCCCAGGGAAACTAAAACTACCTCAGCCTCTATCCCGCTGGGAAATGAGTCTGAGGAGAAGGATGCTCCTGTAATCTCTTCTTCCTCGTAGGAGGAGAAGGCCAGATTAGCGGAGTGGACCCCCAAAGGTCTAACCTTACACCGGGGATCCCCCTTCACGTGGTCAGTTGCTCCACAAGCAAAACAAGATCCATTGGGTCTGTTTACATAGGGAGGCTTATTGTAAGACAGTGTGCTGATCAATGGAGTAGATACTCCAGCTCTTAGGGATAGTGGGTGCAGTCGAACTGTAGTGGATTCTACCTTGGTAGACTCAGAGGAAGTTTCCAGAGCTACTCTGATGCCCACTAAGTTGGCTGACGGCCCACTCCGTATGTTCCCAGTAATACCTGTAAATCTTACTTTAAATGGTACAGCAGTCAGGATTCCAGTGAGCATTCAGAGAAACGTCCCGGGAAAGGTCTTGTTAGGTAATGATCTCAGAGCTTTAGGGCTCATAGGAGACACTGCCGAAAGACCCTACACACGGTCTCAAGCACGGGCAGCATTGGCCAAGACCAATACGCCGCCCCAGCCGAAGGGGAAACCCAAGGCGAAAGGAGTCAACAAGTCAAGACGAGGGAAAGAGAATATTCCCCCGAGCTCGCCTACCACTGCGGTGGAGGAAGTTGGTCAATCGCCCGGGCCTGAGGAGGAGGTGGCGATGCCTGAAGTATTTGACCCCAACGACCATCCTGAACTAAAAGACTTGTTAGTTGAAGGAGGTCCTGATAGGGACGAATTCAGTAAAGGCCAACGTGAGTGCCCATCTCTGGAAGGCCTAAGGAGACAGGCCTGCTCCCAGCTTGAGGGTGAACCTCCTGGGACGCATAGGATTTATTGGGAAGGTGGACTCCTGTATAGTGAGCCCACAGAGTCTACAGAAGGAGACCATAGGAGGTTGGTGGTTCCCCTTGCTGTTAGGCCCTTCCTCCTGCAGTTGGCGCATGAAGTGCTCCTTGCTGGTCACCTTGGTATTAAGAGGACCAAGCAAAGGTTATCCATGCACTTCTACTGGCCCAAGATGGGGGTGCAAGTAGAAAGTCACTGCAGGAGTTGTGCCTCCTGCCAGTTATCTGGTAAGGTTGGCTCGACAATCCAAGCTCCGTTGGTACCGCTCCCAGTTGTGGGGGTACCATTTGAAAGGGTAGGGATCGACATCGTTGGTCCCCTTGACCCGCAAACATCCTCGGGCAATAGGTTTATCCTGGTGCTGGTCGACCATGCAACCAGATATCCTGAGGCCATCCCATTGAAAACTGTAACTGCCAAGTCAGTTGCAAAAGCTTTACTTGGCATATTTACTAGGGTTGGCTTCCCTAAAGAAGTTGTGTCAGATCGTGGCAGCAACTTTATGTCGAAGTATATGCAGGCTATGTGGAAAGAATGTGGGGTCACCTACAAGTTCTCTTCTGCATACCACCCCCAGACCAATGGTCTGGTGGAACGTTTCAACAGAACGTTAAAAAGCATGATTGGGGCTCTGGAGAAGCTTCAGAGAAGACAATGGGATCTTCTTTTACCATGCTTACTGTTTGCCTACCGAGAGGTACCACAGGAGGGTGTTGGCTTCAGCCCCTTCAAACTTCTGTTTGGTCATCCTGTACGGGGACCCTTAGCCATAGTCAAAGAGGGATGGGAGATGCCCACTCCCCCTGTTACTACCAACGTAGTTGATTATGTGCTAGGGCTCAGAAAACGGATGGTACTTCTGATGGGCTTGGCTAGTGATAAATTGAAGGCAGTACAAGCGCTGGTGAAACATTGGTACGACCAGAAAGCTTCCCTCATCAACTTTACACCTGGTCAGCAAGTCCTGATCATGAATCCCATAAGGCCTTGAGCTTTACAGGACAAATGGTCAGGCCCTTACACAGTGGTGGAGCCCCTGGGTGAGGTTAACTATTTAGTGGACCTTGGAAGGCCTGGACAGGCTCCAAAAGTGTTTCACGTGAATAGGCTGAAGGCTTTCGTCCCAAGAGTCGAAATCGCAGCACTGTTACTGGCTTCAGATGTTGAGGAAGAGGAGTCTGAACCTCTCCCCGACCTGTTCCAAAGCGGTCCTTCAGATAGCTCCTTTGAGGGTGTCCGAGTGGCCCCTCACCTGACTTCTGATCAGCAGGCTGAGGTGAAAAGTTTGCTTAGGCAGTTTTCCCCCGTTTTCACAGTCGCCTGGTTTGACACCTTGGTGCAAACATAACATAGACACAGGAGACAGTGTACCTACCAAAAGTAGGGGATACAGGATGTCAGACAAAGTACGGTCTTATATTAAGACCGAGGTCAACAAGATGTTAGACCTTGGGGTGATTGAACCCTCTAGTAGTCCTTGGTCCAGCCCTGTGGTTTTCGTTCCAAAGGCTGGCACTTCTGAATTGAGGTTCTGTGTGGATTACAGGGCTCTGAATGCTGTCACCAAGACAGATGCACACCCCTTGCCTCGAACAGATGAGCTGGTGGATACTTTGGGTGCCTCCAAGTACCTCAGCACGTTTGACCTCACTGCTGGCTATTGGCAAATAGCTTTAGCAGAACATGCCAAGGAGAAGACAGCGTTTTCTACTCCAGACGGCCTTTACCAATTCCGGGTAATGCCGTTCGGGTTGAAGAATGCACCTGCCACTTTCCAGAGGCTTGTGCATCATGTTTTGAATGGGTTGGACGAATTCTGTCTTGCATATCTGGAGGATATAGCAGTTTTCAGTGCCACCTGACCATGTGAAACACCTCGGGATTGTGCTCCAGGCTCTTCAGAAAGCACACTTGACCATAAAGGCTAGTAAATGCCAGATTGGACAAGGCTCAGTGTTTTACCTTGGACATGAAGTAGGTGGAGGGAGGATACAGCCTCTACCCAGTAAAGTACAAGCAGTACAAGACTGGCCTACCCCCACTACACAAACCCAAGTGAGAGCCTTCTTAGGACTCACGGGGTATTACCGCAATTTTGTGGCAGACTATGGCACCATAGCTGCCCCTCTGACTGCCCTCACAACTCTGAAGAAACCCAAGAAGGTAACTTGGACCGACGAGTGTGAGAAGGCCTTCAATGGCTTAAAAGACTCCTTGTGCCAGGCCCCTGTCCTCAGGGCCCCTGATTATCAAAGACCTTTTATCGTGCAGACGGACGCCTCTGACACTGGGATAGGAGCTGTACTATCGCAAGTAGATGAGAAGGGTAAGGAACACCCTATTGGTTTTATTAGTCGCCAGTTTAAGGACAGAGAGCTCAGATGGTCCACGGTAGAGAAAGAATGTTTCTCTGTTGTGTGGGCCCTAAGGAAGCTGAGGCCCTACCTCTATGGGACCCACTTCACTGTGCAAACTGACCATAAGCCCTTAAAGTGGCTAATAAACATGAAGGGGGAGAATCCAAAGTTGCTTAGGTGGTCCATAAGTCTACAAGGCTTCGACTTCACTATTGAGCATAGGCCAGGTGTCCAACATAGCAATGCTGATGGGTTGTGGAGAATGTTTAACCGACCTGAACAAGAGACTCATCCAGGGGTGGATTAGTTCCCCCTGTCCATAGTCTGGGAGGGGCGAGTGTTAGGAAAGATTTCGTAATTGTAGGTAATTTTCCTTCCATGTGGCAACCCCTAAACTTTTTGCTGTTGTTTTTCACCTTGTTCTCGACTTTGCCCGAGAAGTGCAGCCTTCTGCGGCACTCCTCTGGGCTTTCGCTCCTTTCTTAAGGGGAAACTGTCATGCCCTTAAGACAGTCAGTACCAGGAAACGCTGGTTTCCGTAGTTTCTTGTATCATGTTGCAGCTTTCGTGCAACATGACACAAGAGGGCACTGTAAGCTAAGTTACTGCTCTCTTGGGTCTCTAGCCTTCTACAGGCCCTAGATACTCTTTCAGGATTGTAACTGATCGGTGCAAGTGATTCACGGACGGGAATGGTGGCAGCGATCGTTTCTTGTGTTTTGAGATCCTTTTGGCGTGCTAAGCGCGTTTCTCGCGCTTAACCCAAAATGGTGGCCTAGATCCCAAAATAGCCAGACCACGAGGCTCCTTTGTCCTGTCCGCTGACCGTCTTGCTCCCTTCACCTTCCCCAGGTCGAGCCGACCTGGGGCCTTCCTTATTTGGGCATGTGCTTTCCCGCGAAACACAGATGCTTTCGCAGGCTTCTACATGTCTTGTGTGTGCCTCCAGGATGTGGGCTGGGATGTCTGGTCCCAATACACATCCTGGGTGCCAGAGAGTCTAGGGTGGTGTGAATGCCTGGGACCACCGTGGTCCGTGATAGGTCCACGAATGGTGTGAGTGTTGATGAGCGGATCTCCCATTGGGTCCCCTCCGTTTTGGCGCGAAGGGAACCGTGGATAAGAGGGGGCTGGAAACACCACTACCATGTCGATCTCCTGAGTTCTCACGAACGAAGGAATACAGGAGCCAAGTATCCTGCAACCAAGAGGCTGAACCGAGGAATCGCTGGTGACCCGCTGAAGGACTGCTCCTCTGCACTGCTGTCGCCTTGTGAAACCCTTTTCACCTTTGATCGAACCAGAAGGCCTGTACTGGTACTTCGACCCTTGGAATAGCGGGGACAGCTATTCTCGGCATTTTCACCATCTCCTGCTAGTAAGCCTTCGGAAGCGTCTCTGGGCCATCCAGCAGACTGACCAGCCTACACAGGAGTCTTGCTCTGTAACCGCCGCCAGGTTGTGTAGTATATCGAGTCCTTGTCACTCTCACATGATTCGTACACTTGGCGTTCCCAGGTCTGAAGTGAGTAGTGTTATTGCATGCTGTAGGAAGGGTCTAAGGATTGGAATGGGAAGGACTTGGATATCACATCTCATGCTATGGATAGGCTCTCAGGTTTGGAAAGGGAAGGAGTTGGATATCACATTTCATGTTAGAGGAAGGATCTCAGGTTTGGTATTAGAGGCATTGAGATATCACAACTCATGCTATAGGAAGGGTCTCAGGATTGGAATGGGAAGGAGTTGGATATCACATCTCATGCTAAAGGAAGGGTCTCAGGTTTAGTATAAGCATTGAGATATCACATCTCATGCTATAGGAAGGGTCTCAGGATTGGAATGGAAGGAGTTGGATTTCACATCTCATGTTATAGGAAGGATCTCAGGTTTGGTATTAGAAGCATTGAGACATCACATCTCATGCTATAGGAAGGGTCTCAGGATTGGAATGGGAAGGAGTTGGATATCACATCTCATGCTATAGGAAGGGTCTCAGGTTTGGTATAAGCATTGAGATATCACATCTCATGCTATAGGAAGGGTCTCAGGATTGGAATGGGAAAGAGTTGTATATGACATCTCATGCAGTAGGAAGGGTCTCAGGTTTGGTATAAGCATTGAGATATCACATCTCTGCTATCGGAAGGGTCTCAGGATTGCAATGGGAAGGAGTTGGATATCCCATCTCATGTTATAGGAAGAGTCTCAGGTTTGGTATTAGAAGCATTGAGATATCACATCTCATGCTATAGGAAGTGTCTCAAGATTGGAATGGGAAGGACTTGGATATCACATCTCATGCTATAGGGAGGGTCTCAAGTTTGATATTAGAAGCATTGAGATATCACATCTCATGCTATAGGAAGGGTCTCAGGATTGGAATGGGAAGGAGTTGGATATCACATCTCATGCTATAGGAAGGGTCTCAGGTTTGGTATAAGCAGTGAGATATCACATCTCATGCTGTAGGAAGTGTCTCAGGATTGGAATGGGAAGGAGTTGGATATCACATCTCATGTTATAGGAAGGATCTCAGGTTTGGTATAAGCATTGAGATATCACATGTTTGCTATCGGAAGGGTCTCAGGATTGGAATGGGAAGGAGTTGGATATTCCCATCTCATGTTATAGGAAGGGTCTCAGGTTTGGTATTAGAAGCATTGAGACATCACATCTCATGCTATAGGAAGGGTCTCAGGATTGGAATGGGAAGGACTTGGATATCACATCTCATGCTATAGGGAGGGTCTCGAGTTTGATATTAGAAGCATTGAGATATCACATCTCATGATATCGGAAGGGTCTCAGGATTGGAATGGGAAGGAGTTGGATATCACATCTCATGATAAAGGAAGGGTCTAAGGTTTGGAAGGGGAAGGATTTGGATATCACATCTCATGTTATAGGACGGGTCTCAGGTTTGGTATTAGAAGCATTGAGATATCAAGTCTCATGGTATAGGAAGGGTCTCAGAATTGGAATGGGAAGGAGTTGGATATCACATCTCAAGCTATAGGAAGGGTCTCAGGATTGGAATGGGAAGGAGTTTGATATCATATCTCATGCCATAGTATGGGTCTCAGGTTTGGTATAAGCATTGGGATATCAAATCTCATGCTATCGGAAGGGTATCAGGATTGGAATTTCAAGGAGTTGGATATCCCATCTCATGTTATAGGAAGGGTCTCAGGTTGGAATGGGAAGGAGTTGGATATCACATCTCATGCTAAAGGGAGGGTCTCAGGTTTGGAAGGGGAAGGATTTGGATATCACATCTCATGTTATAGGAAGGATCTCAGGTTTGGTATAAGAAGCATTGAGATATCACATCTCATGCTATCGGAAGAATCTCAGATTTGGTATTAGAGGCATTGAGATATCACATCTCATGCTATCATAAGGGTCTCAGGATTGGAATGGGAAGGAGTTGGATATCACATCTCATGCTATAGGAAGGGTCTCAGGTTTGGAACGGGAAGGAGTTGGATATCACATCTCATGTTATAGGAAGAGTCTCAGGTTTGGTATAAGCATTGAGATATCAAATCTCTGCAATCGGAAGTGTCTCAGGATTGGGATGGGAAGGAGTTGGATATCACATCTCATGCTATAGGAAGGGTCTCAGGTTTGGAACGGGAAGGAGTTGGATATCCCATCTCATGTTATAGGACTGGTCTCAGGTTTGGTATTAGAAGCATTGAGATATCACATCTCTGCTATCGGAAGTGTCTCAGGATTGGAATGGGAAGGAGTTGGATATCATATCTCATGTTATAGGACGGGTCTCAGGTTTGTTATTAGAATCATTGAGATATCATATTGCATGCTGTAGGAAGGGTCTAAGGATTGGAATGGAAGGACTTGGATATCACATCTCATGCTATAGGTAGGCTCTCAGGTTTGGAAAGGGAAGGAGTTGGATATCACATTTAATGTTAGAGGAAGGATCTCAGGTTTGATATTAGAGCCATTGGATATCACATCTCATGCTATAGGAAGGGTCTCAGGATTGGAATGGGAAGGAGTTGGATATCACATCTCATGCTATAGGAAGGGTTTTAGGTTTGGTATAAGCATTGAGATATCACATCTCATGCTATAGGAAGGGTCTCAGGATTGGAATGGGAAGGATCTGTATATGACATCTCATGCCATAGGAAGGGTCTCAGGTTTGGTATTAGAAGCATTGAGATATCACATCTCATGCTATAGGAAGTGTCTCAGGATTGGAATGGGAAGGACTTGGATATCACATCTCATGCTATAGGAAGGGTCTCAGGTTTGGTATAAGCAGTGAGATATCACATCTCATGCTATAGGAAGTGTCTCAGGATTGGAATGGGAAGGAGTTGGATATCACATCCCATGTTATAGGAAGGATCTCAGGTTTGGTATAAGCATTGAGATATCACATGTTTGCTATCGGAAGGGTCTCAGGATTATAATGGGAAGGAGTTGGATATTCCCATCTCATGTTATAGGAAGGGTCTCAGGTTTGGTATTAGAAGCATTGAGACATCACATCTCATGCTGTAGGAAGGGTCTCAGGATTGGAATGGGAAGGACTTGGATATCACATCTCATGCTATAGGGAGGGTCTCGAGTTTGATATTAGAAGCATTGAGATATCACATCTCATGATATCGGAAGGGTCTCAGGATTGGAATGGGAAGGAGTTGGATATCACATCTCATGATAAAGGAAGGGTCTAAGGTTTGGAAGGGGAAGGATTTGGATATCACATCTCATGTTATAGGACAGGTCTCAGGTTTGGTATTAGAAGCATTGAGATATCAAGTCTCATGGTATAGGAAGGGTCTCAGAATTGGAATGGGAAGGAGTTGGATATCACATCTCGTTATAGGAAGGGTCTCAGGATTGGAATGGGAAGGAATTGGATATCATATCTCATGTTATAGGACCGGTCCCAGGTCTGGTATTAGAAGCATTGAGATATCACATCTCATGCTATAGGAGGAGTCTCAGGATTGGAATGGGAAGGAGTTGGATATCACGTTTCATGTTATACGAAGGGTCTCAGGATTGGAATGGGAAGGAGTTGAATATCACATCTCATGCTAAAGGAAGGGTATCAGGTTTGATAGAAGCATTGAGATATCACATCTCATGCTATAGGAAGGAACTCAGGATTGGAATGGGAAGGAGTTGGATATCACATCTAATGCCATAGGAAGGGTCATCAGGTTTGGTATAAGCATTGAGATATCACATCTCTGCTATCGGAAGGGTCTCAGGATAGGAATGGGGAGGACTTAGAATTCACATCTCATACTATAGGGAGGGTCTCAGTTTTGATATTAGAAGCATTGAGCTATCACATCTCATGCTATCGGAAGGGTCTCAGGATTGGAATCGGATGGAGTTGGATATCACATCTCAAGCTATCTCAGGATTGGAATGGGAAGGAGTTTGATATTTCATCTCAAGCTATAGGAAGGGTCTCAGGTTTGGAAAGGGAAGGATTTGGATTTCACATCTCATGTTATAGGGTGGTTCTCATGTTTGGTTTTAGAAGCATTGAGATATCACATCTCATGCTATCGGAAGGGTCTCAGGTTTGGAATGGGAAGGAGTTGGATATCACATCTCTGCTATCTGAAGGGTCTCAGGATTGGAATGGGAAGGAGTTGGATATCCCATCTCGTTATAGGAAGGGTCTCAGGTTTGGTATTAGAAGCAATGAGATATCACATCTCATGCTATAGGAAGGGTCTAAGGTTTGGAAGGGGACGGATTTGGGTATCACATCTCATGTTATAGGACCGGTCTCAGGTTTGGTATTTGAAGCATTGAGATATCAAGTCTCATGGTATAGGACGGGTCTCAGAATTGGAATGAGAAGGAGTTGGATATCACATCTCAAGCTATAGGAAGGGTCTCATGATTGGAATGGGAAGGAGTTGGATATCACATCTCATGTTATAGGAAGGGTCTCAGGATTGGAATGGGAAGGACTTGGATATCACATCTCATTCTATACGAAGGCTCTCAGGGTTGGAAGGGGAAGGAGTTGGATATCACATTTCATGTTAGAGGTAGGATCTCAGGTTTGGTTTTAGAGGCATTGAGATATCACATCTCATGCCATCAGAAGGGTCTCAGGATTGGAATGGGAAGGAGTTGGATATCAAATCTCATGCTAAAGGGATGGTCTAAGGTTTGGAAGGGGAGGGATTTGGACATCATATCTCATGTTATTGGAAGGATCTCAGGTTTGGTATTAGAAGCATTGAGATATCACATCTCATGCTATCGGAAGAGTCTTAGGTTTGGTATAAGCATTGAGATATCACATCTCTGCTATCGGAAGGGTCTCAGGATTGGAATGGGAAGGATTTGGACATCACAATTCATGTTATAGGAAGGGTCTCAGGTTTGGTATTAGAAGCATTGAGATATCACATCTCATGCTATAGGAAGGGTCTCAGGATTGGAATGGGAAGGACTTGGATATCACATCTCATGTTATAGGAAGGGTCTCAGGTTTGGTATTAGAAGCATTGAGATATCACATCTCATGCTATAGGAAGGGTCTCAGGATTGGAATGGGAAGGACTTGGATATCACATCTCATGCTATAGGAAGGGTCTCAGGAATGGAATGGAAAGGACTTGGATATCACATCTCATGATAAAGGAAGGGTCTAAGGTTTGGAAGGGGAAGGATTTGGATATCACATCTCATGTTATTGGACCGGTCTCAGGTTTGGTATTAGAAGCATTGAGATATCAAGTCTCATGGTATAGGACAGGAGTTTGATATCACATCTCATGCCATGGTATGGGTGTCAGGTTTTGTAAAAGCATTGGGATATCACATCTCATGCTATCGGAAGGGTATCAGGATTGGATTTGGAAGGAGTTGGATATCCCATCTCATGCTATAGGAAGGGTCTCAGGTTGGAATAGAAGGAGTTGGATATCACATCTCATGTTATAGGAAGGGTCTCAGGATTGGAATGGGAAGGACTTGGATATCACATCTTGTTAGGAAAGATTTCGTAATTGTAGGGAATTTTCCTTCCATGTGGCAACCTCTAAACTTTTTGCTATTGTTTTTAACCTTGTTCTTGACTTTGCCAGAGAAGTACAGCCTTCTGCCGCACTTCTCTGGGCTTTCGCTCCTTTTCTTACGGGGAAACTGACATGCCCTTAAGACAGTCAGTACCGGGGAACGCTGTTTCCCGTAGTTTTGTTTATCATGTTGCGGCTTTAGTGCAACATGACACAAGAAGGCACTGTAAGCTAAGTTACAGCTCTCTTGGGTCTCTAGCCTTCTACGGGCCCTAGATACTCTTTTAGGATGGTATTTGATCGGTGCAAGTCATTCAGGGACTGGAATGGTGGCAGCGATCGTTTTGTTTATTTTGAGCTCCTTTTGCCGTTCTGAGCACGTTTTTCGCACTGAACCCAAAATGGTGGCCTGGCTCCCAAAATGGCCAGTCCACGAGGCTCCTTTGTCCTGTCCACTGACCGTCTTGCTCCCTTCACCTTCCCCAGGTCGGGCGACCCGGGGCCTTCCTTATTTGGGCATGTACTTTCCCGCGAAACGTGGTTGCTTTCGCGGGCTTCTACATGTCGTTTGTGTGCCTCCAGGGTGTGGGCTGGGATGTCTGGTCCCAATACACATCCTGGGTGCCAGAGAGTCTGGGGTGGTGTGAATGCCTGGGACCACCGTGGTCCGTGATTGGTCCACGTATGGTATGTGTGTTGATGTGCGGATCTCCCATTGGCTCCCCTCCGTTTTGGCGCGAAGGGAACCGTGGATAAGAGGGAGCTGGAAACACCACTACCATGTCGATCTCCTGAGTTCTCACGAACGAAGGAATACAGGAGCCAAGTATCCTGCAACCAAGAGGCTGGACCGAGGAATCGCTGGTGACCCGCTGAAGGAATCCTCCTTTGCACTGCTGTCGTCCTGTGAAACCCTTTCCTCCTTGGATCGAACCAGAAGGCCTGTACTGGTGCTTCGACCTTTGGAATAGCAGGAACAGCTATTCCCGGCGACTTCATCATCTCCTGCCAAGTAAGCCTTCGGAAGTGTCTCTGGGCCATCCAGTTGACTGACCATCTTACAAGGGAGTCCTGCTCTGTAACTGCCGCCAGGTTGTGTTGTATTTCGAGTCCTTGTCACTCTCCCACGCTTCGTACACTTGGCGTTCCCAAGTCTGAAGGGAGGAGTGTACATTTGGCTTGAATACATACGGCCGCTCCGTTGTCCTGCTGCGGCAACAAACTGTGCTGGTTACGTCGATTGGGACGTCTTTTTGCTCTACACGACTTCGAGGCGTTCCCTGCTCTTCTGAACCTGCCAGCTGCTGAAACTAACGTGGAGAAGCCTGGGTCTGCTTGCTTCGGGGACCGGTGAGTAGTTTAGCTAGGATCTGGTCGCCCTCCTGCAGTATCCCATTGCTTTCCCTGCTGTGTAAAAACAGCACCCTTTTGGCCGTACTCGCGCTCTGCTTCTGCCCGCTGTGGAGGCTGCGCTTGAGTTGCGGAACCTGTTCTCCTTCTGCTGTGCACTAACCCGAACTGCCTGACTTCCTCCGAAGAGCTTCCCCTTTTGCCCGTTGGCACCGGCGTGGCAGGTACTTTGAGCACAAGGCTCCACTCTTCGCAGGGCTCGGACTTCCATCTAGTTAGGTGCCTCTGAAGGCGAACTGAGTCTAAAGCGTTATCGCACTGCCTGTTTTCCTTTCCTTTCAGGTGGACTACATATTTCGTGCTTTAAACGCTTGCGACTGTGTATTTGTATATATATTGTGTTGATATGGTATGTGTTGGTTTAATATTGTGATATTGTGATTTTCTCGCTACGGTCATTATTTTAAAGGCCTTAAAATAAATGTGTATCTATTTTTGATATAACAACTGTTTGGAGTAGTTTGTAAGCGCTCTTGCTTTGTGTGCTCATTGCGGGCTTTCAGTCACCCTCACCCCTCTTGAGACCTAGTCTTGACCGCCGCGATCGCTACCTTGATTGGTCTGGCTCGTCCAGAGGTTACCCTGTTCCAAGTAATTAGGTTGGCCTTCTGAACTTCTGCGCCACCAGGACAGAGTTCAGAAATCCGTCTTAACAAATTGGTGTACAGCGGTGGGATACGACTGAAGGTATCCAGTGTTGCGCTCGAACTAAGGCATTTCAGGTTATTCCAAACAGTACACGTAGTGAATTGTTGTAATATAACTTTAAAAAGGCCATAGTCCTATCAAACAGTATGGAAGCAAATACCTTGTTAACTTTAAATGCTTCCAAATCAGAAACATTGAAGAAGATGTGTGCGGAGAGAGGTGTTTCCTCTCAAGGCACTAAATTGGAAATGATCCAGAGAATCGTGGCGTGGCAAGAAGCGCAGCTTGACGCTATAACTTCCGAGGACAGTGCAGAAGGTGGTGGGGCTGCTCTCACTGGTAGAACCGACGGTTCTGCCGCTGCACTGATCCATCGCGACCACGAGGACAGGGAGGATGTGATGTCTAATGTTTCCTCTGCCAGTGTTGATGGGGAGGCTATGCTTGAATTCAAGAAGCAAGAGCTGCGGTTTAGGCAGCAGGAGCTTGAATTCAGCATAGCCAAACTAAAAATCGAACAGGCAGAAAAACAGAAAGACAGGGATCACCAGTTGGAACTGGCCAAGCTTCAGGTTGCAAATGGGTCCAAGGGTCCTGGACATGGCTCTGGGGCTTCCTCTCATCCACGGTTTCCGAAAGATCTGCTCAGTGTGTATGAAGAAAGGAATGACATTATGGACTGGCTGAATGCGTTTGAGTATGCATGCGAGGTTCAAGAAGTTGACAATGCTGATAAGATTGCTTGGTTGCTCAGTAGACTGCCCCATTCTGGCTGCAGTGCCATTATGGAAATGTCGAAGGCTGAGCGGGCTGATTTCGCAATGTTAAAGCAAACTCTCATTTTAAAGTTTGGGAAGACTCCGGCCCAATATTTAAAGCGTTTTCGAGAGTATAAGAAAAAGGAAGGTGGTACTTGGGTATCTTATGTCGCTGAATCTTTGAAAAACTTAACTGGCTGGGTCGAAGGTTATAAGGCTTCTACCTTCGAAGGCATGATCAATCTGGTCATGCTGGAACACATTTTTGCTTCTTCTTCCCCGGAGCTTAAGCAGCATTTGGCCGATTCGAAGGAGATAGATCCTAAGAAGCTGGCCATTGCAGCAGACTTATGGGTGTCACATCGAGTGTCCCATAAGGACAAAAATCCTGGTAAGCAGGAGGAAGGGAAAAAGTCCAAAGATATGGAGGGTGGGGAATCTGCTAAATCTTCTTCCCATAAGGGCCACAAAAAGAAAAACAAGGGTAAGACACAAGAGAACTCACAGGGTAGTGGAGGTTCGCCTCCGAAACAGAACTTTGGTTACAATAAGCCTCCCTACGTAAACAGACCCACTGGGGCTTGTTTTTCTTGTGGAGCAACTGACCATGTGAAGGGGGATCCCCGGTGTAAGGTTAGACCTTTGGGGGTCCACTCCGCTAATCTGGCCTTCTCCTCCTACGAGGAAGAAGAGATTACAGGAGCATCCTTCTCCTCAGACTCATTTCCCAGCGGGATAGAGGCTGAGGTAGTTTTAGTGTCCCTGGGTTCCTGGGAGCCTAAAGTCGCAGAGGCTTATGCTAGGATTCCGGATAATACCAAGCACTACTTTAAAGACAGCGTGCTGATCAATGGAGTGGATACTCCAGCTCTTAGGGATAGTGGGTGCAGTCGAACAGTAGTGGATTCTACCTTGGTAGACTCAGAGGAAGTTGCCAGAGCTACTCTGATGCCCACTAAGTTTGCTGACGGCCCCCTCCGTATGTTTCCCGTGATCCCTGTAAATCTTACTTTAAATGGTACAGCAGTCAGGATTCCAGTGAGCATTCAGAGAAACGTCCCGGGAAAGGTCTTGCTGGGTAATGATCTCAGAGCTTTAGGGCTCGTAGGAGACACTGCCGAAAGACCCTACACACGGTCTCAAGCACGGGCAGCATTGGCCAAGTCCAATACGCCGCCCCAGCCGAAGGGGAAACCCAAGGCGAAGGGAGTCTACAAGTCAAGACGAGGGAAAGAGAATATTCCCCCGAGCTCGCCTACCACTGCGGTGGAGGAAGTTGGTCAATCGCCCGGGCCTGACGAGGAGGTGGCGATGCCTGAAGTTTTCGACCCCAACGATCATCCTGAACTAAAAGACTTGTTAGTTGAAGGAGGTCCTGATAGGGACGAATTCAGTAAAGGCCAACGTGAGTGCCCATCTCTGGAAGGCCTAAGGAGACAGGCCTGCTCCCAGCTTGAGGGTGAGCCTCCTGGGAAGCATAGGATTTATTGGGAAGGTGGACTCCTGTATAGTGAGCCCAGAGAGTCTACAGAAGGAGACCATAGGAGGTTGGTGGTTCCCCTTGCTGTTAGGCCCTCCCTCCTGCAGTTGGCGCATGAAGTTCCCCTTGCTGGTCACCTTGGTATGAAGAGGACCAAGCAAAGGTTATCCATGCACTTCTACTGGCCCAAGATGGGGGTGCAAGTAGAAAGTCACTGCAGGAGTTGTGCCTCCTGCCAGTTGTCTGGTAAGGTTGGCGCGACAATCCAAGCTCCGTTGGTACCGCTCCCAGTTGTGGGGGTACCATTTGAAAGGGTAGGGATCGACATCGTTGGTCCCCTTGACCCGCAAACATCCTCGGGCAATAGGTTTATCCTGGTGCTGGTCGACCATGCAACCAGGTATCCTGAGGCCATCCCATTGAAAACTGTAACTGCCAAGTCAGTTGCAAAAGCTTTACTCGGCATATTTACTAGGGTTGGCTTCCCTAAAGAAGTTGTGTCAGATCGTGGCAGCAACTTTATGTCGAAGTATATGCAGGCTATGTGGAAAGAATGTGGGGTCACCTACAAGTTCTCTTCTGCATACCACCCCCAGACCAATGGTCTGGTGGAACGTTTCAACAGAACGTTAAAAAGCATGATTGGGGCTCTGGAGGAGCCCCAGAGAAGAAAATGGGATCTTCTTTTACCATGCCTACTGTTTGCCTACCGAGAGGTACCACAGGAGGGTGTTGGCTTCAGCCCCTTCGAACTTCTGTTCGGTCATCCCGTACGGGGACCCTTAGCCATCGTCAAAGAGGGATGGGAGATGCCCACTCCCTCTGTTACTACCAATGTAGTTGATTATGTGCTAGGGCTCAGAAAACGGATGGTACTTCTGATGGGCTTGGCTAGTGATAAATTGAAGGCAGGGCAAGCGCTGGTGAAACATTGGTACGACCAGAAAGCTTCCCTCATCAACTTTACACCTGGTCAGCACGTCCTGATCATGAATCCAATAAGGCCTCGCGCTTTACAGGACAAATGGTCAGGCCCTTACACAGTGGTGGAGCCCCTGGGTGAGGTGAACTATTTAGTGGACCTTGGAAGGCCTGGACAGGCTCCAAAAGTGTTTCACGTGAATAGGCTGAAGGCTTTCGTCCCAAGAGTCGAAATCGCAGCACTGCTACTGGCTTCAGATGTTGAGGAAGAGGAGTCAGAACCTCTCCCCGACCTGTTCCAAAGCGGTCCTTCAGATGGCTCCGTTGAGGGTGTCCGAGTGGCCCCTCACCTGACTTCTGATCAGCAGGCTGAGGTGAAAAGTTTGCTTAGGCAGTTTTCCCCCCTGTTTTCACAGTCCCCTGGTTTGACACCTTGGTGCAAACATAACATTGACACAGGAGACAGTGTACCTACCAAAAGTAGGGGATACAGGATGTCAGATAAAGTACGGTCTTATATTAAGACCGAGGTCAACAAGATGTTAGACCTTGGGGTGATTGAACCCTCTAGTAGTCCTTGGTCCAGTCCTGTGGTTTTGGTTCCAAAAGCAGGCACTTCTGAATTGAGGTTCTGCGTGGATTACAGGGCTCTGAATGCTGTCACCAAGACAGATGCACACCCCTTGCCTCGAACAGATGAGCTGGTGGATACGTTGGGTGCCTCCAAGTACCTCAGCACGTTTGACCTCACTGCTGGCTATTGGCAAATAGCTTTAGCAGAACATGCCAAGGAGAAGACAGCATTTTCTACTCCAGACGGCCTTTACCAATTCCGGGTAATGCCGTTCGGGTTGAAGAATGCACCTGCCACTTTCCAGAGGCTTGTGAATCATGTGTTGAATGGGTTGGACGAATTCTGTCTTGCATATCTAGACGATATAGCAGTTTTCAGTGCCACCTGGGAAGACCATGTGAAACACCTCAGGATTGTGCTCCAGGCCCTTCAGAAAGCCCACTTGACCATAAAGGCTAGTAAATGCCAGATTGGACAAGGCTCAGTGGTTTACCTTGGACATGAAGTAGGTGGAGGGAGGATACAGCCTCTACCCAGTAAAGTACAAGCAGTACAAGACTGGCCTACCCCCACTACGCAAACCCAAGTGAGAGCCTTCTTAGGACTCACAGGTTATTATCGCAATTTTGTGGCAGACTATGGCACCATAGCTGCTCCTCTGACTGCCCTCACAACTCCGAAGAAACCCAAGAAGGCAGCTTGGACTGACGAGTGTGAGAAGGCCTTCAATGGCTTAAAAGACTCCTTGTGCCAGGCCCCTGTGCTCAGGGCCCCTGATTATCAAAGACCTTTTATCGTGCAGACGGATGCCTCTGACACTGGGATAGGAGCTGTACTATCACAAGTACATGAGAAGGGTAAGGAACACCCTATCGGTTTTATTAGTCGCCAGCTTAAGGACAGAGAGCTCAGATGGTCCACGGTAGAGAAAGAATGTTTCTCTGTTGTGTGGGCCCTAAGGAAGCTGAGGCCCTACCTCTATGGGACCCACTTCACTGTGCAGACTGACCATAAGCCGTTAAAGTGGCTAATGAACATGAAGGGGGAGAATCCAAAGTTGCTTAGGTGGTCCATAAGTCTACAAGGCTTCGACTTCACTATTGAGCATAGGCCAGGTGTCCAACATAGCAATGCTGATGGGTTGTCCAGAATGTTTAACCGACCTGAACAAGAGACTCATCCAGGGGTGGATTAGTTCCCCCTGTCCATAGTCTGGGAGGGGCGAGTGTTAGGAAAGATTTCGTAACTGTAGGGAATTTTCCTTCCATGTAGCAACCCCTAAACTTTTTGCTATTGTTTTTAACCTTGTTCTTGACTTTGCCAGAGAAGTACAGCCTTCTGCCGCACTTCTCTGGGCTTTCGCTCCTTTTCTTACGGGGAAACTGACATGCCCTTAAGACATTCAGTACCGGGGAACGCTGTTTCCCGTAGTTTCGTTTATCATGTTGCGGCTTTAGTGCAACATGACACAAGAGGGCACTGTAAGCTAAGTTACAGCTCTCTTGGGTCTCTAGCCTTCTAGGGGCCCTAGATACTCTTTTAGGATGGTATTTGATCGGTGCAAGTCATTCAGGGACTGGAATGGTGGCAGCGATCGTTTTGTTTATTTTGAGCTCCTTTTGGCGTTCTGAGCACGTTTTTCGCACTGAACCCAAAATGGTGGCCTGGCTCCCAAAATGGCCAGTCCACAAGGCTCCTTTGTCCTGTCCACTGACCGTCTTGCTCCCTTCACCTTCCCCAGGTCGGGCGACCCGGGGCCTTCCTTATTTGGGCATGTACTTTCCCGCGAAACGTGGTTGCTTTCGCGGGCTTCTACATGTCGTTTGTGTGCCTCCAGGGTGTGGGCTGGGATGTCTGGTCCCAATACACATCCTGGGTGCCAGAGAGTCTGGGGTGGTGTGAATGCCTGGGACCACCGTGGTCCGTGATTGGTCAACATATGGTATGTGTGTTGATGTGCGGATCTCCCATTGGCTCCCCTCCGTTTTGGCGCGAAGGGAACCGTGGATAAGAGGGAGCTGGAAACACCACTACCATGTCGATCTCCTGAGTTCTCACGAACGAAGGAATACAGGAGCCAAGTATCCTGCAACCAAGAGGCTGGACCGAGGAATCGCTGGTGACCCGCTGAAGGAATCCTCCTTTGCACTGCTGTCGTCCTGTGAAACCCTTTCCTCCTTGGATCGAACCAGAAGTGTCTGTACTGGTGCTTCGACCTTTGGAATAGCAGGAACAGCTATTCCCGGCGACTTCATCACCCCCTCCAAGTAAGCCTTCGGAAGTGTCTCTGGGCCATCCAGTTGACTGACCAGCTTACAAGGGAGTCCTGCTCTGTAACTGCCGCCAGGTTGTGTTGTATTTCGAGTCCTTGTCACTCTCCCACGCTTCGTACACTTGGCGTTCCCAAGTCTGAAGGGAGGAGTGTACATTTGGCTTGAATACACACGGCCGCTCCGTTGTCCTGCTGCGGCAACAAACTGTGCTGGTTTCGTCGATTGGGACGTCTTTTTGCTCTACACGACTTCGAGGCGTTCCCTGCTCTTCTGAACCTGCCAGCTGCTGAAACTAACGTGGAGAAGCCTGGGTCTGCTTGCTTCGGGGACCGGTGAGTAGTTTAGCTAGGATCTGGTCGCCCTCCTGCAGTATCCCATTGCTTTCCCTGCTGTGTAAAAACAGCACCCTTTTGGCCGTACTCGCGCTCTGCTTCTGCCCGCTGTGGAGGCTGCGCTTGAGTTGCGGAACCTGTTCTCCTTCTGCTGTGCACTAACCCGAACTGCCTGACTTCCTCCGAAGAGCTTCCCCTTTTGCCCGTTGGCACCGGCGTGGCAGGTACTTTGAGCACAAGGCTCCACTCTTCGCAGGGCTCGGACTTCCATCTAGTTAGGTGCCTCTGAAGGCGAACTGAGTCTAAAGCGTTATCGCACTGCCTGTTTTCCTTTCCTTTCAGGTGGACTACATATTTCGTGCTTTAAACGCTTGCGACTGTGTATTTGTATATATATTGTGTTGATATGGTATGTGTTGGTTTAATATTGTGATATTGTGATTTTCTCGCTACGGTCATTATTTTAAAGGCCTTAAAATAAATGTGTATCTATTTTTGATATAACAACTGTTTGGAGTAGTTTGTAAGCGCTCTTGCTTTGTGTGCTCATTGCGGGCTTTCAGTCACCCTCACCCCTCTTGAGACCTAGTCTTGACCGCCGCGATCGCTACCTTGATTGGTCTGGCTCGTCCAGAGGTTACCCTGTTCCAAGTAATTAGGTTGGCCTTCTGAACTTCTGCGCCACCAGGACAGAGTTCAGAAATCCGTCTTAACACATCTCATGCTGTAGGAAGGGTCTCAGGTTTGGAAAAGGAAGGAGTTGGATATCACATTTCATGTTAGAGGTAGGATCTCAGGTTTGGTATTGGAGGCATTGAGATATCACATCTCATGCTATCAGAAGGGTATCAGGATTGGAATGGGAAGGAGTTGGATATCACATCTCATGCTAAAGGGAGGGTCTCAGGTTTGGAATGGGAAGGATTTGGATATCACATCTCATGTTATAGGAAGGACCTTAGGTTTGGTATTAGAAGCATTGAGATATCACATCTCATGCTATAGGAAGGGTCTCGGGATTGGAATGGGAAGGAGTTGGATATCACATCTCATGTTATAGGAAGGATCTCAGGTTTGGTATTAGAAACATTGAGATATAACATCTCATGCTATAGGAAGGGTCTCAGGATTGGAATGGGAAGGAGTTGGATATCACATCTCATGCTATGGGAAGGGTCTCAGGTTTGGTATTAGAAGCATTGTGATATCACATCTCATGCTATAGGAAGGGTTTCAGGTTTGGTAGAAGCATTGAGATATCACATCTCATGCTATAGGAAGAGTCTCAGGTTTGGGAAGGGAAGGATTTGGATTTCACATCTCATGTTATAGGATGGTTCTCATGTTTGGTTTTTGAAGCATTGAGATATCACATCTCATGCTATCGGAAGGGTCTCAGGTTTGGAATGGGAAGGAGTTGGATATCACATCTCATGTTATAGGAAGGGTCTCAGGTTTGGAATGGGAAGGAGTTGGATATGACATCTCTTGTTATAGGGAGGGTCTCAGGATTTGAATGGTAAGGAGTTGGATATCACATCTCATGCTATAGGAAGGGTCTCAGGCTGGAATGGGAAGGAGTTGGATATCACATCTCATGTTATATACAGGAAGGGTCTCAGGATTGGAATGGGAAGGATTTGGATATCACATCTCTTGCTATAGGAAGGGTCTCAGGTTTTTTATTAGAAACATTGAGATATCACATCTCATGCTATAGGAAGGGTTTTAGGATTGGAATGGGAAGTATTTGGATATCACATCTCATGCTAAAGGAAGGGTCTCAGGTCTGGAATGGGAAGGAATTGGATATCACATCTCATGTTATAGGAAGGGTCTCAGGTTTTTTATTAGAAACATTGAGATATCACATCTCATGTTATAGGACGGTTCCCAGGTTTGGTATTAGAAGCATTGAGATATCACATCTCATGGTATAGGAAGGGTCTCAGGGTTGGAATGGGAAGGAGTTGGATATCACATCTCATCCAATAGGAAGGGTCTCAGGTTTGGAATGGGAAGGAATTGGATATCACATCTCATGTTATAGGAAGGATCTCAGGTTTGGTATTAGAAGCATTGAGATATCACATCTCATGCTATAGGAAGGGTCTCAGGATTGGAATGTGAAGGATTTGGATATCACATCTCATGCTAAAGGAAGGGTCTCAGGTTTGGTAGAAGCATTGAGATATCACATCTCATGCTATAGGAAGGGTCTCAGGATTTGAATGGCAAGGAGTTGGATATCACATCTCATGCCATAGGAAGGGTCTCAGGTTTGGTATAAGCATTGAGATATCACATCTCTGCTATCGGAAGGTTCTCAGGATTGGATTGGGAAGGAGTTGGATATCCCTTCTCATGCTATAGGAAGTGTCTCAGGTTGGAATGGGAAGGAGTTGAATATCACATCTCATGTTATAGGAAGGGTCTCAGGATTGGAATGGGAAGGATTTGGATATCACATCTCTTGCTATAGGAAGGGTCTCAGGATTGGAATGGGAAGGATTTGGATATTTCCCATTCCAATCCTGAGACCCTTCTTATAACATGAGATGTGATATCCAACTCCTTCCCATTCCAACCTGAGACACTTCCTATAGCATGAGAAGGGATATCCAACTCCTTCCCAATCCAATCCTGAGACCCTTCCGATAGCAGAGATGTGATATCTCAATGCTTATACCAAACCTGAGACCCTTCCTATGGCATGAGATGTGATATCCAACTCCTTGCCATTCAAATCCTGAGACCCTTCCTATAGCATGAAAAGGGATATCCAACTCCTTCCCAATCCAATCCTGAGACCCTTCCGATAGCAGAGACGTGAAATCTCAATGCTTCTACCAAACCTGAGACCCTTCCTTTAGCATGAGATGTGATATCCAAATCCTTCACATTCCAATCCTGAGACCCTTCCTATAGCATGAGATTTGATATCTCAATGCTTCTAATACCAAACGTGAGATCCTTCCTATAACATGAGATGTGATATCCAAATCCTCCCCTTCCAAACCTGAGACCCTCCCTTTAGCATGAAATGTGATATCCAACTCCTTCCTATTCCAATCCTGAGACTCTTCTGATAGCATGAGATGTGATATCTCAATGCTTCTAATACCAAACCTGAGATCCTTCCGATAGCATGAGATGTGATATCTCAATGCTTCTAATACCAAACCTGAGATCCTTCCTATAACACGAGATGTGATATCCAAATCCTTCCCCTTCCAAACCTGAGACCCTCCCTTTAGCATGAGATGTGATATCTAACTCCTTCCCATTCCATTCCTGAGACCCTTCTGATAGCATGAGATGTGATATCTCAATGCCTCTAATACCAAACCTGAGATCCTACCTCTAACATGAAATGAGATATCCAACTCTTTCCCCTTCCAAACCTGAGAGCCTTCCTATAGCATGAGATGTGATATCCAAGTCCTTCCCATTTCAATACTGAGACCCTTCCTATAGCTTGAGATGTGATATCCAACTCCTTCCCATTCCAATTCTGAGACCCTTCCTATAGCATGAGATGTGATATCTCAATGCTTATACCAAACCTGAGAGCCTACCTATAACATGAGATGTGATATCCAAGTCCATCCCTTTCCAATCCTTAGACCCTTCCTACAGCATGCGATGTGATATCTCAATGATTTTAATACCAAACCAGAGACTCTTCCTATAACATGAGATGGGATATCCAACTCCTTCCCATTCCAATTCTGAGACCCTTCCTATACTATGAGACTTGATATCTCAATGCTTCTAATACCAAACCTGAGACCCGTAATATAACATGAGATGTGATATCCAAATCCTTCCCCTTCCAAACCTTAGACCCTTCCTTTATCATGAGATGTGATATCCAACTCATTCCCATTCCAATCCTGAGACCCTTCCGATATCATGAGATGTGATATCTCAAACTTCTAATATCAAACTTGAGAACCTCCCTATAGCATGAGATGTGATATCCAAGTCCTTCCCATTCCAATCCTGAGACCCTTCCTATAGCATGAGATGTGATATCTCAATGCTTCTAATACCAAACCTGAGACCCTTCCTATAACATGAGATGGGAATATCCAACTCCTTCCCATTCCAATCTTGAGACCCTTCCGATAGCAGAGATGTGATATCTCAATGCTTATACCAAACCTGAGATCCTTCCTATAACATGAGATGTGATATCCAACTCCTTCCCATTCCAATCCTGAGACACTTCCTATAGCATGAGATGTGATATCTCACTGCTTATACCAAACCTGAGACCCTTCCCATAGCAGGAGATGTGATATCCAACTCATTCCCATTCCAATCCTCAGACCCTTCCTATAGCATGAGATGTGATATCTCAATGCTTCTAATGTCAAACTTGAGACCCTACCTATAGCATGAGATGTGATATCCAAGTCCTTCCCATTCCAATCCTGAGACACTTCCTATAGCATGAGATGTGATATCTCAATGCTTCTAATACCAAACCTGAGACTCTTCCTATAACATGAGATGGGATATCCAACTCCTTCCCATTCCAATCCTGAGACCCTTTTGATAGCAGAGATGTGATATCTCAATGTTTATACCAAACCTGAGACCCTTCCTACGGCATGAGATGTCATATTCAACTCCTTCCCATTCCAATCCTGAGACCCTTCCTATAGCATGAGATTTGATATCCAACTCCTTCCCATTCCAATCCTGAGACCCTTCCTATAGCATGAGATGTGATGTCTCAATGCTTCTAATACCAAACCTGAGATCCTTCCTATAACATGAGATGTGATATCCAACTCCTTCCATTCCAATCCTGAGACCCTTCCTATAGCATGAGATGTGATATCTCAATGCTTATACCAAACCTGAGACCCTTCCTATAGCATGAGATGTGATATCCAACTCCTTCCCATTCCAATCATGAGACCCTTCCTATAGCATGAGATGTGATATCTCAATGCTTCTAATACCAAACCTGAGATCCTTCCTCTAACATGAAATGTGAGATCCAACTCCTTCCCTTTCCAAACCTAAGAGCCTATCTATAGCATGAGATGTGATATCCAAGTCCTTCACATTCCAACCCTTAGACCCTTCCTACAGCATGCAATATGATATCTCAATGATTCTAGTAACAAACCTGAGACCCGTCCTATAACATGAGATGGGATATCCAACTCCTTCCCATTCCAATCCTGAGACACTTCCGATAGCAGAGATGTGATATCTCAATGTTTATACCAAACCTGAGACCCTTCCTATAACATGAGATGTGATATCCAACTCCTTCCCGTTCCAAACCTGAGACCCTTCCTTTAGCATGAGATGTGATATCCAGCTCCTTCCCATTCCAATCCTGAGGCACTTCCGATAGCATGAGATGTGATATCTCAATGCTTCTAATATCAAAACTGAGACCCTCCCTATAGCATGATATGTGATATCTAAGTCCTTCCCATTCCAATCCTGAGACCCTTCCTATAGCATGAGATGTGATATCTCAATGCTTCTACCAAACCTGAGACCCTTCCTTTAGCATGAGATGTAATATCCAACTCCTTCCCATTCCAATCCTGAGACCCTTCCTATAGCATGAGATGTGATATCTCAATACTTCTAATACCAAACCTGAGATCCATCCTATAACATGAGATGTGATATCCAACTCCTTCCCTTTCCAAACCTGAGAGCCGTTCTATAGCATGAGATGTGATATCCAGGTCCTTCCCATTCCAATCCTTAGACCCTTCCTACAGCATGCAATATGATATCTCAATGATTCTAATAACAAACCTGAGACCCGTCCTATAGCATGAGATATGATATCCAAGTCCTTCCCATTCCAATCCTGAGACCCTTCCTATAACATGAAATGTGATATCCAACTCCTTCCCATTCCAACCTGAGACCCTTCCTATAGCATGAGATGGGATATCCAACTTCTTCCAAATCCAATACTGATACCCTTCCGATAGCATGAGATGTGATATCCCAATGCTTCTACCAAACCTGAGACCCATACTATGGCATGAGATGTGATATCAAACTCCTTCCCATTCCAATCCTGAGACCCTTCCTATAGCTTGAGGTGTGATATCCAACTCCTTCCCATTCCAATTCTGAGACCCTTCTTATACCATGAGACTTGATATCTCAATGCTTCTAATATTAAACCTGAGACCCGTCCTATAACATGAGATGTGATATCCAAATCCTTCCCCTTCCAAACCTTAGACCCTTCCTTTATCATGAGATGTGATATCCAACTCCTTCCCATTCCAATCCTGAGACCCTTCCGATATCATGAGATTTGTTATCTCAATGCTTCTAATATCAAACTTGAGACCCTCCCTATAGCATGAGATGTGACATCCAAGTCCTTCCCATTCCAATCCTGAGACCCTTCCTATAGCATGAGATGTGATATTTCTATGCTTCTAATACCAAACCTGAGACCCTTCCTATAACTTGAGATGGGATATCCAACTCCTTCCCATTCCAATCCTGAGACCTTTCCGATAGCAGAGATGTGATATCTCAATGCTTATACCAAACCTGAGAACCTTCCTATGGCCTGAGATGTCATATACAACTCCTTCCCATTCCAATCCTGAGACCCTTCCTTTAGCATGAGATGTGATATCTCAATGCTTATACCAAATCTGAGACCCTTCCTATAGCATGAGATGTGATATCCAATTCCTTCCCATTCCAATCCTGAGACCCTTCCTATAGCATGAGATGTGATATCTCAATGCTTATACCAAACCTGAGAGCCTACCTATAACATGAGATGTGATATCCAAGTCCATCCCATTCCAATCCTTAGACCCTTCCTACAGCATGCGATGTGATATCTCAATGATTCTAATACCAAACAGAGACTCTTCCTATAACATGAGATGGGATATCCAACTCCTTCCCATTCCAATCCTGAGCCGCTTCCGATAGCAGAGATGTGATATCTCAATGCTTATACCAAACCTGAGACCCTTCCTATAACATGAGATGTGATATCCAACTCCTTCCCGTTCCAAACCTGAGACACTAACTATAGCATATGTGATATCCAACTCCTTCCCATTCCAAACATGAGACCCTTCCTATAGCAAGAAAGTAATATCCAACTCCTACCCATTCCAATCCTGAGACCCTTCCTATAGCAAGAGATGTGATATCCAAATCCTTCCCATTCCAATCCTGAGACCCTTCCTATAACATGAGATGTGATATCCAACTCCTTCCCATTCCAATCCTGAGACACTTCCTATAGCATGAGATGTGATATCTCAATGCTTCTAATACCAAACCTGAGACTCTTCCTATAACATGAGATGGGATATCCAACTCCTTCCCATTCCAATCCTGAGACCCTTTTGATAGCAGAGATGTGATATCTCAATGTTTATACCAAACCTGAGACCCTTCCTACGGCATGAGATGTCATATTCAACTCCTTCCCATTCCAATCCTGAGACGCTTCCTATAGCATGAGATTTGATATCCAACTCCTTCCCATTCCAATCCTGAGACCCTTCCTATAGCATGAGATGTGATGTCTCAATGCTTCTAATACCAAACCTGAGATCCTTCCTATAACATGAGATGTGATATCCAACTCCTTCCATTCCAATCCTGAGACCCTTCCTATAGCATGAGATGTGATATCTCAATGCTTATACCAAACCTGAGACCCTTCCTATAGCATGAGATGTGATATCCAACTCCTTCCCATTCCAATCCTGAGACCCTTCCTATAGCATGAGATGTGATATCTCAATGCTTCTAATACCAAACCTGAGATCCTTCCTCTAACATGAAATGTGAGATCCAACTCCTTCCCTTTCCAAACCTAAGAGCCTATCTATAGCATGAGATGTGATATCCAAGTCCTTCACATTCCAACCCTTAGACCCTTCCTACAGCATGCAATATGATATCTCAATGATTCTAATAACAAACCTGAGACCCGTCCTATAACATGAGATGGGATATCCAACTCCTTCCCATTCCAATCCTGAGACACTTCCGATAGCAGAGATGTGATATCTCAATGTTTATACCAAACCTGAGACCCTTCCTATAACATGAGATGTGATATCCAACTCCTTCCCGTTCCGAACCTGACACCCTTCCTTTAGCATGAGATGTGATATCCAGCTCCTTCCCATTCCAATCCTGAGACACTTCCGATAGCATGAGATGTGATATCTCAATGCTTCTAATATCAAAACTGAGACCCTCCCTATAGCATGATATGTGATATCTAAGTCCTTCCCATTCCAATCCTGAGACCCTTCCTATAGCATGAGATGTGATATCTCAATGCTTCTACCAAACCTGAGACCCTTCCATTAGCATGAGATGTGATATCCAACTCCTTCCCATTCCAATCCTGAAACCCTTCCTATAGCATGAGATGTGATATCTCAATACTTCTAATACCAAACCTGAGATCCTTCCGATAACATGAGATGTGATATCTCAATACTTCTAATACCAAACCTGAGATCCATCCTATAACATGAGATGTGATATCCAACTCCTTCCCTTTCCAAACCTGAGAGCCGTTCTATAGCATGAGATGTGATATCCAGGTCCTTCCCATTCCAATCCTTAACCCTTCCTACAGCATGCAATATGATATCTCAATGATTCTAATAACAAACCTGAGACCCGTCCTATAGCATGAGATATGATATCCAAGTCCTTCCCATTCCAATCCTGAGACCCTTCCTATAACATGAAATGTGATATCCAACTCCTTCCCATTCCAACCTGAGACCCTTCCTATAGCATGAGATGGGATATCCAACTTCTTCCAAATCCAATACTGATACCCTTCCGATAGCATGAGATGTGATATCCCAATGCTTCTACCAAACCTGAGACCCATACTATGGCATGAGATGTGATATCAAACTCCTTCCCATTCCAATCCTGAGACCCTTCCTATAGCTTGAGGTGTGATATCCAACTCCTTCCCATTCCAATTCTGAGACCCTTCTTATACCATGAGACTTGATATCTCAATGCTTCTAATATTAAACCTGAGACCCGTCCTATAACATGAGATGTGATATCCAAATCCTTCCCCTTCCAAACCTTAGACCCTTCCTTTATCATGAGATGTGATATCCAACTACTTCCCATTCCAATCCTGAGACCCTTCCGATATCATGAGATTTGTTATCTCAATGCTTCTAATATCAAACTTGAGACCCTCCCTATAGCATGAGATGTGACATCCAAGTCCTTCCCATTCCAATCCTGAGACCCTTCCTATAGCATGAGATGTGATATCTCTATGCTTCTAATACCAAACCTGAGACCCTTCCTATAACATGAGATGGGATATCCAACTCCTTCCCATTCCAATCCTGAGACCTTTCCGATAGCAGAGATGTGATATCTCAATGCTTATACCAAACCTGAGAACCTTCCTATGGCCTGAGATGTCATATACAACTCCTTCACATTCCAATCCTGAGACCCTTCCTTTAGCATGAGATGTGATATCTCAATGCTTATACCAAATCTGAGACCCTTCCTATAGCATGAGATGTGATATCCAATTCCTTCCCATTCCAATCCTGAGACCCTTCCTATAGCATGAGATGTGATATCTCAATGCTTATACAAAACCTGAGAGCCTACCTATAACATGAGATGTGATATCCAAGTCTATCCCATTCCAATCCTTAGACCCTTCCTACAGCATGCGATGTGATATCTCAATAATTCTAATACCAAACCAGAGACTCTTCCTATAACATGAGATGGGATATCCAACTCCTTCCCATTCCAATCCTGAGCCGCTTCCGATAGCAGAGATGTGATATCTCAATGCTTATACCAAACCTGAGACCCTTCCTATAACATGAGATGTGATATCCAACTCCTTCCCGTTCCAAACCTGAGACACTAACTATAGCATATGTGATATCCAACTCCTTCCCATTCCAAACATGAGACCCTTCCTATAGCAAGAAAGTAATATCCAACTCCTACCCATTCCAATCCTGAGACCCTTCCTATAGCAAGAGATGTTCCAATCCAAATCCTTCCCATTCCAATCCTGAGACCCTTCCTATAACATGAGATGTGATATCCAACTCCTTCCCATTCCAACCTGAGACACTTCCTATAGCATGAGAAGGGATATCCAACTCCTTCCCAATCCAATCCTGAGACCCTTCCGATAGCAGAGATGTGATATCTCAATGCTTATACCAAACCTGAGACCCTTCCTATGGCATGAGATGTGATATCCAACTCCTTGCCATTCAAATCCTGAGACCCTTCCTATAGCATGAGAAGGGATATCCAACTCCTTCCCAATCCAATCCTGAGACCCATCCGATAGCAGCGACGTGATATCTCAATGCTTCTACCAAACCTGAGACTAAAGCATGAGATGTGATATCCAAATCCTTCACATTCCAATCCTGAGACCCTTCCTATAGCATGAGATGTGATATCTCAATGCTTCTAATACAAACCTGAGATCCTTCCTATAACATGAGATGTGATATCCAATTCCTTCCCATTCCAAACCTGAGACCCTTCCTATTGGATGAGATGTGATATCCAACTCCTTCCCATTCCAACCTTGAGACCCTTCCTATAGCATGAGATGTGATGTCTCAATGCTTCTAATACCAAACCTGAGATCCTTCCTATAACATGAGATGTGATATCCAACTCCTTCTATTCCAATCCTGAGACCCGTCCTATAGCATGAGATGTGATATCTCAAGGCTTATACCAAACCTGAGACCCTTCCTATAGCATGAGATGTGATATCCAACTGCTTCCCATTCCAATCCTGAGACCCTTCCTATAGCATGCAATATGATATCTCAATGATTCTAATAACAAACCTGAGACCCGTCCTATAGCATGAGATATGATATCCAAGTCCTTCGCATTCCAATCCTGAGACCCTTCCTATAACATGAAATGTGATATCCAACTCCTTCCCATTCCAACCTGAGACCATTCCTATAGCATGAGATGGGATATCCAACTTCTTCCAAATCCAATACTGATACCCTTCCGATAGCATGAGATGTGATATCCCAATGCTTCTACCAAACCTGAGACCCATACTATGGCATGAGATGTGATATCAAACTCCTTCCCATTCCAATCCTGAGACCCTTCCTATAGCTTGAGGTGTGATATCCAACTCCTTCCCATTCCAATTCTGAGACCCTTCTTATACCATGAGACTTGATATCTCAATGCTTCTAATATTAAACCTGAGACCCGTCCTATAACATGAGATGTGATATCCAAATCCTTCCCCTTCCAAACCTTAGACCCTTCCTTTATCATGAGATGTGATATCCAACTCCTTCCCATTCCAATCCTGAGACCCTTCCGATATCATGAGATTTGTTATCTCAATGCTTCTAATATCAAACTTGAGACCCTCCCTATAGCATGAGATGTGACATCCAAGTCCTTCCCATTCCAATCCTGAGACCCTTCCTATAGCATGAGATGTGATATCTCTATGCTTCTAATACCAAACCTGAGACCCTTCCTATAACATGAGATGGGATATCCAACTCCTTCCCATTCCAATCCTGAGACCTTTCCGATAGCAGAGATGTGATATCTCAATGCTTATACCAAACCTGAGAACCTTCCTATGGCCTGAGATGTCATATACAACTCCTTCCCATTCCAATCCTGAGACCCTTCCTTTAGCATGAGATGTGATATCTCTATGCTTATACCAAATCTGAGACCCTTCCTATAGCATGAGATGTGATATCCAATTCCTTCCCATTCCAATCCTGAGACCCTTCCTATAGCATGAGATGTGATATCTCAATGCTTATACCAAACCTGAGAGCCTACCTATAACATGAGATGTGATATCCAAGTCTATCCCATTCCAATCCTTAGACCCTTCCTACAGCATGCGATGTGATATCTCAATAATTCTAATACCAAACCAGAGACTCTTCCTATAACATGAGATGGGATATCCAACTCCTTCCCATTCCAATCCTGAGCCGCTTCCGATAGCAGAGATGTGATATCTCAATGCTTATATCAAACCTGAGACCCTTCCTATAACATGAGATGTGATATCCAACTCCTTCCCGTTCCAAACCTGAGACACTAACTATAGCATATGTGATATCCAACTCCTTCCCATTCCAAACATGAGACCCTTCCTATAGCAAGAAAGTAATATCCAACTCCTACCCATTCCAATCCTGAGACCCTTCCTATAGCAAGAGATGTGATATCCAAATCCTTCCCATTCCAATCCTGAGACCCTTCCTATAACATGAGATGTGATATCCAACTCCTTCCCATTCCAACCTGAGACACTTCCTATAGCATGAGAAGGGATATCCAACTCCTTCCCAATCCAATCCTGAGACCCTTCCGATAGCAGAGATGTGATATCTCAATGCTTATACCAAACCTGAGTCCCTTCCTATGGCATGAGATGTGATATCCAACTCCTTGCCATTCAAATCCTGAGACCCTTCCTATAGCATGAGAAGGGATATCCAACTCCTTCCCAATCCAATCCTGAGACCCTTCCGATAGCAGCGACGTGATATCTCAATGCTTCTACCAAACCTGAGACCCTTCCTTTAGCATGAGATGTGATATCCAAATCCTTCACATTCCAATCCTGAGACCCTTCCTATAGCATGAGATGTGATATCTCAATGCTTCTAATACCAAACCTGAGATCCTTCCTATAACATGAGATGTGATATCCAATTCCTTCCCATTCCAAACCTGAGACCCTTCCTATTGGATGAGATGTGATATCCAACTCCTTCCCATTCCAACCTTGAGACCCTTCCTATAGCATGAGATGTGATGTCTCAATGCTTCTAATACCAAACCTGAGATCCTTCCTATAACATGAGATGTGATATCCAACTCCTTCCATTCCAATCCTGAGACCCGTCCTATAGCATGAGATGTGATATCTCAAGGCTTATACCAAACCTGAGACCCTTCCTATAGCATGAGATGTGATATCCAACTGCTTCCCATTCCAATCCTGAAACCCTACCTATAGCATGAGATGTGATATCTCAATGCTTCTAATACCAAACCTGAGATCCTTCCTCTAACATGAAATGTGATATCCAACTCCTTCCCTTTCCAAACCTAAGAGCCTATCTATAGCATGAGATGTGATATCCAAGTCCTTCACATTCCAACCCTTAGACCCTTCCTACAGCATGCAATATGATATCTCAATGATTCTAATAACAAACCTGAGACCCGTCCTATAACATGAGATGGGATATCCAACTCCTTCCCATTCCAATCCTGAGACACTTCCGATAGCAGAGATGTGATATCTCAATGCTTATACCAAACCTGAGACCCTTCCTATAACATGAGATGTGATATCCAAATCCTTCCCGTTCCAAACCTGAGACCCTTCCTTTAGCATGAGATGTGATATCCAGCTCCTTCCCATTCCAATCCTGAGACACTTCCGATAGCATGAGATGTGATATCTCAATGCTTCTAATATCAAAACTGAGACCCTCCCTATAGCATGATATGTGATATCTAAGTCCTTCCCATTCCAATCCTGAGACCCTCCCTATAGCATGAGATGTGATATCCAACTCCTTCCCATTCCAATCCTGAGACCCTTCCTATAGCATGAGATATGATATCTCAATACTTCTAATACCAAACGTGAGATCCTTCCGATAACATGAGATGTGATATCCAAATCCTTCCCCTTCCAAACCTGAGACCCTCCCTTTAGCATGAAATGTGATATCCAACACCTTCCTATTCCAATCCTGAGACTCTTCTGATAGCATGAGATGTGATATCTCAATGCTTCTAATACCAAACCTGAGATCCTTCCGATAGCATGAGATGTGATATCTCAATGCTTCTAATACCAAACCTGAGATCCTTCCTATAACATGAGATGTGATATCCAAATCCTTCCCCTTCCAAACCTGAGACCCTCCCTTTAGCATGAGATGTGATATCTAACTCCTTCCCATTCCATTCCTGAGACCCTTCTGATAGCATGAGATGTGATATCTCAATGCCTCTAATACCAAACCTGAGATCCTACCTCTAACATGAAATGAGATATCCAACTCTTTCCCCTTCCAAACCTGAGAGCCTTCCTATAGCATGAGATGTGATATCCAAGTCCTTCCCATTTCAATACTGAGACCCTTCCTATAGCTTGAGATGTGATATCCAACTCCTTCCCATTCCAATTCTGAGACCCTTCCTATAGCATGAGATGTGATATCTCAATGCTTATACCAAACCTGAGAGCCTACCTATAACATGACATGTGATATCCAAGTCCATCCCATTCCAATCCTTAGACCCTTCCTACAGCATGCGATGTGATATCTCAATGATTTTAATACCAAACCAGAGACTCTTCCTATAACATGAGATGGGATATCCAACTCCTTCCCATTCCAATTCTGAGACCCTTCCTATACTATGAGACTTGATATCTCAATGCTTCTAATACCAAACCTGAGACCCGTAATATAACATGAGATGTGATATCCAAATCCTTCCCCTTCCAAACCTTAGACCCTTCCTTTATCATGAGATGTGATATCCAACTCATTCCCATTCCAATCCTGAGACCCTTCCGATATCATGAGATGTGATATCTCAAACTTCTAATATCAAACTTGAGAACCTCCCTATAGCATGAGATGTGATATCCAAGTCCTTCCCATTCCAATCCTGAGACCCTTCCTATAGCATGAGATGTGATATCTCAATGCTTCTAATACCAAACCTGAGACCCTTCCTATAACATGAGATGGGAATATCCAACTCCTTCCCATTCCAATCTTGAGACCCTTCCGATAGCAGAGATGTGATATCTCAATGCTTATACCAAACCTGAGATCCTTCCTATAACATGAGATGTGATATCCAACTCCTTCCCATTCCAATCCTGAGACACTTCCTATAGCATGAGATGTGATATCTCACTGCTTATACCAAACCTGAGACCCTTCCCATAGCAGGAGATGTGATATCCAACTCATTCCCATTCCAATCCTCAGACCCTTCCTATAGCATGAGATGTGATATCTCAATGCTTCTAATGTCAAACTTGAGACCCTACCTATAGCATGAGATGTGATATCCAAGTCCTTCCCATTCCAATCCTGAGACACTTCCTATAGCATGAGATGTGATATCTCAATGCTTCTAATACCAAACCTGAGACTCTTCCTATAACATGAGATGGGATATCCAACTCCTTCCCATTCCAATCCTGAGACCCTTTTGATAGCAGAGATGTGATATCTCAATGTTTATACCAAACCTGAGACCCTTCCTACGGCATGAGATGTCATATTCAACTCCTTCCCATTCCAATCCTGAGACCCTTCCTATAGCATGAGATTTGATATCCAACTCCTTCCCATTCCAATCCTGAGACCCTTCCTATAGCATGAGATGTGATGTCTCAATGCTTCTAATACCAAACCTGAGATCCTTCCTATAACATGAGATGTGATATCCAACTCCTTCCATTCCAATCCTGAGACCCTTCCTATAGCATGAGATGTGATATCTCAATGCTTATACCAAACCTGAGACCCTTCCTATAGCATGAGATGTGATATCCAACTCCTTCCCATTCCAATCATGAGACCCTTCCTATAGCATGAGATGTGATATCTCAATGCTTCTAATACCAAACCTGAGATCCTTCCTCTAACATGAAATGTGAGATCCAACTCCTTCCCTTTCCAAACCTAAGAGCCTATCTATAGCATGAGATGTGATATCCAAGTCCTTCACATTCCAACCCTTAGACCCTTCCTACAGCATGCAATATGATATCTCAATGATTCTAATAACAAACCTGAGACCCGTCCTATAACATGAGATGGGATATCCAACTCCTTCCCATTCCAATCCTGAGACACTTCCGATAGCAGAGATGTGATATCTCAATGTTTATACCAAACCTGAGACCCTTCCTATAACATGAGATGTGATATCCAACTCCTTCCCGTTCCAAACCTGAGACCCTTCCTTTAGCATGAGATGTGATATCCAGCTCCTTCCCATTCCAATCCTGAGACACTTCCGATAGCATGAGATGTGATATCTCAATGCTTCTAATATCAAAACTGAGACCCTCCCTATAGCATGATATGTGATATCTAAGTCCTTCCCATTCCAATCCTGAGACCCTTCCTATAGCATGAGATGTGATATCTCAATGCTTCTACCAAACCTGAGACCCTTCCTTTAGCATGAGATGTAATATCCAACTCCTTCCCATTCCAATCCTGAGACCCTTCCTATAGCATGAGATGTGATATCTCAATACTTCTAATACCAAACCTGAGATCCATCCTATAACATGAGATGTGATATCCAACTCCTTCCCTTTCCAAACCTGAGAGCCGTTCTATAGCATGAGATGTGATATCCAGGTCCTTCCCATTCCAATCCTTAGACCCTTCCTACAGCATGCAATATGATATCTCAATGATTCTAATAACAAACCTGAGACCCGTCCTATAGCATGAGATATGATATCCAAGTCCTTCCCATTCCAATCCTGAGACCCTTCCTATAACATGAAATGTGATATCCAACTCCTTCCCATTCCAACCTGAGACCCTTCCTATAGCATGAGATGGGATATCCAACCTCTTCCAAATCCAATACTGATACCCTTCCGATAGCATGAGATGTGATATCCCAATGCTTCTACCAAACCTGAGACCCATACTATGGCATGAGATGTGATATCAAACTCCTTCCCATTCCAATCCTGAGACCCTTCCTATAGCTTGAGGTGTGATATCCAACTCCTTCCCATTCCAATTCTGAGACCCTTCTTATACCATGAGACTTGATATCTCAATGCTTCTAATATTAAACCTGAGACCCGTCCTATAACATGAGATGTGATATCCAAATCCTTCCCCTTCCAAACCTTAGACCCTTCCTTTATCATGAGATGTGATATCCAACTCCTTCCCATTCCAATCCTGAGACCCTTCTGATATCATGAGATTTGTTATCTCAATGCTTCTAATATCAAACTTGAGACCCTCCCTATAGCATGAGATGTGACATCCAAGTCCTTCCCATTCCAATCCTGAGACCCTTCCTATAGCATGAGATGTGATATTTCTATGCTTCTAATACCAAACCTGAGACCCTTCCTATAACATGAGATGGGATATCCAACTCCTTCCCATTCCAATCCTGAGACCTTTCCGATAGCAGAGATGTGATATCTCAATGCTTATACCAAACCTGAGAACCTTCCTATGGCCTGAGATGTCATATACAACTCCTTCCCATTCCAATCCTGAGACCCTTCCTTTAGCATGAGGTGTGATATCTCAATGCTTATACCAAATCTGAGACCCTTCCTATAGCATGAGATGTGATATCCAATTCCTTCCCATTCCAATCCTGAGACCCTTCCTATAGCATGAGATGTGATATCTCAATGCTTATACCAAACCTGAGAGCCTACCTATAACATGAGATGTGATATCCAAGTCCATCCCATTCCAATCCTTAGACCCTTCCTACAGCATGCGATGTGATATCTCAATGATTCTAATACCAAACAGAGACTCTTCCTATAACATGAGATGGGATATCCAACTCCTTCCCATTCCAATCCTGAGCCGCTTCCGATAGCAGAGATGTGATATCTCAATGCTTATACCAAACCTGAGACCCTTCCTATAACATGAGATGTGATATCCAACTCCTTCCCGTTCCAAACCTGAGACACTAACTATAGCATATGTGATATCCAACTCCTTCCCATTCCAAACATGAGACCCTTCCTATAGCAAGAAAGTAATATCCAACTCCTACCCATTCCAATCCTGAGACCCTTCCTATAGCAAGAGATGTGATATCCAAATCCTTCCCATTCCAATCCTGAGACCCTTCCTATAACATGAGATGTGATATCCCACTCCTTCCCATTCCAATCCTGAGACACTTCCTATAGCATGAGATGTGATATCTCAATGCTTCTAATACCAAACCTGAGACTCTTCCTATAACATGAGATGGGATATCCAACCCCTTCCCATTCCAAGCCTGAGACCCTTTTGATAGCAGAGATGTGATATCTCAATGTTTATACCAAACCTGAGACCCTTCCTACGGCATGAGATGTCATATTCAACTCCTTCCCATTCCAATCCTGAGACGCTTCCTATAGCATGAGATTTGATATCCAACTCCTTCCCATTCCAATCCTGAGACCCTTCCTATAGCATGAGATGTGATGTCTCAATGCTTCTAATACCAAACCTGAGATCCTTCCTATAACATGAGATGTGATATCCAACTCCTTCCATTCCAATCCTGAGACCCTTCCTATAGCATGAGATGTGATATCTCAATGCTTATACCAAACCTGAGACCCTTCCTATAGCATGAGATGTGATATCCAACTCCTTCCCATTCCAATCCTGAGACCCTTCCTATAGCATGAGATGTGATATCTCAATGCTTCTAATACCAAACCTGAGATCCTTCCTCTAACATGAAATGTGAGATCCAACTCCTTCCCTTTCCAAACCTAAGAGCCTATCTATAGCATGAGATGTGATATCCAAGTCCTTCACATTCCAACCCTTAGACCCTTCCTACAGCATGCAATATGATATCTCAATGATTCTAATAACAAACCTGAGACCCGTCCTATAACATGAGATGGGATATCCAACTCCTTCCCATTCCAATCCTGAGACACTTCCGATAGCAGAGATGTGATATCTCAATGTTTATACCAAACCTGAGACCCTTCCTATAACATGAGATGTGATATCCAACTCCTTCCCGTTCCAAACCTGACACCCTTCCTTTAGCATGAGATGTGATATCCAGCTCCTTCCCATTCCAATCCTGAGACACTTCCGATAGCATGAGATGTGATATCTCAATGCTTCTAATATCAAAACTGAGACCCTCCCTATAGCATGATATGTGATATCTAAGTCCTTCCCATTCCAATCCTGAGACCCTTCCTATAGCATGGGATGTGATATCTCAATGCTTCTACCAAACCTGAGACCCTTCCTTTAGCATGAGATGTGATATCCAACTCCTTCCCATTCCAATCCTGAAACCCTTCCTATAGCATGAGATGTGATATCTCAATACTTCTAATACCAAACCTGAGATCCTTCCGATAACATGAGATGTGATATCTCAATACTTCTAATACCAAACCTGAGATCCATCCTATAACATGAGATGTGATATCCAACTCCTTCCCTTTCCAAACCTGAGAGCCGTTCTATAGCATGAGATGTGATATCCAGGTCCTTCCCATTCCAATCCTTAACCCTTCCTACAGCATGCAATATGATATCTCAATGATTCTAATAACAAACCTGAGACCCGTCCTATAGCATGAGATATGATATCCAAGTCCTTCCCATTCCAATCCTGAGACCCTTCCTATAACATGAAATGTGATATCCAACTCCTTCCCATTCCAACCTGAGACCCTTCCTATAGCATGAGATGGGATATCCAACTTCTTCCAAATCCAATACTGATACCCTTCCGATAGCACGTGATGTGATATCCCAATGCTCCTACCAAACCTGAGACCCATACTATGGCATGAGATGTGATATCAAACTCCTTCCCATTCCAATCCTGAGACCCTTCCTATAGCTTGAGGTGTGATATCCAACTCCTTCCCATTCCAATTCTGAGACCCTTCTTATGCCATGAGACTTGATATCTCAATGCTTCTAATATTAAACCTGAGACCCGTCCTATAACATGAGATGTGATATCCAAATCCTTCCCCTTCCAAACCTTAGACCCTTCCTTTATCATGAGATGTGATATCCAACTCCTTCCCATTCCAATCCTGAGACCCTTCCGATATCATGAGATTTGTTATCTCAATGCTTCTAATATCAAACTTGAGACCCTCCCTATAGCATGAGATGTGACATCCAAGTCCTTCCCATTCCAATCCTGAGACCCTTCCTATAGCATGAGATGTGATATCTCTATGCTTCTAATACCAAACCTGAGACCCTTCCTATAACATGAGATGGGATATCCAACTCCTTCCCATTCCAATCCTGAGACCTTTCTGATAGCAGAGATGTGATATCTCAATGCTTATACCAAACCTGAGAACCTTCCTATGGCCTGAGATGTCATATCCAAATCCTTCACATTCCAATCCTGAGACCCTTCCTATAGCATGAGATGTGATATCTCAATGCTTCTAATACCAAACCTGAGATCCTTCCTATAACATGAGATGTGATATCCAATTCCTTCCCATTCCAAACCTGAGACCCTTCCTATTGGATGAGATGTGATATCCAACTCCTTCCCATTCCAACCTTGAGACCCTTCCTATAGCATGAGATGTGATGTCTCAATGCTTCTAATACCAAACCTGAGATCCTTCCTATAACATGAGATGTGATATCCAACTCCTTCTATTCCAATCCTGAGACCCGTCCTATAGCATGAGATGTGATATCTCAAGGCTTATACCAAACCTGAGACCCTTCCTATAGCATGAGATGTGATATCCAACTGCTTCCCATTCCAATCCTGAGACCCTTCCTATAGCATGCAATATGATATCTCAATGATTCTAATAACAAACCTGAGACCCGTCCTATAGCATGAGATATGATATCCAAGTCCTTCGCATTCCAATCCTGAGACCCTTCCTATAACATGAAATGTGATATCCAACTCCTTCCCATTCCAACCTGAGACCATTCCTATAGCATGAGATGGGATATCCAACTTCTTCCAAATCCAATACTGATACCCTTCCGATAGCATGAGATGTGATATCCCAATGCTTCTACCAAACCTGAGACCCATACTATGGCATGAGATGTGATATCAAACTCCTTCCCATTCCAATCCTGAGACCCTTCCTATAGCTTGAGGTGTGATATCCAACTCCTTCCCATTCCAATTCTGAGACCCTTCTTATACCATGAGACTTGATATCTCAATGCTTCTAATATTAAACCTGAGACCCGTCCTATAACATGAGATGTGATATCCAAATCCTTCCCCTTCCAAACCTTAGACCCTTCCTTTATCATGAGATGTGATATCCAACTCCTTCCCATTCCAATCCTGAGACCCTTCCGATATCATGAGATTTGTTATCTCAATGCTTCTAATATCAAACTTGAGACCCTCCCTATAGCATGAGATGTGACATCCAAGTCCTTCCCATTCCAATCCTGAGACCCTTCCTATAGCATGAGATGTGATATCTCTATGCTTCTAATACCAAACCTGAGACCCTTCCTATAACATGAGATGGGATATCCAACTCCTTCCCATTCCAATCCTGAGACCTTTCCGATAGCAGAGATGTGATATCTCAATGCTTATACCAAACCTGAGAACCTTCCTATGGCCTGAGATGTCATATACAACTCCTTCCCATTCCAATCCTGAGACCCTTCCTTTAGCATGAGATGTGATATCTCAATGCTTATACCAAATCTGAGACCCTTCCTATAGCATGAGATGTGATATCCAATTCCTTCCCATTCCAATCCTGAGACCCTTCCTATAGCATGAGATGTGATATCTCAATGCTTATACCAAACCTGAGAGCCTACCTATAACATGAGATGTGATATCCAAGTCTATCCCATTCCAATCCTTAGACCCTTCCTACAGCATGCGATGTGATATCTCAATAATTCTAATACCAAACCAGAGACTCTTCCTATAACATGAGATGGGATATCCAACTCCTTCCCATTCCAATCCTGAGCCGCTTCCGATAGCAGAGATGTGATATCTCAATGCTTATACCAAACCTGAGACCCTTCCTATAACATGAGATGTGATATCCAACTCCTTCCCGTTCCAAACCTGAGACACTAACTATAGCATATGTGATATCCAACTCCTTCCCATTCCAAACATGAGACCCTTCCTATAGCAAGAAAGTAATATCCAACTCCTACCCATTCCAATCCTGAGACCCTTCCTATAGCATGAGATGTGATATCCAATTCCTTCCCATTCCAATCCTGAGACCCTTCCTATAGCATGAGATGTGATATCTCAATGCTTATACCAAACCACCTGAGAGCCTACCTATAGCATGAGATGTAATATCCAAGTCCATCCCATTCCAATCCTTAGACCCTTCCTACAGCATGCGATGTGATATCTCAATGATTCTAATACCAAACCAGAGACTCTTCCTATAACATGAGATGGGATATCCAACTCCTTCCCATTCCAATCCTGAGCCGCTTCCGATAGCAGAGATGTGATATCTCAATGCTTATACCAAACCTGAGACCCTTCCTATAACATGAGATGTGATATCCAACTCCTTCCCGTTGCAAACCTGAGACACTAACTATAGCATATGTGATATCCAACTCCTTCCCATTCCAAACATGAGACCCCTCCTATAGCAAGAAAGTAATATCCAACTCCTACCCATTCCAATCCTGAGACCCTTCCTATCACATCTCATGCTAAAGGAAGGGTCTCAGGATTGGAATGGGAAGGAGTTGTATATGACATCTCAGGCCATAGGAAGGTTCTCAGGTTTGGTATAAGCATTGAGATATCACATCTCTGCTATCGGAAGTGTCTCAGGATTGGAATGGGAAGGAGTTGGATATCCCATCTCATGTTATAGGACGGGTCTCAGGTTTGTTATTAGAATCATTGAGATATCATATTGCATGCTGTTGGAAGGGTCTAAGGGTTGGAATGGGAAGGACTTGGATATCACATCTCATGCTATAGATAGGCTCTTAGGTTTGGAAAGGGAAGGAGTTGGATATCACATTTCATGTTAGAGGAAGGATCTCAGGTTTGGTATTAGAAGCATTGAGATATCACATCTCATGCTATAGGAAGGGTCTCAGGATTGGAATGGGAAGCAATTGGATATCACACCTCATGCTATAGGAAGGGTCTCAGGTTTGGTATAAGCATTGAGATATCACATCTCATGCTATAGGACGGGTCTCAGGATTGGAATGGAAGGAGTTGGATATCACATCTCATGTTATAGGAAGGATCTCAGGTTTGGTATTAGAAGCATTGAGACATCACATCTCATGCTATAGGAAGGGTCTCAGGGTTGGAATGGGAAGGAGTTGGATATCACATCTCATCCAATAGGAAGGGCCTCAGGTTTGGAATGGGAAGGAATTGGATATCACATCTCATGTTATAGGAAGGATCTCAGGTTTGGTATTAGAAGCATTGAGATATCACATCTCATGCTATAGGAAGGGTCTCAGGATTGGAATGTGAAGGATTTGGATATCACATCTCATGCTAAAGGAAGGGTCTCAGGTTTGGTAGAAGCATTGAGATATCACGCCTCTGCTATCGGAAGGGTCTCAGGATTGGATTTGGAAGGAGTTGGATATCACATCTCATGCCATAGGAAGGGTCTCAGGTTTGGTATAAGCATTGAGATATCACATCTCTGCTATCGGAAGGGTCTCAGGTTTGGATTGGGAAGGAGTTGGATATCCCTTCTCATGCTATAGGAAGTGTCTCAGGTTGGAATGGGAAGGAGTTGGATATCACATCTCATTCATGTTATAGGAAGGGTCTCAGGATTGGAATGGGAAGGATTTGGATATCACATCTCTTGCTATAGGAAGGGTCTCAGGATTGGAATGGGTAGGAGTTGGATATTACTTTCTTGCTATAGGAGGGGTCTCATGTTTGGAATGGGAAGGAGTTGGATATCACATATGCTATAGTTAGTGTCTCAGGTTTGCAACGGGAAGGAGTTGGATATCACATCTCATGTTATAGGAAGGGTCTCAGGTTTGGTATAAGCATTGAGATATCACATCTCTGCTATCGGAAGCGGCTCAGGATTGGAATGGGAAGGAGTTGGATATCCCATCTCATGTTATAGGAAGAGTCTCTGGTTTGGTATTAGAATCATTGAGATATCACATCGCATGCTGTAGGAAGGGTCTAAGGATTGGAATGGGATGGACTTGGATATTACATCTCATGCTATAGGTAGGCTCTCAGGTGGTTTGGTATAAGCATTGAGATATCACATCTCATGCTATAGGAAGGGTCTCAGGATTGGAATGGGAAGGAATTGGATATCACATCTCATGCTATAGGAAGGGTCTCAGATTTGGTATAAGCATTGAGATATCACATCTCATGCTAAAGGAAGGGTCTCAGGATTGGAATGGGAAGGAGTTGTATATGACATCTCAGGCCATAGGAAGGTTCTCAGGTTTGGTATAAGCATTGAGATATCACATCTCTGCTATCGGAAGGGTCTCAGGATTGGAATGGGAAGGAGTTGGATATCCCATCTCATGTTATAGGAAGGGTCTCAGGTTTGGTATTAGAAGCATAGAGATATCACATCTCATGCTATAGGAAGGGTCTCAGGATTTGAATGGCAAGGAGTTGGATATCACATCTCATGCCATAGGAAGGGTCTCAGGTTTGGTATAAGCATTGAGATATCACATCTCTGCTATCGGAAGGGTCTCAGGATTGGATTGGGAAGGAGTTGGATATCCCTTCTCATGCTATAGGAAGTGTCTCAGGTTGGAATGGGAAGGAGTTGGATATCACATCTCATGTTATAGGAAGGGTCTCAGGATTGGAATGGGAAGGATTTGGATATCACATCTCTTGCTATAGGAAGGGTCTCAGGATTGGAATGGGTAGGAGTTGGATATTACTTTCTTGCTATAGGAAGGGTCTCATGTTTGGAATGGGAAGGAGTTGGATATCACATATGCTATAGTTAGTGTCTCAGGTTTGGAACGGGAAGGAGTTGGATATCACATCTCATGTTATAGGAAGGGTCTCAGGTTTGGTATAAGCATTGAGATATCACATCTCTGCTATCAGAAGCGGCTCAGGATTGGAATGGGAAGGAGTTGGATATCCCATCTCATGTTATAGGAAGAGTCTCTGGTTTGGTATTAGAATCATTGAGATATCACATCGCATGCTGTAGGAAGGGTCTAAGGATTGGAATGGGATGGACTTGGATATCACATCTCATGCTATAGGTAGGCTCTCAGGTTTGGTATAAGCATTGAGATATCACATCTCATGCTATAGGAAGGGTCTCAGGATTGGAATGGGAAGGAATTGGATATCACATCTCATGCTATAGGAAGGGTCTCAGATTTGGTATAAGCATTGAGATATCACATCTCATGCTAAAGGAAGGGTCTCAGGATTGGAATGGGAAGGAGTTGTATATGACATCTCAGGCCATAGGAAGGTTCTCAGGTTTGGTATAAGCATTGAGATATCACATCTCATGCTATAGGAAGGGTCTCAGGATTTGAATGGCAAGGAGTTGGATATCACATCTCATGCCATAGGAAGGGTCTCAGGTTTGGTATAAGCATTGAGATATCACATCTCTGCTATCGGAAGGGTCTCAGGATTGGATTGGGAAGGAGTTGGATATCCCTTCTCATGCTATAGGAAGTGTCTCAGGTTGGAATGGGAAGGAGTTGGATATCACATCTCATGTTATAGGAAGGGTCTCAGGATTGGAATGGGAAGGATTTGGATATCACATCTCTTGCTATAGGAAGGGTCTCAGGATTGGAATGGGTAGGAGTTGGATATTACTTTCTTGCTATAGGAAGGGTCTCGTGTTTGGAATGGGAAGGAGTTGGATATCACATATGCTATAGTTAGTGTCTCAGGTTTGGAATGGGATGGACTTGGATATCACATCTCATGCTATAGGAAGGGTCTCAGATTTGGTATAAGCATTGAGATATCACATCTCATGCTAAAGGAAGGGTCTCAGGATTGGAATGGGAAGGAGTTGTATATGACATCTCAGGCCATAGGAAGTTTCTCAGGTTTGGTATAAGCATTGAGATATCACATCTCTGCTATCGGAAGGGTCTCAGGATTGGAATGGGAAGGAGTTGGATATCCCATCTCATGTTATAGGAAGGGTCTCAGGTTTGGTATTAGAAGCATTGAGATATCACATCTCATGTTATAGGAAGGGTCTCAGGATTGTAATGTGAAGGATTTGGATATTACATCTCATGTTATAGGAAGGGTCTCAGGATTGGAATGGGAAGGATTTGGATATCACATCTCTTGCTATAGGAAGGGTCTCAGGATTGGAATGGGTAGGAGTTGGATATTACTTTCTTGCTATAGGAAGGGTCTCATGTTTGGAATGGGAAGGAGTTGGATATCACATATGCTATAGTTAGTGTCTCAGGTTTGGAACGGGAAGGAGTTGGATATCACATCTCATGTTATAGGAAGGGTCTCAGGTTTGGTATAAGCATTGAGATATCACATCTCTGCTATCAGAAGCGGCTCAGGATTGGAATGGGAAGGAGTTGGATATCCCTTCTCATGCTATAGGAAGTGTCTCAGGTTGGAATGGGAAGGAGTTGGATATCACATCTCATGTTATAGGAAGGGTCTCAGGATTGGAATGGGAAGGATTTGGATATCACATCTCTTGCTATAGGAAGGGTCTCAGGATTGGAATGGGTAGGAGTTGGATATTACTTTCTTGCTATAGGAAGGGTCTCATGTTTGGAATGGGAAGGAGTTGGATATCACATATGCTATAGTTAGTGTCTCAGGTTTGGAACGGGAAGGAGTTGGATATCACATCTCATGTTATAGGAAGGGTCTCAGGTTTGGTATAAGCATTGAGATATCACATCTCTGCTATCAGAAGCGGCTCAGGATTGGAATGGGAAGGAGTTGGATATCCCATCTCATGTTATAGGAAGAGTCTCTGGTTTGGTATTAGAATCATTGAGATATCACATCGCATGCTGTAGGAAGGGTCTAAGGATTGGAATGGGATGGACTTGGATATCACATCTCATGCTATAGGTAGGCTCTCAGGTTTGGTATAAGCATTGAGATATCACATCTCATGCTATAGGAAGGGTCTCAGGATTGGAATGGGAAGGAATTGGATATCACATCTCATGCTATAGGAAGGGTCTCAGATTTGGTATAAGCATTGAGATATCACATCTCATGCTAAAGGAAGGGTCTCAGGATTGGAATGGGAAGGAGTTGTATATGACATCTCAGGCCATAGGAAGGTTCTCAGGTTTGGTATAAGCATTGAGATATCACATCTCTGCTATCGGAAGGGTCTCAGGATTGGAATGGGAAGGAGTTGGATATCCCATCTCATGTTATAGGAAGGGTCTCAGGTTTGGTATTAGAAGCATAGAGATATCACATCTCATGCTATAGGAAGGGTCTCAGGATTTGAATGGCAAGGAGTTGGATATCACATCTCATGCCATAGGAAGGGTCTCAGGTTTGGTATAAGCATTGAGATATCACATCTCTGCTATCGGAAGGGTCTCAGGATTGGATTGGGAAGGAGTTGGATATCCCTTCTCATGCTATAGGAAGTGTCTCAGGTTGGAATGGGAAGGAGTTGGATATCACATCTCATGTTATAGGAAGGGTCTCAGGATTGGAATGGGAAGGATTTGGATATCACATCTCTTGCTATAGGAAGGGTCTCAGGATTGGAATGGGTAGGAGTTGGATATTACTTTCTTGCTATAGGAAGGGTCTCATGTTTGGAATGGGAAGGAGTTGGATATCACATATGCTATAGTTAGTGTCTCAGGTTTGGAATGGGATGGACTTGGATATCACATCTCATGCTATAGGAAGGGTCTCAGATTTGGTATAAGCATTGAGATATCACATCTCATGCTAAAGGAAGGGTCTCAGGATTGGAATGGGAAGGAGTTGTATATGACATCTCAGGCCATAGGAAGGTTCTCAGGTTTGGTATAAGCATTGAGATATCACATCTCTGCTATCGGAAGGGTCTCAGGATTGGAATGGGAAGGAGTTGGATATCCCATCTCATGTTATAGGAAGGGTCTCAGGTTTGGTATTAGAAGCATTGAGATATCACATCTCATGCTATAGGAAGGGTCTCAGGATTGGAATGTGAAGGATTTGGATATTACATCTCATGCTAAAGGAAGGGTCTCAGGTTTGGTAGAAGCATTGAGATATCACGTCTCTGCTATCGGAAGGGTCTCAGGATTGGATTGGGAAGGAGTTGGATATCCCTTCTCATGCTATAGGAAGGGTCTCAGGATTTGAATGGCAAGGAGTTGGATATCACATCTCATGCCATAGGAAGGGTCTCAGGTTTGGTATAAGCATTGAGATATCACATCTCTGCTATCGGAAGGGTCTCAGGATTGGATTGGGAAGGAGTTGGATATCCCTTCTCATGCTATAGGAAGTGTCTCAGGTTGGAATGGGAAGGAGTTGGATATCACATCTCATGTTATAGGAAGGGTCTCAGGATTGGAATGGGAAGGATTTGGATATCACATCTCTTGCTATAGGAAGGGTCTCAGGATTGGAATGGGTAGGAGTTGGATATTACTTTCTTGCTATAGGAAGGGTCTCATGTTTGGAATGGGAAGGATTTGGATATCACATATGCTATAGTTAGTGTCTCAGGTTTGGAACGGGAAGGAGTTGGATATCACATCTCATGTTATAGGAAGGGTCTCAGGTTTGGTATAAGCATTGAGATATCACATCTCTGCTATCGGAAGCGGCTCAGGATTGGAATGGGAAGGAGTTGGATATCCCATCTCATGTTATAGTAAGAGTCTCTGGTTTGGTATTAGAATCATTGAGATATCACATCGCATGCTGTAGGAAGGGTCTAAGGATTGGAATGGGATGGACTTGGATATCACATCTCATGCTATAGGAAGGGTCTCAGATTTGGTATAAGCATTGAGATATCACATTTCATGCTAAAGGAAGGGTCTCAGGATTGTAGGCTCTCAGGTTTGGTATAAGCATTGAGATATCACATCTCATGCTATAGGAAGGGTCTCAGGATTGGAATGGGAAGGATTTGGATATCACATCTCATGCTATAGGAAGGGTCTCAGATTTGGTATAAGCATTGAGATATCACATCTCATGCTAAAGGAAGGGTCTCAGGATTGGAATGGGAAGGAGTTGTATATGACATCTCAGGCCATAGGAAGGATCTCAGGTTTGGTATAAGCATTGAGATATCACATCTCTGCTATCGGAAGGGTCTCAGGATTGGAATGGGAAGGAGTTGGATATCCCATCTCATGTTATAGGAAGGGTCTCAGGTTTGGTATTAGAAGTATAGAGATATCACATCTCATGCTATAGGAAGGGTCTCAGGATTGGAATGGGAAGGACTTTGATGTCACATCTCATGCTATAGGGAGGGTCTCAAGTTTGATATTAGAAGCATTGAGATAACAAATCTCATGATATCGGAAGGGTCTCAGGATTGGAATGGGAAGGAGTTGGATACCACATCTCATGATAAAGGAAGGGTCTAAGGTTTGGAAGGGGAAGGATTTGGATATCACATCTCATGTTATAGGACGGGTCTCAGGTTTGGTATTAGAAGCATTGAGATATCAAGTCTCATGGTATAAGAAGGGTCTCAGAATTGGAATGGGAAGGAGTTGGATATCACACCTCAAGCTATAGGAAGGGTCTCAGGATTGGAATGGGAAGGAGTTTGATATCACATCTCATGCCATAGTATGGGTCTCAGGTTTGGTAGAAGCATTGGGACATCACATCTCATGCTATCGGAAGGGTATCAGTATTGGATTTGGAAGAAGTTGGATATCCCATCTCATGCTATAGGAAGGGTCTCAGGTTGGAATGGGAAGGAGTTGGATATCACATTTCATGTTATAGGAAGGGTCTCAGGATTGGAATGGGAAGGACTTGGATATCATATCTCATGCTATAGGACGGGTCTCAGGTTTGTTATTAGAATCATTGAGATATCATATTGCATGCTGTAGGAAGGGTCTAAGGTTTGGAAAGGGAAGGAGTTGGATATCACATTTCATGTTAGAGGAAGGATCTCAGGTTTGGTATTAGAAGCATTGAGATATCACATCTCATGCTATAGGAAGGGTCTCAGGATTGGAATGGGAAGTAGTTGGATATCACATCTCATGCTATAGGAAGGGTCTCAGGTTTGCTATAAGCATTGAGATATCACATCTCATGCTATAGGACGGGTCTCAGGATTGGAATGGAAGGAGTTGGATATCACATCTCATGTTATAGGAAGGATCTCAGGTTTGGTATTAGAAGCATTGAGACATCACATCTCATGCTATAGGAAGGGTCTCAGGGTTGGAATGGGAAGGAGTTGGATATCGCATCTCATCCAATAGGAAGGGTCTCAGGTTTGGAATGGGAAGGACTTGGATATCATATCTCATGCTATAGGACAGGTCTCAGGTTTGTTATTAGAATCATTGAGATATCATATTGCATGCTGTAGGAAGGGTCTAAGGATTGGAACGGGAAGGACTTGGATATCACATCTCATGCTATAGATAGGCTCTTAGGTTTGGAAAGGGAAGGAGTTGGATATCACATTTCATGTTAGAGGAAGGATCTCAGGTTTGGTATTAGAAGCATTGAGATATCACATCTCATGCTATAGGAAGGGTCTCAGGATTGGAATGGGAAGTAGTTGGATATCACATCTCATGCTATAGGAAGGGTCTCAGGTTTGGTATAAGCATTGAGATATCACATCTCATGCTATAGGACGGGTCTCAGGATTGGAATGGAAGGAGTTGGATATCACATCTCATGTTATAGGAAGGATCTCAGGTTTGGTATTAGAAGCATTGAGACATCACATCTCATGCTATAGGAAGGGTCTCAGGGTTGGAATGGGAAGGAGTTGGATATCACATCTCATCCAATAGGAAGGGTCTCAGGTTTGGAATGGGAAGGAATTGGATATCACATCTCATGTTATAGGAAGGATCTCAGGTTTGGTATTAGAAGCATTGAGATATCACATCTCATGCTATAGGATGGGTCTCAGGATTGGAATGTGAAGGATTTGGATATCACATCTCATGCTAAAGGAAGGGTCTCAGGATTGGTAGAAGCATTGAGATATCACGTCTCTGCTATCGGAGGGGTCTCAGGATTGGATTGGGAAGGAGTTGGATATCCCTTCTCATGCTATAGGAAGGGTCTCAGGATTTGAATGGCAAGGAGTTGGATATCACATCTCATGCCATAGGAAGGGTCTCAGGTTTGGTATAAGCATTGAGATATCACATCTCTGCTATCGGAAGGGTCTCAGGATTGGAATGGGAAGGAGTTGGATATTCCCATCTCATGTTATAGGAAGGGTCTCAGGTTTGGTATTAGAAGCATTGAGATATCACATCTCATGCTATAGGAAGGGTCTCAGGATTGGAATGGGAAGGACTTGGATATCACATCTCATGCTATAGGGAGGGTCTCAAGTTTGATATTAGAAGCTTTGAGATATCACATCTCATGATATCGGAAGGGTCTCAGGATTGGAATGGGAAGGAGTTGGATATCACATCTCATGATAAAGGAAGGGTCTAAGGTTTGGAAGGGGAAGGATTTGGATATCACATCTCATGTTATATTACGGGTCTCAGGTTTGGTATTAGAAGCATTGAGATATCAAGTCTCAGAGTATAGGAAGGGTCTCAGAATTGGAATGGGAAGGAGTTGGATATCACATCTCAAGCTATAGGAAGGGTCTCAGGATTGGAATGGGAAGGACTTGGATATCACATCTCATGCTATAGGAAGGCTCTCAGGTTTGGAAGGGGAAAGAGTTGGATATCACATTTCATGTTAGAGGTAGGATCTCAGGTTTGGTATTAGAGGCATTGAGATATCACATCTCATGCTATCAGAAGGGTCTCAGGAATGGAATGGGAAGGAGTTGGATATCACATCTCATGCTAAAGGGAGGGTCTCAGGTTTGGAAGGGGAAGGATTTGGATATCACATCTCATGTTATAGGAAGGATCTCAGGTTTGGTATTAGAACCATTGAGATATCACATCTCATGCTATCGGAAGGATCTCAGGTTTGGTATTAGAAGCATTGAGATATCACATCTCATGCTATCAGAAGGGTCTCAGGATTGGAATGGGAAGGAGTTGGATATCACATCTCATGCTAAAGGGAGGGTCTCAGGTTTGGAAGGGGAAGGATTTGGATATCACATCTCATGCCATAGGAAGGGTCTCAGGTTTGGTATAAGCATTGAGATATCACATCTCTGCTATCGGAAGGGTCTCAGGATTGGAATGGGAAGGAGTTGGATATTCCCATCTCATGTTATAGGAAGGGTCTCAGGTTTGGTATTAGAAGCATTGAGATATCACATCTCATGCTATAGGAAGGGTCTCAGGATTGGAATGGGAAGGACTTGGATATCACATCTCATGCTATAGGGAGGGTCTCAAGTTTGATATTAGAAGCTTTGAGATATCACATCTCATGATATCGGAAGGGTCTCAGGATTGGAATGGGAAGGAGTTGGATATCACATCTCATGATAAAGGAAGGGTCTAAGGTTTGGAAGGGGAAGGATTTGGATATCACATCTCATGTTATATTACGGGTCTCAGGTTTGGTATTAGAAGCATTGAGATATCAAGTCTCAGAGTATAGGAAGGGTCTCAGAATTGGAATGGGAAGGAGTTGGATATCACATCTCAAGCTATAGGAAGGGTCTCAGGATTGGAATGGGAAGGACTTGGATATCACATCTCATGCTATAGGAAGGCTCTCAGGTTTGGAAGGGGAAAGAGTTGGATATCACATTTCATGTTAGAGGTAGGATCTCAGGTTTGGTATTAGAGGCATTGAGATATCACATCTCATGCTATCAGAAGGGTCTCAGGAATGGAATGGGAAGGAGTTGGATATCACATCTCATGCTAAAGGGAGGGTCTCAGGTTTGGAAGGGGAAGGATTTGGATATCACATCTCATGTTATAGGAAGGATCTCAGGTTTGGTATTAGAACCATTGAGATATCACATCTCATGCTATCGGAAGGATCTCAGGTTTGGTATTAGAAGCATTGAGATATCACATCTCATGCTATCAGAAGGGTCTCAGGATTGGAATGGGAAGGAGTTGGATATCACATCTCATGCTAAAGGGAGGGTCTCAGGTTTGGAAGGGGAAGGATTTGGATATCACATCTCATGTTATCGGAAGGATCTCACGTTTGGTATTAGAAGTATTGAGATATCATATCTCATGCTATAGGAAGGGTCTCAGGATTGGAATGGGAAGGACTTAGATATCACATATCATGCTATAGGGAGGGTCTCAGTTTTGATATTAGAAGCATTGAGATATCACATCTCATGCTATCGGAAGTGTCTCAGGATTGGAATGGGAAGGAGCTGGATATCACATCTCATGCTAAAGGAAGGGTCTCAGGTTTGGAACGGGAAGGATTTGGATATCACATCTCATGTTATAGGAAGGGTCTCAGGTTTGGTATAAGCATTGAGATATCACATCTCTGCTATCGGAAGTGTCTCAGGATTGGAATGGGAAGGAGTTGGATATCCCATCTCATGTTATAGGACGGGTCTCAGGTTTGTTATTAGAATCATTGAGATATCATATTGCATGCTGTAGGAAGGGTCTAAGGGTTGGAATGGGAAGGACTTGGATATCACATCTCATGCTATAGATAGGCTCTTAGGTTTGGAAAGGGAAGGAGTTGGATATCACATTTCATGTTAGAGGAAGGATCTCAGGTTTGGTATTAGAAGCATTGAGATATCACATCTCATGCTATAGGAAGGGTCTCAGGATTGGAATGGGAAGGAGTTGGATATCACATCTCATGCTAAAGGGAGGGTCTCAGGTTTGGAAGGGGAAGGATTTGGATATCACATCTCATGTTATAGGAAGGATCTCAGGTTTGGTATTAGAACCATTGAGATATCACATTTCATGCTATCGGAAGGATCTCAGGTTTGGTATTAGAAGCATTGAGATATCACATCTCATGCTATCAGAAGGGTCTCAGGATTGGAATGGGAAGGAGTTGGATATCACATCTCATGCTAAAGGGAGGGTCTCAGGTTTGGAAGGGGAAGGATTTGGATATCACATCTCATGTTATCGGAAGGATCTCACGTTTGGTATTAGAAGTATTGAGATATCATATCTCATGCTATAGGCAGGGTCTCAGGATTGGAATGGGAAGGACTTAGATATCACATATCATGCTATAGGGAGGGTCTCAGTTTTGATATTAGAAGCATTGAGATATCACATCTCATGCTATCGGAAGTGTCTCAGGATTGGAATGGGAAGGAGCTGGATATCACATCTCATGCTAAAGGAAGGGTCTCAGGTTTGGAACGGGAAGGATTTGGATATCACATCTCATGTTATAGGAAGGGTCTCAGGTTTGGTATAAGCATTGAGATATCACATCTCTGCTATCGGAAGTGTCTCAGGATTGGAATGGGAAGGAGTTGGATATCCCATCTCATGTTATAGGACGGGTCTCAGGTTTGTTATTAGAATCATTGAGATATCATATTGCATGCTGTAGGAAGGGTCTAAGTGTTGGAATGGGAAGGACTTGGATGTCACATCTCATGCTATAGATAGGCTCTTAGGTTTGGAAAGGGAAGGAGTTGGATATCACATTTCATGTTAGAGGAAGGATCTCAGGTTTGGTATTAGAAGCATTGAGACATCACATCTCATGCTATAGAAAGGGTCTCAGGATTGGAATGGGAAGTAGTTGGATATCACATCTCATGCTATAGGAAGTGTCTCAGGTTTGGTATAAGCATTGAGATATCACATCTCATGCTATAGGACGGGTCTCAGGATTGGAATGGAAGGAGTTGGATATCACATCTCATGTTATAGGAAGGATCTCAGGTTTGGTATTAGAAGCATTGAGACATCACATCTCATGCTATAGGAAGGGTCTCAGGGTTGGAATGGGAAGGAGTTGGATATCACATCTCATCCAATAGGAAGGGTCTCAGGTTTGGAATGGGAAGGAATTGGATATCACATCTCATGTTATAGGAAGGATCTCAGGTTTGGTATTAGAAGCATTGAGATATCACATCTCATGCTATAGGAAGGGTCTCAGGATTGGAATGTGAAGGATTTGGATATCACATCTCATGCTAAAGGAAGGGTCTCAGGTTTGGTAGAAGCATTGAGATATCACGTCTCTGCTATCGGAAGGGTCTCAGGATTGGATTGGGAAGGAGTTGGATATCCCTTCTCATGCTATAGGAAGGGTCTCAGGATTTGAATGGCAAGGAGTTGGATATCACATCTCATGCCATAGGAAGGGTCTCAGGTTTGGTATAAGCATTGAGATATCACATCTCTGCTATCTGAAGGGTCTCAGGATTGGATTGGGAAGGAGTTGGATATCCCTTCTCATGCTATAGGAAGTGTCTCAGGTTGGAATGGGAAGGAGTTGGCTATCACATCTCATGTTATAGGAAGGGTCTCAGGATTGGAATGGGAAGGATTTGGATATCACATCTCTTGCTATAGGAAGGGTCTCAGGATTGGAATGGGTAGGAGTTGGATATTACTTTCTTGCGATAGGAAGGGTCTCATGTTTGGAATGGGAATGAGTTGGATATCACATATGCTATAGTTAGTGTCTCAGGTTTGGAACGGGAAGGAGTTGGATATCACATCTCATGTTATAGGAAGGGTCTCAGGTTTGTTATAAGCATTGAGATATCACATCTCTGCTATCGGAAGCGGCTCAGGATTGGAATGGGAAGGAGTTGGATATCCCATCTCATGTTATAGTAAGAGTCTCTGGTTTGGTATTAGAATCATTGAGATATCACATCGCATGCTGTAGGAAGGGTCTAAGGATTGGAATGGGATGGACTTGGATATCACATCTCATGCTATAGGTAGGCTCTCAGGTTTGATATAAGCATTGAGATATCACATCTCATGCTATAGGAAGGGTCTCAGGATTGGAATGGGAAGGATTTGGATATCACATCTCATGCAATAGGAAGGGTCTCAGATTTGGTATAAGCATTGAGATATCACATCTCATGCTAAAGGAAGGGTCTCAGGATTGGAATGGGAAGGAGTTGTATATGACATCTCAGGCCATAGGAAGGGTCTCATGTTTGGTATAAGCATTGAGATATCACATCTCTGCTATCGGAAGGGTCTCAGGATTGGAATGGGAAGGAGTTGGATATCCCATCTCATGTTATAGGAAGGGTCTCAGGTTTGGTATTAGAAGCATAGAGATATCACATCTCATGCTATAGGAAGGGTCTCAGGATTGGAATGGGAAGGACTTGGATGTCACATCTCATGCTATAGGGAGGGTCTCAAGTTTGATATTAGAAGCATTGAGATAACAAATCTCATGATATCGGAAGGGTCTCAGGATTGGAATGGGAAGGAGTTGGATACCACATCTCATGATAAAGGAAGGGTCTAAGGTTTGGAAGGGGAAGGATTTGGATATCACATCTCATGTTATAAGACGGGTCTCAGGTTTGGTATTAGAAGCATTGAGATATCAAGTCTCATGGTATAAGAAGGGTCTCAGAATTGGAATGGGAAGGAGTTGGATATCACACCTCAAGCTATAGGAAGGGTCTCAGGATTGGAATGGGAAGGAGTTTGATATCACATCTCATGCCATAGTATGGGTCTCAGGTTTGGTAGAAGCATTGGGATATCACATCTCATGCTATCGGAAGGGTATCAGTATTGGATTTGGAAGAAGTTGGATATCCCATCTCATGCTATAGGAAGGGTCTCAGGTTGGAATGGGAAGGAGTTGGATATCACATTTCATGTTATAGGAAGGGTCTCAGGATTGGAATGGGAAGGACTTGGATATCATATCTCATGCTATAGGACAGGTCTCAGGTTTGTTATTAGAATCATTGAGATATCATATTGCATGCTGTAGGAAGGGTCTAAGGATTGGAACGGGAAGGACTTGGATATCACATCTCATGCTATAGATAGGCTCTTAGGTTTGGAAAGGGAAGGAGTTGGATATCACATTTCATGTTAGAGGAAGGAGCTCAGGTTTGGTATTAGAAGCATTGAGATATCACATCTCATGCTATAGGAAGGGTCTCAGGATTGGAATGGGAAGTAGTTGGATATCACATCTCATGCTATAGGAAGGGTCTCAGGTTTGGTATAAGCATTGAGATATCACATCTCATGCTATAGGACGGGTCTCAGGATTGGAATGGAAGGAGTTGGATATCACATCTCATGTTATAGGAAGGATCTCAGGTTTGGTATTAGAAGCATTGAGACATCACATCTCATGCTATAGGAAGGGTCTCAGGGTTGGAATGGGAAGGAGTTGGATATCACATCTCATCCAATAGGAAGGGTCTCAGGTTTGGAATGGGAAGGAATTGGATATCACATCTCATGTTATAGGAAGGATCTCAGGTTTGGTATTAGAAGCATTGAGATATCACATCTCATGCTATAGGAAGGGTCTCAGGATTGGAATGTGAAGGATTTGGATATCACATCTCATGCTAAAGGAAGGGTCTCAGGATTGGTAGAAGCATTGAGATATCACGTCTCTGCTATCGGAGGGGTCTCAGGATTGGATTGGGAAGGAGTTGGATATCCCTTCTCATGCTATAGGAAGGGTCTCAGGATTTGAATGGCAAGGAGTTGGATATCACATCTCATGCCATAGGAAGGGTCTCAGGTTTGGAAGGGTCTCAGGATTGGAATGGGAAGGAGTTGGATATCACATCTCATGATAAAGGAAGGGTCTAAGGTTTGGAAGGGGAAGGATTTGGATATCACATCTCATGTTATATTACGGGTCTCAGGTTTGGTATTAGAAGCATTGAGATATCAAGTCTCATAGTATAGGAAGGGTCTCAGAATTGGAATGGGAAGGAGTTGGATATCCCATCTCATGTTATAGGAAGAGTCTCTGGTTTGGTATTAGAATCATTGAGATATTCACATCGCATGCTGTAGGAAGGGTCTAAGGATTGGAATGGGATGGACTTGGATATCACATCTCATGCTATAGGTAGGCTCTCAGGTTTGGTATAAGCATTGAGATATCACATCTCATGCTATAGGAAGGGTCTCAGAATTGGAATGGGAAGGAGTTGGATATCACATCTCAAGCTATAGGAAGGGTCTCAGTATTGGAATGGGAAGGACTTGGATATCACATCTCATGCTATAGGAAGGCTCTCAGGTTTGGAAGGGGAAAGAGTTGGATATCTCATTTCATGTTAGAGGTAGGATCTCAGGTTTGGTATTAGAGGCATTGAGATATCACATCTCATGCAATCAGAAGGGTCTCAGGAATGGAATGGGAAGGAGTTAGATATCACATCTCATGCTAAAGGGAGGGTCTCAGGTTTGGAAGGGGAAGGATTTGGATATCACATCTCATGTTATAGGAAGGATCTCAGGTTTGGTATTAGAAGCATTGAGATATCACATCTCATGCTATCGGAAGGATCTCAGGTTTGGTATTAGAAGCATTGAGATATCACATCTCATGCTATCAGAAGAGTCTCAGGATTGGAATAGGAAGGAGTTGGATATCACATTTCATGCTAAAGGGAGGGTCTCAGGTTTGGAAGGGGAAGGATTTGGATATCACATCTCATGTTATCGGAAGGATCTCACGTTTGGTATTAGAAGTATTGAGATATCATATCTCATGCTATAGGAAGGGTCTCAGGATTGGAATGGGAAGGAGTTGGATATCACATCTCATGCTATAGGGAGGGTCTCAGGATTGGAATGGGAAAGACTTAGATATCACATATCATGCTATAGGGAGGGTCTCAGTTTTGATATTAGAAGCATTGAGATATCACATCTCATGCTATCGGAAGTGTCTCAGGATTGGAATGGGAAGGAGCTGGATATCACATCTCATGCTAAAGGAAGGGTCTCAGGTTTGGAACGAGAAGGATTTGGATATCACATCTCATGTTATAGGAAGGGTCTCAGGTTTGGTATAAGCATTGAGATATCACATCTCTGCTATCGGAAGTGTCTCAGGATTGGAATGGGAAGGAGTTGGATATCCCATCTCATGTTATAGGACGGGTCTCAGGTTTGTTATTAGAATCATTGAGATATCATATTGCATGCTGTAGGAAGGGTCTAAGGGTTGGAATGTGAAGGACTTGGATATCACATCTCATGCTATAGATAGGCTCTTAGGTTTGGAAAGGGAAGCAGTTGGATATCACATTTCATGTAAGACGAAGGATCTCAGGTTTGGTATTAGAAGCATTGAGATATCACATCTCATGCTATAGGAAGGGTCTCAGGATTGGAATGGGAAGCAGTTGGATATGACATCTCATGCTATAGGAAGGGTCTCAGGTTTGGTATAAGCATTGAGATATCACATCTCATGCTATAGGACGGGTCTCAGGATTGGAATGGAAGGAGTTGGATATCACATCTCATGTTATAGGAAGGATCTCAGGTTTGGTATTAGAAGCATTGAGACATCACATCTCATGCTATAGGAAGGGTCTCAGGGTTGGAATGGGAAGGAGTTGGATATCACATCTCATCCAATAGGAAGGGTCTCAGGTTTGGAATGGGAAGGAATTGGATATCACATCTCATGTTATAGGAAGGATCTCAGGTTTGGTATTAGAAGCATTGAGATATCACATCTCATGCTATAGGAAGGGTCTCAGGATTGGAATGTGAAGGATTTGGATATCACATCTCATGCTAAAGGAAGGGTTTCAGGTTTGGTAGAAGCATTGAGATATCACGTCGCTGCTATCGGAAGGGTCTCAGGATTGGATTGGGAAGGAGTTGGATATCCCTTCTCATGCTATAGGAAGGGTCTCAGGATTTGAATGGCAAGGAGTTGGATATCACATCTCATGCCATAGGAAGGGTCTCAGGTTTGGTATAAGCATTGAGATATCACATCTCTGCTATCGGAAGGGTCTCAGGATTGGATTGGGAAGGAGTTGGATATCCCTTCTCATGCTATAGGAAGTGTCTCAGGTTGGAATGGGAAGGAGTTGGATATCACATCTCAGGCTATAGGAAGGGTCTCAGGATTGGAATGGGAAGGAGTTGGATATCACATCTCATGCTATAGGAAGGGTCTCAGGCTTGGTATAAGCATTGAGATATCACATCTCATGCTATAGGAAGGGTCTCAGGATTGGAATGGAAGGAGTTGGATATCACATCTCATGTTATAGGAAGGATCTCAGGTTTGGTATTAGAAGCATTGAGACATCACATCTCATGCTATAGGAAGGGTCTCAGGATTGGAATGGGAAGGAGTTGGATATCAAATCTCATGCTATAGGAAGGGTCTCAGGATTGGAATGGGAAGGAGTTGAATATGACATCTCATGCCGTAGGAAGGGTCTCAGGTTTGGTATAAACATTGAGATATCACATCTCTGCTATCAAAAGGGTCTCAGGATTGGAATTGGAAGGAGTTGGATATCCCATCTCATGTTATAGGAAGAGTCTCAGGTTTGGTATTAGAAGCATTGAGATATCACATCTCATGCTATAGGAAGTGTCTCAGGATTGGAATGGGAAGGACTTGGATATCACATCTCATGCTATAGGTAGGGTCTCAAGTTTGACATTAGAAGCATTGAGATGTCACATCTCATGCTATAGGAAGGGTCTGAGGATTGGAATGGGAAGGAGTTGGATATCACATCTCCTGCTATGGGAAGGGTCTCAGGTTTGGTATAAGCAGTGAGATATCACATCTCATGCTATAGGAAGTGTCTCAGGATTGGAATGGGAAGGAGTTGGATATCACATCTCATGTTATAGGAAGGATCTCAGGTGTGGTATAAGCATTGAGATATCACATCTCTGCTATCGGAAGGGTCTCAAGATTGGAATGGGAAGGAGTTGGATATTCCCATCTCATGTTATAGGAAGGGTCTCAGGTTTGGTATTAGAAGCATTGAGATATCACATCTCATGCTATAGGAAGGGTCTCAGGATTGGAATGGGAAGGACTTGGATATCACATCTCATGCTATAGGGAGGGTCTCAAGTTTGATATTAGAAGCTTTGAGATATCACATCTCATGATATCGGAAGGGTCTCAGGATTGGAATGGGAAGGAGTTGGATATCACATCTCATGATAAAGAACGGGTCTAAGGTTTGGAAGGGGAAGGATTTGGATATCACATCTCATGTTATATTACGGGTCTCAGGTTTGGTATTAGAAGCATTGAGATATCAAGTCTCATAGTATAGGAAGGGTCTCAGAATTGGAATGGGAAGGAGTTGGATATCCCATCTCATGTTATAGGAAGAGTCTCTGGTTTGGTATTAGAATCATTGAGATATTCACATCGCATGCTGTAGGAAGGGTCTAAGGATTGGAATGGGATGGATTGGATATCACATCTCATGCTATAGGTAGGCTCTCAGGTTTGGTATAAGCATTGAGATATCACATCTCATGCTATAGGAAGGGTCTCAGAATTGGAATGGGAAGGAGTTGGATATCACATCTCAAGCTATAGGAAGGGTCTCAGTATTGGAATGGGAAGGACTTGGATATCACATCTCATGCTATAGGAAGGCTCTCAGGTTTGGAAGGGGAAAGAGTTGGATATCTCATTTCATGTTAGAGGTAGGATCTCAGGTTTGGTATTAGAGGCATTGAGATATCACATCTCATGCTATCAGAAGGGTCTCAGGAATGGAATGGGAAGGATTTGGATATCACATCTCATGTTATAGGAAGGATCTCAGGTTTGGTATTAGAAGCATTGAGATATCACATCTCATGCTATCGGAAGGATCTCAGGTTTGGTATTAGAAGCATTGAGATATCACATCTCATGCTATCAGAAGAGTCTCAGGATTGGAATAGGAAGGAGTTGGATATCACATTTCATGCTAAAGGGAGGGTCTCAGGTTTGGAAGGGGAAGGATTTGGATATCACATCTCATGTTATCGGAAGGATCTCACGTTTGGTATTAGAAGTATTGAGATATCATATCTCATGCTATAGGAAGGGTCTCAGGATTGGAATGGGAAGGAGTTGGATATCACATCTCATGATATAGGGAGGGTCTCAGGATTGGAATGGGAAGGACTTAGATATCACATATCATGCTATAGGGAGGGTCTCAGTTTTGATATTAGAAGCATTGAGATATCACATCTCATGCTATCGGAAGTGTCTCAGGATTGGAATGGGAAGGAGCTGGATATCACATCTCATGCTAAAGGAAGGGTCTCAGGTTTGGAACTAGAAGGATTTGGATATCACATCTCATGTTATAGGAAGGGTCTCAGGTTTGGTATAAGCATTGAGATATCACATCTCTGCTATCGGAAGTGTCTCAGGATTGGAATGGGAAGGAGTTGGATATCCCATCTCATGTTATAGGACGGGTCTCAGGTTTGTTATTAGAATCATTGAGATATCATATTGCATGCTGTAGGAAGGGTCTAAGGGTTGGAATGTGAAGGACTTGGATATCACATCTCATGCTATAGATAGGCTCTTAGGTTTGGAAAGGGAAGGAGTTGGATATCACATTTCATGTTAGAGGAAGGATCTCAGGTTTGGTATTAGAAGCATTGAGATATCACATCTCATGCTATAGGAAGGGTCTCAGGATTGGAATGGGAAGCAGTTGGATATCACATCTCATGCTATAGGAAGGGTCTCAGGTTTGGTATAAGCATTGAGATATCACATCTCATGCTATAGGACGGGTCTCAGGATTGGAATGGAAGGAGTTGGATATCACATCTCATGTTATAGGAAGGATCTCAGGTTTGGTATTAGAAGCATTGAGACATCACATCTCATGCTATAGGAAGGGTCTCAGGGTTGGAATGGGAAGGAGTTGGATATCACATCTCATCCAATAGGAAGGGTCTCAGGTTTGGAATGGGAAGGAATTGGATATCACATCTCATGTTATAGGAAGGATCTCAGGTTTGGTATTAGAAGCATTGAGATATCACATCTCATGCTATAGGAAGGGTCTCAGGATTGGAATGTGAAGGATTTGGATATCACATCTCATGCTAAAGGAAGGGTCTCAGGTTTGGTAGAAGCATTGAGATATCACGTCGCTGCTATCGGAAGGGTCTCAGGATTGGATTGGGAAGGAGTTGGATATCCCTTCTCATGCTATAGGAAGGGTCTCAGGATTTGAATGGCAAGGAGTTGGATATCACATCTCATGCCATAGGAAGGGTCTCAGGTTTGGTATAAGCATTGAGATATCACATCTCTGCTATCGGAAGGGTCTCAGGATTGGATTGGGAAGGAGTTGGATATCCCTTCTCATGCTATAGGAAGTGTCTCAGGTTGGAATGGGAAGGAGTTGGATATCCCTTCTCATGCTATAGGAAGTGTCTCAGGTTGGAATGGGAAGGAGTTGGATATTACTTTCTTGCTATAGGAAGGGTCTCATGTTTGGAATGGGAAGGAGTTGGATATCACATATGCTATAGTTAGTGTCTCAGGTTTGGAACGGGAAGGAGTTGGATATCACATCTCATGTTATAGGAAGGGTCTCAGGTTTGGTATAAGCATTGAGATATCACATCTCTGCTATCGGAAGCGGCTCAGGATTGGAATGGGAAGGAGTTGGATATCCCATCTCATGTTATAGGAAGAGTCTCTGGTTTGGTATTAGAATCATTGAGATATCACATCGCATGCTGTAGGAAGGGTCTAAGGATTGGAATGGGATGGACTTGGATATCACATCTCATGTTATAGGTAGGCTCTCAGGTTTGGTATAAGCATTGAGATATCACATCTCATGCTATAGTAAGGGTCTCAGGATTGGAATGGGAAGGAATTGGATATCACATCTCAGGCTATAGGAAGGGTCTCAGGATTGGAATGGGAAGGAGTTGGATATCACATCTCATGCTATAGGAAGGGTCTCAGGTTTGGTATAAGCATTGATATATCACATCTCATGCTATAGGAAGGGTCTCAGGATTGGAATGGAAGGAGTTGGATATCACATCTCATGTTATAGGAAGGATCTCAGGTTTGGTATTAGAAGCATTGAGACATCACATCTCATGCTATAGGAAGGGTCTCAGGATTGGAATGGGAAGGAGTTGGATATCAAATCTCATGCTATAGGAAGGGTCTCAGGATTGGAATGGGAAGGAGTTGAATATGACATCTCATGCCGTAGGAAGGGTCTCAGGTTTGGTATAAACATTGAGATATCACATCTCTGCTATCAAAAGGGTCTCAGGATTGGAATTGGAAGGAGTTGGATATCCCATCTCATGTTATAGGAAGAGTCTCAGGTTTGGTATTAGAAGCATTGAGATATCACATCTCATGCTATAGGAAGTGTCTCAGGATTGGAATGGGAAGGACTTGGATATCACATCTCATGCTATAGGTAGGGTCTCAAGTTTGACATTAGAAGCATTGAGATATCACATCTCATGCTATAGGAAGGGTCTGAGGATTGGAATGGTAAGGAGTTGGATATCACATCTGCTATGGGAAGGGTCTCAGGTTTGGTATAAGCAGTGAGATATCACATCTCATGCTATAGGAAGTGTCTCCGGATTGGAATGGGAAGGAGTTGGATATCACATCTCATGTTATAGGAAGGATCTCAGGTGTGGTATAAGCATTGAGATATCACATCTCTGCTATCGGAAGGGTCTGAAGATTGGAATGGGAAGGAGTTGGATATTCCCATCTCATGTTATAGGAAGGGTCTCAGGTTTGGTATTAGAAGCATTGAGATATCACATCTCATGCTATAGGAAGGGTCTCAGGATTGGAATGGGAAGGACTTGGATATCACATCTCATGCTATAGGGAGGGTCTCAAGTTTGATATTAGAAGCTTTGAGATATCACATCTCATGATATCGGAAGGTCTCAGGATTGGAATGGGAAGGAGTTGGATATCACATCTCATGATAAAGGAAGGGTCTAAGGTTTGGAAGGGGAAGGATTTGGATATCACATCTCATGTTATATTACGGGTCTCAGGATTGGTATTAGAAGCATTGAGATATCAAGTCTCATAGTATAGGAAGGGTCTCAGAATTGGAATGGGAAGGAGTTGGATATCCCATCTCATGTTATAGGAAGAGTCTCTGGTTTGGTATTAGAATCATTGAGATATCACATCGCATGCTGTAGGAAGGGTCTAAGGATTGGAATGGGATGGACTTGGATATCACATCTCATGCTATAGGTAGGCTCTCAGGTTTGGTATAAGCATTGAGATATCACATCTCATGCTATAGGAAGGGTCTCAGAATTGGAATGGGAAGGAGTTGGATATCACATCTCAAGCTATAGGAAGGGTCTCAGTATTGGAATGGGAAGGACTTGGATATCACATCTCATGCTATAGGAAGGCTCTCAGGTTTGGAAGGGGAAAGAGTTGGATATCTCATTTCATGTTAGAGGTAGGATCTCAGGTTTGGTATTAGAGGCATTGAGATATCACATCTCATGCTATCAGAAGGGTCTCAGGAATGGAATGGGAAGGAGTTAGATATCACATCTCATGCTAAAGGGAGGGTCTCAGGTTTGGAAGAGGAAGGATTTGGATATCACATCTCATGTTATAGGAAGGATCTCAGGTTTGGTATTAGAAGCATTGAGATATCACATCTCATGCTATCGGAAGGATCTCAGGTTTGGTATTAGAAGCATTGAGATATCACATCTCATGCTATCAGAAGAGTCTCAGGATTGGAATAGGAAGGAGTTGGATATCACATTTCATGCTAAAGGGAGGGTCTCAGGTTTGGAAGGGGAAGGATTTCGATATCACATCTCATGTTATCGGAAGGATCTCACGTTTGGTATTAGAAGTATTGAGATATCATATCTCATGCTATAGGAAGGGTCTCAGGATTGGAATGGGAAGGAGTTGGATATCACATCTCATGCTATAGGGAGGGTCTCAGGATTGGAATGGGAAGGACTTAGATATCACATATCATGCTATAGGGAGGGTCTCAGTTTTGATATTAGAAGCATTGAGATATCACATCTCATGCTATCGGAAGTGTCTCAGGATTGGAATGGGAAGGAGCTGGATATCACATCTCATGCTAAAGGAAGGGTCTCAGGTTTGGAACGGGAAGGATTTGGATATCACATCTCATGTTATAGGAAGGGTCTCAGGTTTGGTATAAGCATTGAGATATCACATCTCTGCTATCGAAAGTGTCTCAGGATTGGAATGGGAAGGAGTTGGATATCCCATCTCATGTTATAGGACGGGTCTCAGGTTTGTTATTAGAATCATTGAGATATCATATTGCATGCTGTAGGAAGGGTCTAAGGGTTGGAATGTGAAGGACTTGGATATCACATCTCATGCTATAGATAGGCTCTTAGGTTTGGAAAGGGAAGGAGTTGGATATCACATTTCATGTTAGAGGAAGGATCTCAGGTTTGGTATTAGAAGCATTGAGATATCACATCTCATGCTATAGGAAGGGTCTCAGGATTGGAATGGGAAGCAGTTGGATATCACATCTCATGCTATAGGAAGGGTCTCAGGTTTGGTATAAGCATTGAGATATCACATCTCATGCTATAGGACGGGTCTCAGGATTGGAATGGAAGGAGTTGTGTTATGTACAAAGGGAGGCTTTCACATAACCAGTAGTTTAAAGGTAAAGAACCTTTTATTTGCAAGTTGATGACATAAGACGACCCCCAGCAGGAGGAGTACAATCTTCCCACTAAGGCCCTGGTTCTTCACTGGCTCTCCTTGGAACCCTGCTACATAAGATGCAGTTCTATGTTCTATAGTATCTAAGTGACAATAGACATAGTGAAGGAAATATTATACACTCATGGTTTAACAGGTAAACATTGGAAACACTGCACATCCTAACACCTCTCCTCCTTAAACATAACAAGTAACTGTGTGGGTGAGGACCCACTAAAATTGAAACCTGTAAAACACATATTGAACAACTGAAATTGAAACCTGTAAAATAAATATTATACACTCGTGGTTTAACAGGTAAAACATTGGATGCGCTGCAAGTCCTGGCACAAATCAAGAGCATAGATATATGACATCTAGTGGTTGATTAGGTAGAGTCACAAGAAAGTCCCTGTCTCCAACTAACTGAAGACAAATTAACATTGAAACGGAAAAGCCACCCTTTCCTTATTCCAAATAGCTCCTCCTTTGACCAACACTGACGAACCCAAGTCTTTCACAACTTGCTTGGGTTCAGAAAACAACGAGGCTCCTTTACGAACTTTGGTGGGGAGCTTGACTTTAATCCAATCACCCTCTTTGACCTTGAGTTCCCTACAACAATTCTTCTGATCATACCTCTCCTTGGATCTAACTCCAGCTTCAAAAATTCTCCTTTTTACACTCTCTAGATCCACATCCACCATTTTTGATTTGCCCATCCAACCTGGACATAAATGAGTATTTGGTTTTCTTCCTCTCAAGATCTCAAATGGACTCACGCCTGTGACACTATGGGTAGTTAGCCTATACTGGAACGTGCGTTCCATCACTGTTCTCACCCAATCTCCTCCAGTAGCCACCGCTATCCTAATAGCCTCCATCAGAGTCCTATTAAATCGTTCCACACACCCATTACTCTGGGGATGATATAAAGAAGTATTCACCTGCTCAATCCCATGATTCTCTAAAAATTCTTTAAACTCTCTGGAAACAAGTTGGGTCCCATTGTCAGACAAACACTTTCTTGGAAACCCTTCTCTCCAAAACAGTTGTTCCAAAAATCTGATTATACTACTACTGGATATGTCCTTGAGTACACATACCTCCGGCCATTTTGATAATAAATCTATGACTACTAATAGGTAGCTATCTCTGCCACCACCAATATTAAATGGACCGAGGAGATCCAACGCAATTTCGTCCCAAGGGACACGCGGGGACTCCCTCACTACCATGGGAACTTTTTGCACTTTCAAGCCTTTGTTTCCCTCAATACATTCCACACAGTCTTTGACTTGTTCCTCTATGTCCTTGTCGATACCAGGCCACCAAAATTCAGACCTCACAAGTCCCTTCGTCCTGGCCAGACCTAAATGCCCAACATGGGCCAACTCCAAGACAGACTTCCTCATACCGACTGGCACAACCATCTGGTGACCCTTGTATAAATAACCATCCTGAATCCATAGCTCCTCCCTCACTTTGGCAAAACCATTCATCTCGCCCCTGTGGCTCTTAATTTTACCTTCTGCAACCAGAGCAAGTACTCCTTGATATACAACATCCTCCGTGCAAGACACATCCCACTCACTTTTCTTTAATGTTTCATGCACCTGGAATATTTCTGCACTCTCCTCTGAACTTGTAAAGTCACTATCGTCAGAAATTTCCCTCTGGACAGATCTAGACAAGGCGTCTGCAACCACATTAACCTCCCCCTTTACGTGGAGCATGGTATACTGTAACCCTTGCAATGCCGTGACCCATTTCATAATGCGTCTTGACACTCCCTCCAAACCACCTTTTGTAAAAATTCCAACCAAGGGTTTATGGTCAGTGCAAATGGTGAAACTCCTCCCCCACAAGAATCTTTTAAATTTCTCGACACCCCAAACGCATGCTAGAGCCTCCTTCTCAATAACTGAATATCTAGATTCTGGGCCCTTCAAAGACCTGGACGCAAAAGCCACAGTCTGTAAACCTGTCTGATCCTCCTGCATCAGAACAGCCCCAACACCATAATCACTGGCATCAACAAAAAGCAATGTGGGTTTACTTTCCTCAAATATTTTCAAAATGGGAGCATTGACAATAGCCTCTTTTATCATCAAAAATTCTTTCTTGCACCGGTCACACCATTTAAAAACGACTCCCTTGCGAGTGAGAAATCTCATATTCCTCGACATTTCTGCTAACCCCTTGACAAATTTGCCGTAAAACTCCACCAGTCCCAAAAATGATAGTATGTCCCCTTTAGACTTAGGCTCCTCCATTCTTTTTATGGCCTCAATAGCCTCCTCCTTGGGTCTAACCCCTTCCCCAGTGATCTCATGACCCAGGTACACCACTTTGTTGGCTTTAAAAGTACATTTTTCCAAGGCAACGGTGAGGCCTGCCTCCTTCAAAATATCCAAAACTCTTTTCAAACGAACATCATGCTCCTTCTCATCGCTCCCACATACAAGAACATCATCCTGATAACACATCACCCCTTTTTCACCCCCAAGTAATTTATGCATAATACTCTGAAACACACTTGCGGCTGAGACCAAACCAAATGGCATGCGAACACACCTGAACAATCCAATCGGGGTGATGAAGGCGGTGAGATCCCTGGAATTAGGGTGCAATTCAACCTGATGGTAGGCCGATTTAAGATCTAGTATGGAGAACACTTTTGACCCAGCTACTCCCACCATCAGATCATCTATTCGGGGAAGGGGAAACCTGTCTGCCACAACCATGCTGTTTAGATGTCTAAGATCTATACAGAGCCTCAAAGACCCATTGCCTTTTCTGACTACAACTATAGGACTGACCCATTCAGATGCTTCTATCTTTTCAATGACACCATCTCTTTCCATTCTCTTGAGTTCTTCCTCTACATCTCCTCTAAGAGCAAGAGGAATAGTTCGCAGTTTTGCAATCTTAGGGACAGCTCCTTTCTTTAGGCGAATTACATGTACAAAGCCCTTGAGACACCCCAATTTCCCAGATAACGTGGTTTGTATCTCTGTGGGCTCTCCTCCCGCAACAGACATTACCTGCTCGGGATGACTTGCCTCAAGCCTTATCTTCAATTCAGCTTGATCACTCCATGACAACAATTCACCCCCTCTGTTGGTAACATACACACAACCTTTGGCCTTCCTGTCCTTAAACTGTAATTCAGCATCAAAGCAACCTATAATATCTATGGGAACATCTCCATAAGCATTTGCTTTAACAGTATTTTCCCACAGAGTACAACTATCGAATTTGTTCCTCCACACTTCCGCACTTATCAAGGTGTAGTCAGCACCACTATCCATTAGCATGCGTACGGGTACACCTCGAATTACAACCTCAGCATAAGGTTTCTGCATTTTCACTCTGCCATCGACAGCATTCACTGTAAATACCACTTCTCTGCCATCCTCACAATATGACTCATCTTCATAACTTGCACTTATTTCATGCACTTGATTTGACCCAGCATTAAAATTTCTACAACATCGGGCAATGTGCCCTCTCACACCACACTCATTGCATATGATATGAATAGCAAAGCAATCCTTATCAGAGGCTATATGCGACAAGCTTCCACATCTAAAGCATCTTCTCCCTGGAAAACCTCTGGATTGTCCTGAATCCCTAACCATCTTGAAAGAATTCATGTCTTTGGGAATCCCTCTGCTATCTTTTGCAGGAACCCATTGACGCCATCCTCTGCCAGTTGCCGGTCTGTTCTCTTCGCTCCTTTTAGCATTCTGCGAGGCGCGTCTTGGATTCCACGTACTCTGCCTCTGAACAACCTTTGACACCTTCAGCACTGAACCCTGACTCTCATCCAACTTGGGTTTACCATTGTTCACAGTATCCGATTGAAGAACTTCAATGCACTTATCTGTGTGTTCCACCATTTTCGCTATCTCAATTGCTCGATCCAAAGTGGGGTTCCTCTCTTTCCATAGTTCTTTCCTAATACTGTCATTGGAACATTTAATCATTAGCTGGTCTCTCAAGTGCTCATCCTGACAGTGAGTGAATTTGCATTTCACTGCTAAGCCCCTTAATGCCGTGACAAAATCCTCGATACTTTCCCCATTCTTCTGCTCTCTCGTGGCAAATTTATATCTTTCCAATATAATGTTCTCCTCCACTCTAAAATGCCTGTCCAGTTTGGCTAATGTCCTTTCATATGGACCAGCATCCAAAATGTCAGAAGGCTCCGGCAATCTCTTTAAGACCTCTTGGCCTGCAGTTCCCAAACAGTGAAATAGCAATGCCTCCTTGCGCTCATTGGAGTAGTTGGCACCAAACACTGCTAAGGCATATTTGCTGAATCCTTCCTTCCAGTCTTCCCATCTAACCCTGGGTTCACCTGGCACTGCCAGAAAAAACACAGGAGCAGGCACATTTGCCATGTCTCAAAGTTGCAGAATAGAATAACAAGCTTGCAATTCTGGTTTAACCAATAGAGCTCCCACCCAATCAGGTAGGTGACACTAATTAAAAGATAGCTGCTTGGTTATGTACTCACCCTGGAGCGCCTCACCAGGGTCATCGGCGGCGACTCCTTTCTCAACCTTGCTCAGTGTGGGGCCAGGGTGTCCAATGGCCGCTCAGAAAACACACAACCCAAAATCCAATTATAAAAGTGCCAAAGCCGTGTCTTTGCCAGCCCAGTCTCCACAAGTTCAACAAAATTGCAGGGGTCCAATTCCAGCTCCCACAGACCACGGAGCCTCCAGGGGTTTTCCTCTGGCGCTAGCAATGTCCCTCCGGTGGATGCCACACACTGGATGTCAGGCCGTCAATAATCCACTGAAAAAGGCCCTCCCTCAGGCAAGTCAGGCTGGCTCCGCTCCACAGCCAGCACACTAGATCTGTAGAAAAGGCGCTGGGGGTCGTCCTCCGGGTCCCAGTCAAAATCCTCGTCGCCAAATGTTATGTACAAAGGGAGGCTTTCACATAACCAGTAGTTTAAAGGTAAAGAACCTTTTATTTGCAAGTTGATGACATAAGACGACCCCCAGCAGGAGGAGTACAATCTTCCCACTAAGGCCCTGGTTCTTCACTGGCTCTCCTTGGAACCCTGCTACATAAGATGCAGTTCTATGTTCTATAGTATCTAAGTGACAATAGACATAGTGAAGGAAATATTATACACTCATGGTTTAACAGGTAAACATTGGAAACACTGCACATCCTAACAAGTTGGATATCACATCTCATGTTATAGGAAGGATCTCAGGTTTGGTATTAGAAGCATTGAGACATCACATCTCATGCTATAGGAAGGGTCTCAGGGTTGGAATGGGAAGGAGTTGGATATCACATCTCATCCAATAGGAAGGGTCTCAGGTTTGGAATGGGAAGGAATTGGATATCACATCTCATGTTATAGGAAGGATCTCAGGTTTGGTATTAGAAGCATTGAGATATCACATCTCATGCTATAGGAAGGGTCTCAGGATTGGAATGTGAAGGATTTGGATATCACATCTCATGCTAAAGGAAGGGTCTCAGGTTTGGTAGAAGCATTGAGATATCACGTCGCTGCTATCGGAAGGGTCTCAGGATTGGATTGGGAAGGAGTTGGATATCCCTTCTCATGCTATAGGAAGGGTCTCAGGATTTGAATGGCAAGGAGTTGGATATCACATCTCATGCCATAGGAAGGGTCTCAGGTTTGGTATAAGCATTGAGATATCACATCTCTGCTATCGGAAGGGTCTCAGGATTGGATTGGGAAGGTGTTGGATATCCCTTCTCATGCTATAGGAAGTGTCTCAGGTTGGAATGGGAAGGAGTTGGATATCACATCTCATGTTATAGGAAGGGTCTCAGGATTGGAATGGGAAGGATTTGGATATCACATCTCTTGCTGTAGGAAGGGTCTCAGGATTGGAATGGGTAGGAGTTGGATATTACTTTCTTGCTATAGGAAGGGTCTCATGTTTGGAATGGGAAGGAGTTGGATATCACATATGCTATAGTTAGTGTCTCAGGTTTGGAACGGGAAGGAGTTGGATATCACATCTCATGTTATAGGAAGGGTCTCAGGTTTGGTATAAGCATTGAGATATCACATCTCTGCTATCGGAAGCGGCTCAGGATTGGAATGGGAAGGAGTTGGATATCCCATCTCATGTTATAGGAAGAGTCTCTGGTTTGGTATTAGAATCATTGAGATATCACATAGCATGCTGTAGGAAGGGTCTAAGGATTGGAATGGGATGGACTTGGATATCACATCTCATGTTATAGGTAGGCTCTCAGGTTTGCTATAAGCATTGAGATATCACATCTCATGCTATAGGAAGGGTCACAGGATTGGAATGGGAAGGAATTGGATATCACATCTCATGCTATAGGAAGGGTCTCAGATTTGGTATAAGCATTGAGATATCACATCTCATGCTATAGGAAGGGTCACAGGATTGGAATGGGAAGGAATTGGATATCACATCTCATGCTAAAGGAAGGGTCTCAGGATTGGAATGGGAAGGAGTTGTATATGACATCTCAGGCCATAGGAAGGTTCTCAGGTTTGGTATAAGCATTGAGATATCACATCTCTGCTATCGGAAAGGTCTCAGGATTGGAATGGGAAGGAGTTGGATATCCGATCTCATGTTATAGGAAGGGTCTCAGGTTTGGTATTAGAAGCATAGAGATATCACCTCTCATGCTATAGGAAGGGTCTCAGGATTGGAATGGGAAGGACTTGGATGTCACATCTCATGCTATAGGTAGGGTCTCAAGTTTGATATTAGAAGCATTGAGATAACAAATCTCATGATATCGGAAGGGTCTCAGGATTGGAATGGGAAGGAGTTGGATATCACATCTCATGATAAAGGAAGGGTCTAAGGTTTGGAAGGGGAAGGATTTGGATATCACATCTCATGTTATAGGACGGGTCTCAGGTTTAATATTAGAAGCATTGAGATATCAAGTCTCATGGTATAAGAAGGGTCTCAGAATTGGAATGGGAAGGAGTTGGATATCACACCTCAAGCTATAGGAAGGGTCTCAGGATTGGAATGGGAAGGAGTTTGATATCACATCTCATGCCATAGTATGGGTCTCAGGTTTGGTAGAAGCATTGGGATATCACATCTCATGCTATCGGAAGGGTATCAGTATTGGATTTGGAAGAAGTTGGATATCCCATCTCATGCGATAGGAAGGATCTCAGGTTGGAATGGGAAGGAGTTGGATATCACATTTCGTGTTATAGGAAGGGTCTCGAGATTGGAATGGGAAGGACTTGGATATCATATCTCATGCTATAGGACGGACATCTCGTGTTATAGGAAGGGTCTCAGGATTGGAATGGGAAGGAGTTGTATATGACATCTCATGCCGTAGGAAGGGTCTCAGGTTTGGTATAAGCATTGAGATATCACATCTCTGCTATCGAAAGGGTCTTAGGATTGGAATGGGAAGGAGTTGGATATCCCATCTCATGTTATAGGAAGAGTCTCAGGTTTGGTATTAGAAGCATTGAGATTTCCCATCTCATGATATAGGAAGGGTCTCAGGTTGGAATGGGAAGGAGTTGGATATCACATTTCATGTTATAGGAAGGGTCTCAGGATTGGAATGGGAAGGACTTGGATATCATATCCCATGCTATAGGAAGGCTCTCAGGTTTGGAAGGGGAAGGAGTTGGATATCACATTTCATGTTAGAGGTAGGATCTCAGGTTTGGTATTAGAGGCCTTGAGATATCACATCTCATGCTATAGGAAGGGTCTCAGGATTGGAATGGGAAGGAGTTGGATATCACATCTCAAGCTATAGGAACGGTCTCAGGTTTGGTATACGCATTGTGATATCACATCTCATGCTATAGGAAGGGTCTCAGGATTGGAATGGGAAGGAGTTGGATATCACATCTCATGTTATAGGAAAGATCTCAGGTTTGGTATTAGAAGCATTGAGACATCACATCTCATGTTATAGGAAGGGTCTCAGGATTGGAATGGGAAGAAGTTGGATATCACATCTCTTGCTATAGGAAGGGTCTCAGATTTGGTATAAGCATTGAGATATCACATCTCATGCTATAGGAAGGGTCTCAGGATTGGAATGGGAAGGAGTTGTATATGACATCTCATGCCATAGGAAGGGTCTCAGGTTTGGTATAAGCATTGAGATATCACATCACATGCTATAGGAAGGGTCTCAGGATTGGAATGGGAAGGACTTGGATATCACATCTCATGCTATAGGCAGGGTGTCAGGTTTGGAAAGGGAATGAGATGGATATCACATTTCATGTTAGAGGTAGGATCTCAGGTTTGGTATTAGAGGCATTGAGATATCACATCTCATGCTATCAGAAGGGTCTCAGGATTGGAATGGGAAGGAGTTGGATATCACATCTCATGCTAAAGGGAGGGTCTCAGGTTTGGAAGGGGAAGGATTTGGAAATCACATCTCATGTTGTAGGAAGGATCTCAGGTTTGGTATTAGAAGCATTGAGATATCACATCTCATGCTTTCATAAGGGTCTCAGGATTGGAATGGGAAGGAGTTGGATATCACATCTCATGTTATAGGAAGGATCTCAGGTTTGGTATTAGAAGCATTGAGACATCACATCTCATGCTATAGGAAGGGTCTCAGGATTGGAATGGGAAGGAGTTGGATATCACATCTCATGCTATAGGAAGAGTCTCAGATTTGGTATAAGCATTGAGATATCACATCTCATGCTATAGGAAGGGTCTCAGGATTGGAATGGGAAGGAGTTGTATATGACATCTCAGGCCATAGGAGGGGTCTCAGGTTTGGTATAAGCATTGAGATATCACATCTCTGCTAGCGGAAGGGTCTCAGGATTGGAATGGGAAGGAATTGGATATCACATCTCATGTTATAGGAAGGATCTCAGGTTTGGTATTAGAAGCATTGAGATATCCCTTCTCATGCTATAGGAAGGGTCTCAGGATTGGAATGTGAAGGATTTGGATATCACATCTCATGCTAAAGGAAGGGTCTCAGGTTTGGTAGAAGCATTGAGATATCACGTCTCTGCTATCGGAAGGGTCTCAGGATTGGATTGGGAAGGAGTTGGATATCCCTTCTCATGCTATAGGAAGGGTCTCAGGTTTGGTATAAGCATTGAGATATCACATCTCTGCTATCGGAAGGGTCTCAGGATTGGATTGGGAAGGAGTTGGATATCCCTTCTCATGCTATAGGAAGTGTCTCAGGTTGGAATGGGAAGGAGTTGGATATCACATCTCATGTAATAGGAAGGGTCTCAGGATTGGAATGGGAAGGATTTGGATATCACATCTCTTGCTATAGGAAGGGTCTCAGGATTGGAATGGGTAGGAGTTGGATATTACTTTCTTGCTATAGGAAGGGTCTCATGTTTGGAATGGGAAGAAGTTGGATATCACATATGCTATAGTTAGTGTCTCAGGTTTGGAACGGGAAGGAGTTGGATATCACATCTCATGTTATAGGAAGGGTCTCAGGTTTGGTATAAGCATTGAGATATCACATCTCTGCTATCGGAAGTGGCTCATGATTGGAATGGGAAGGAGTTGGATATCCCATCTCATGTTATAGGACGAGTCTCTGGTTTGGTATTAGAATCATTGAGATATCACATCGCATGCTGTAGGAAGGGTCTAAGGATTGGAATGGGATGGACTTGGTTATCACATCTCATGCTATGGGTAGGCTCTCAGGTTTGGTATAAGCATTGAGATATCACATCTCATGCTATAAGAAGGGTCTCAGGATTGGAATGGGAAGGAATTGGATATCACATCTCATGCTATAGGAAGGGTCTCAGATTTGGTATAGGCATTGAGATATCACATCTCATGCTATAGGAAGGGTCTCAGGATTGGAATGGGAAGGAGTTGTATATGACATCCCAGGCCATAGGAAGGGTCTCAGGTTTGGTATAAGCATTGAGATATCACATCTCTGCTATCGGAAGGGTCTCAGGATTGGAATGGGAAGGAGTTGGATATCCCATCTCATGTTATAGGAAGGGTCTCAGGTTTGGTATTAGAAGCATAGAGATATCACATCTCATGCTATAGGAAGGGTCTCAGGATTGGAATGGGAAGGACTTGGATGTCACATCTCATGCTATAGGGAGGGTCTCAAGTTTGATATTAGAAGCATTGAGATAGCAAATCTCATGATATCGGAAGGGTCTCAGGATTGGAATGGGAAGGAGTTGGATATCACATCTCATGATAAAGGAAGGGTCTGAGGTTTGGAAGGGGAAGGATTTGGATATCACATCTCATGTTATAGGACGGGTCTCAGGTTTGGTATTATAAGCATTGAGATATCAAGTCTCATGGTATAAGAAGGGTCTCAGAATTGGAATGGGAAGGAGTTGGATATCACACCTCAAGCTATAGGAAGGGCCTCAGGATTGGAATGGGAAGGAGTTTGATATCACATCTCATGCCATAGTATGGGTCTCAGGTTTGGTAGAAGCATTGGGATATCACATCTCATGCTATCGGAAGGGTATCATTATTGGATTAGGAAGGAGTTGGATATCCCATCTCATGCTATAGGAAGGGTCTCAGGTTGGAATGGGAAGGAGTTGGATATCACATTTCATGTTATAGAAAGTGTCTCAGGATTGGAATGGGAAGGACTTGGATATCATATCTCATGCTATAGGAAGGCTCTCAGGTTTGGAAGGGGAAGGAGTTGGATATCACATTTCACGTTAGAGGAAGGATCTCAGGTTTGGTATTAGAGGCCTTGAGATATCACATCTCATGCTATAGGAAGGGTCTCTGGATTGGAATGGGAAGGAGTTGGATATCACATCTCAAGCTATAGGAAGGGTCTCAGGTTTGGTATAAGCATTGAGATATCACATCTCATGCTATAGGAAGGGTCTCAGGATTGGAATGGGAAGGAGTTGGATATCACATCTCATATTATAGGAAATATCTCAGGTTTGGTATTAGAAGCATTGAGACATCACATCTCATGTTATAGGAAGGGTCTCAGGATTGGAATGGGAAGAAGTTGGATATCACATCTCATGCTATAGGAAGGGTCTCAGGTTTGGTATATGCATTGAGATATCACATCTCATGCTATAGGAAGGGTCTCAGGATTGGAATGGGAAGGAGTTGTATATGACATCTCATGCCATAGGAAGGGTCTCAGGTTTGGTATAAGCATTGAGATATCACATCACATGCTATAGAAAGGGTCTCAGGATTGAAATGGGAAGGACTTGGATATCACATCTCATGCTATAGGCAGGGTCTCAGGTTTGGAAAGGGAAGGAGATGGATATCACATTTCATGTTAGAGATAGGATCTCAGGTTTGGTATTAGAGGCATTGAGATATCACATCTCATGCTATCAGAAGGGTCTCAGGATTGGAATGGGAAGGAGTTGTATATCACATCTCATGCTAAAGGGAGGGTCTCAGGTTTGGAAGGGGAAGGATTTGGAAATCACATCTCATGTTATAGGAAGGGTCTCAGGTTTGGTATTAGAAGCATTGAGATATCACATCTCATGCTATAGGAAGGGTCTCAGGATTGGAATGGGGAGGACTTGGATGTCACATCTCATGCTATAGGGAGGGTCTCAAGTTTGATATTAGAAGCATTGAGATAACAAATCTCATGATATCGGAAGGGTCTCAGGATTGGAATGGGAAGGAGTTGGATATCACATCTCATGATAATGGAAGGGTCTAAGGTTTGGAAGGGGAAAGATTTGGATATCACATCTCATGTTATAGGACGGGTCTCAGGTTTGGTATTAGAAGCATTGAGATATCAAGTCTCATGGCATAGGTAGGGTCTCAGAATTGGAATGGGAAGGAGTTGGATATCACATCTCAAGCTATAGGAAGAGTCTCAGGATTGGAATGGGAATGAGTTTGATATCACATCTCATGCCATAGTATGGGTCTCAGGTTTGGTAGAAGCATTGGGATATCACATCACATGCTATTGGAAGGGTATCAGTATTGGATTTGGAAGAAGTTGAATATCCCATCTCATGCTATAGTATGGGTCTCAGGTTTGGTAGAAGCATTGGGATATCACATCTCATGCTATTGGAAGGGTATCAGTATTGGATTTGGAAGGAGTTGGATCTATCTCATGCTATAGGAAGGGTCTCAGATTTGGTATAAGCATTGAGATATCACATCTCATGCTATAGGAAGGGTCTCAGGATTGGATTGGGAAGGAGTTGTATATGACATCTCAGGCCATAGGAAGGGTCTCAGGATTGGTATAAGCATTGAGATATCACATCTCTGCTATCGGAAGGGTCTCAGGATTGGAATGGGAAGGAGTTGGATATCCCATCTCATGTTATAGGACGGGTCTCAGGTTTGGTATTAGAAGCATTGAGATATCAAGTCTCATGGCATAGGAAGGGTCTCAGAATTGGAATGGGAAGGAGTTGGATATCACATCTCAAGCTATAGGAAGAGTCTCAGGATTGGAATGGGAAGGAGTTTGATATCACATCTCATGCCATAGTATGGGTCTCAGGTTTGGTAGAAGCATTGGGATATCACATCTCATGCTATTGGAAGGGTATCAGTATTGGATTTGGAAGGAGTTGGATATCCCATCTCATGCTATAGGAAGGGTCTCAGGTTGGAATGGGAAGGAGTTGGATATCACATTTCATGTTATAGGAAGGGTCTCAGGATTGGAATGGGAAGGACTTGGATATCATATCTCATGCTATAGGAAGGCTCTCAGGTTTGGAAGGGGAAGGAGTTGGATATCACATTTCATGTTAGAGGAAGGATCTCAGGTTTGGTTTTAGAGGCCTTGAGATATCACATCTCATGCTATTGGAAGGGTCTCAGGATTGGAATGGGAAGGAGTTGGATATCACATCTCAAGCTTTAGGAAGGGTCTCAGGTTTGGTATAAGCATTGAGATAGCACATCTCATGCTATAGGAAGGGTTTCAGGATTGGAATGGGAAGGAGTTGGATATCACATCTCATGTTATAGGAAAGATCTCCGGTTTGGTATTAGAAGCATTGAGACATCACATCTCATGTTATAGGAAGGGTCTCAGGATTGGAATGGGAAGAAGTTGGATATCACATCTCATGCTATAGGAAGGGTCTCAGGTTTGGAAGGGGAAGGAGTTGGATATCCAATCTCATGTTATAGGACTGGTCTCAGGTTTGGTATTAGAAGCATTGCGATATCACATTGCATGCTGTAGGAAGGTTCTCAGGTTTGGTATTAGAAGCATTGAGACATCACATCTCATGCTATAGGAAGGGTCTCAGGATTGGAATGGGAAGGAGTTGGATATCACATCTCATGTTATAGGAAGGATCTCAGGTTTGGTATTAGAAGCATTGAGACATCACATCTCATGCTATAGGAAGGGTCTCAGGATTGGAATGGGAAGGAGTTGGATATCACATCTCATGCTATAGGAAGGGTCTCAGATTTGGTATAAGCATTGAGATATCACATCTCATGCTATAGGAAGGGTCTCAGGATTGGATTGGGAAGGAGTTGTATATGACATCTCAGGCCATAGGAATGGTCTCAGGATTGGTATAAGCATTGAGATATCACATCTCTGCTATCGGAAGGGTCTCAGGATTGGAATGGGAAGGAGTTGGATATCCCATCTCATGTTATAGGAAGGGTCTCAGGTTTGGTATTAGAAGCATTGAGATATCACATCTCATGCTATAGGAAGGGTCTCAGGATTGGAATGGGGAGGACTTGGATGTCACATCTCATGCTATAGGGAGGGTCTCAAGTTTGATATTAGAAGCATTGAGATAACAAATCTCATGATATCGGAAGGGTCTCAGGATTGGAATGGGAAGGAGTTGGATATCACATCTCATGATAAAGGAAGGGTCTAAGGTTTGGAAGGGGAAAGATTTGGATATCACATCTCATGTTATAGGACGGGTCTCAGGTTTGGTATTAGAAGCATTGAGATATCAAGTCTCATGGCATAGGAAGGGTCTCAGAATTGGAATGGGAAGGAGTTGGATATCACATCTCAAGCTATAGGAAGAGTCTCAAGATTGGAATGGGAAGGAGTTTGATATCACATCTCATGCCATAGTATGGGTCTCAGGTTTGGTAGAAGCATTGGGATATCACATCGCATGCTATTGGAAGGGTATCAGTATTGGATTTGGAAGGAGTTGGATATCCCATCTCATGCTATAGGAAGGGTCTCAGGTTGGAATGGGAAGGAGTTGGATATCACATTTCATGTTAGAGGAAGGATCTCAGGTTTGGTATTAGAGGCCTTGAGATATCACATATCATGCTATAGGAAGGGTCTCAGGATTGGAATGGGAAGGAGTTGGATATCACATCTCAAGCTTTAGGAAGGGTCTCAGGTTTGGTATAAGCATTGAGATAGCACATCTCATGCTATAGGAAGGGTCTCAGGATTGGAATGGGAAGGAGTTGGATATTACATCTCATGTTATAGGAAAGATCTCAGGTTTGGTATTAGAAGCATTGAGACATCACATCTCATGTTATAGGAACGGTCTCAGGATTGGAATGGGAAGAAGTTGGATATCACATCTCATGCTATAGGAAGGGTCTCAGGTTTGGAAGGGGAAGGAGTTGGATATCCAATCTCATGTTATAGGACTGGTCTCAGGTTTGGTATTAGAAGCATTGAGATATCACATCGCATGCTGTAGGAAGGTTCTCAGGTTTGGTATTAGAAGCATTGAGACATCACATCTCATGCTATAGGAAGGGTCTCAGGATTGGAATGGGAAGGAGTTGGATATCACATCTCATGTTATAGGAAGGATCTCAGGTTTGGTATTAGAAGCATTGAGACATCACATCTCATGCTATAGGAAGGGTCTCAGGATTGGAATGGGAAGGAGTTGGATATCACATCTCATGCTATAGGAAGGGTCTCAGATTTGGTATAAGCATTGAGATATCACATCTCATGCTATAGGAAGGGTCTCAGGATTGGATTGGGAAGGAGTTGTATATGACATCTCAGGCCATAGGAAGGGTCTCAGGATTGGTATAAGCATTGAGATATCACATCTCTGCTATCGGAAGGGTCTCAGGATTGGAATGGGAAGGAGTTGGATATCCCATCTCATGATAAAGGAAGGGTCTAAGGTTTGGAAGGGGAAAGATTTGGATATCACATCTCATGTTATAGGACGGGTCTCAGGTTTGGTATTAGAAGCATTGAGATATCAAGTCTCATGGTATAGGAAGGGTCTCAGAATTGGAATGGGAAGGATTTCGGATATCACATCTCAAGCTATAGGAAGAGTCTCAGGATTGGAATGGGAAGGAGTTTGATATCACATCTCATGCCATAGTATGGTTCTCAGGTTTGGTAGAAGCATTGGGATATCACATCTCATGCTATTGGAAGGGTATCAGTATTGGATTTGGAAGGAGTTGGATATCCCATCTCATGCTATAGGAAGGGTCTCAGGTTGGAATGGGAAGGAGTTGGATATCACATTTCATGTTATAGGAAGGGTCTCAGGATTGGAATGGGAAGGAGTTGGATATCACATCTCAAGCTTTAGGAAGGGTCTCAGGTTTGGTATAAGCATTGAGATAGCACATCTCATGCTATAGGAAGGGTCTCAGGATTGGAATGGGAAGGAGTTGGATATCACATCTCATGTTATAGGAAAGATCTCAGGTTTGGTATTAGAAGCATTGAGACATCACATCTCATGTTATAGGAAGGGTCTCAGGATTGGAATGAGAAGAAGTTGGATATCACATCTCATGCTATAGGAAGGGTCTCAGGTTTGGAATGGGGAGGAATTGGATATCACATCTCATGTCATAGGAAGGATCTCAGTTTTGGGATTAGAAGCATTGAGATATCATATCTCATGCTATAGGAAGGGTCTCATGTTTGGAATGGGAAGGAGTTGGATATCACATATGCTATAGGAAGGGTCTCAGGTTTGAAACGGGAAGGAGTTGGATATCACATCTCATGTTATAGGAAGGGTCTCAGGTTTGTTATAAGCATTGAGATATCACATCTCAGCTATCGGAAGTGTCTCAGGATTGGAATGGGAAGGTGTTGGATATCCCATCTCATGTTATAGGACGGGTCTCAGGTTTGTTATTAGAATCATTGAGATATCATATTGCATGCTGTAGGAAGGGTCTAAGGATTGGAATGGGAAGGACTTGGATATCACATCTCATGCTATAGGTAGGCTCTCAGGTTTGGAAAGGGAAGGAGTTCGATATCACATTTCATGTTAGAGGAAGGATCTCAGGTTTGGTATTAGAGGCATTGAGATATCACATATCATGCTATAGGAAGGGTCTCAGGATTGGAATGGGAAGGAGTTGGATATCACATCTCAAGCTTTAGGAAGGGTCTCAGGTTTGGTATAAGCATTGCGATAGCACATCTCATGCTATAGGAAGGGACTCAGGATTGGAATGGGAAGGAGTTGGATATTACATCTCATGTTATAGGAAAGATCTCAGGTTTGGTATTAGAAGCATTGAGACATCACATCTCATGTTATAGGAAGGGTCTCAGGATTGGAATGGGAAGAAGTTGGATATCACATCTCATGCTATAGGAAGGGTCTCAGGTTTGGAAGGGGAAGGAGTTGGATATCCAATCTCATGTTATAGGACTGGTCTCAGGTTTGGTATTAGAAGCATTGAGATATCACATCGCATGCTGTAGGAAGGTTCTCAGGTTTGGTATTAGAAGCATTGAGACATCACATCTCATGCTATAGGAAGGGTCTCAGGATTGGAAATGGAAGGAGTTGGATATCACATCTCATGTTATAGGAAGGATCTCAGGTTTGGTATTAGAAGCATTGAGACATCACATCTCATGCTATAGGAAGGGTCTCAGGATTGGAATTTGAAGGAGTTGGATATCACATCTCATGCTATAGGAAGGGTCTCAGATTTGGTATAAGCATTGAGATATTACATCTCATGATATAGGAAGGGTCTCAGGATTGGATTGGGAACAAGTTGTATATGACATCTCAGGCCATAGGAAGGGTCTCAGGATTGGTATAAGCATTGAGATATCACATCTCTGCTATCGGAAGGGTCTCAGGATTGGAATGGGAAGGAGTTGGATATCCCATCTCATGATAAAGGAAGGGTCTAAGGTTTGGAAGGGGAAAGATTTGGATATCACATCTCATGTAATAGGACGGGTCTCAATTTTGATATTAGAAGCATTGAGATAACAAATCTCATGATATCGGAAGGGTCTCAGGATTGGAATGGGAAGGAGTTGGATATCACATCTCATGATAAAGGAAGGGTCTAAGGTTTGGAAGGGGAAAGATTTGGATATCACATCTCATGTTATAGGACGGGTCTCAGGTTTGGTATTAGAAGCATTGAGATATCAAGTCTCATGGTATAGGAAGGGTCTCAGAATTGGAATGGGAAGGATTTGGATATCACATCTCAAGCTATAGGAAGAGTCTCAGGATTGGAATGGGAAGGAGTTTGATATCACATCTCATGCCATAGTATGGTTCTCAGGTTTGGTAGAAGCATTGGGATATCACATCTCATGCTATTGGAAGGGTATCAGTATTGGATTTGGAAGGAGTTGGATATCCCATCTCATGCTAAAGGAAGGGTCTCAGGTTTGGTAGAAGCATTGAGATATCACGTCTCTGCTATCGGAAGGGTCTCAGGATTGGATTGGGAAGGAGTTGGATATCCCTTCTCATGCTATAGGAAGGGTCTCAGGTTTGGTATAAGCATTGAGATATCACATCTCTGCTATCGGAAGGGTCTCAGGATTGGATTGGGAAGGAGTTGGATATCCCTTCTCATGCTATAGGAAGTGTCTCAGGTTGGAATGGGAAGGAGTTGGATATCACATCTCATGTTATAGGAAGGGTCTCAGGATTGGAATGGGAAGGATTTGGATATCACATCTCCTGCTATAGGAAGGGTCTCAGGATTGGAATGGGAAGGAGTTGGATATCCCATCTCATGTTATAGGAAGGGTCTCAGGTTTGGTATTAGAAGCATAGAGATATCACATCTCATGCTATAGGAAGGGTCTCAGGATTGGAATGGGAAGGACTTGGATGTCACATCTCATGCTATAGGGAGGGTCTCAAGTTTGATATTAGAAGCATTGAGATAACAAATCTCATGATATCGGAAGGGTCTCAGGATTGGAATGGGAAGGAGTTGGATATCACATCTCATGATAAAGGAAGGGTCTGAGGTTTGGAAGGGGAAGGATTTGGATATCACATCTCATGTTATAGGACGGGTCTCAGGTTTGGTATTAGAAGCATTGAGATATCAAGTCTCATGGTATAAGAAGGGTCTCAGAATTGGAATGGGAAGGAGTTGGATATCACACCTCAAGCTATAGGAAGGGCCTCAGGATTGGAATGGGAAGGAGTTTGATATCACATCTCATGCCATAGTATGGGTCTCAGGTTTGGTAGAAGCATTGGGATATCACATCTCATGCTATCGGAAGGGTATCAGTATTGGATTTGGAAGGAGTTGGATATCCCATCTCATGCTATAGGAAGGGTCTCAGGTTAGAATGGGAAGGAGTTGGATATCACATTTCATGTTATAGAAAGGGTCTCAGGATTGGAATGGGAAGGACTTGGATATCATATCTCATGCTATAGGAAGGCTCTCAGGTTTGGAAGGGGAAGGAGTTGGATATCACATTTCATGTTAGAGGAAGGATCTCAGGTTTGGTATTAGAGGCCTTGAGATATCACATCTCATGCTATAGGAAGGGTCTCTGGATTGGAATGGGAAGGAGTTGGATATCACATCTCAAGCTATAGGAAGAGTCTCAGGTTTGGTATAAGCATTGAGATATCACATCTCATGCTATAGGAAGGGTCTCAGGATTGGAATGGGAAGGAGTTGGATATCACATCTCATATTATAGGAAATATCTCAGGTTTGGTATTAGAAGCATTGAGACATCACATCTCATGTTATAGGAAGGGTCTCAGGATTGGAATGGGAAGAAGTTGGATATCACATCTCATGCTATAGGAAGGGTCTCAGGTTTGGTATATGCATTGAGATATCACATCTCATGCTATAGGAAGGGTCTCAGGATTGGAATGGGAAGGAGTTGTATATGACATCTCATGCCATAGGAAGGGTCTCAGGTTTGGTATAAGCATTGAGATATCACATCACATGCTATAGAAAGGGTCTCAGGATTGGAATGGGAAGGACTTGGATATCACATCTCATGCTATAGGCAGGGTCTCAGGTTTGGAAAGGGAAGGAGATGGATATCACATTTCATGTTAGAGATAGGATCTCAGGTTTGGTATTAGAGGCATTGAGATATCACATCTCATGCTATCAGAAGGGTCTCAGGATTGGAATGGGAAGGAGTTGTATATCACATCTCATGCTAAAGGGAGGGTCTCAGGTTTGGAAGGGGAAGGATTTGGAAATCACATCTCATGTTATAGGAAGGGTCTCAGGTTTGGTATTAGAAGCATTGAGATAGCACATCTCATGCTATAGGAAGGGTCTCAGGATTGGAATGGGGAGGACTTGGATGTCACATCTCATGCTATAGGGAGGGTCTCAAGTTTGATATTAGAAGCATTGAGATAACAAATCTCATGATATTGGAAGGGTCTCAGGATTGGAATGGGAAGGAGTTGGATATCACATCTCATGATAATGGAAGGGTCTAAGGTTTGGAAGGGGAAAGATTTGGATATCACATCTCATGTTATAGGACGGGTCTCAGGTTTGGTATTAGAAGCATTGAGATATCAAGTCTCATGGCATAGGTAGGGTCTCAGAATTGGAATGGGAAGGAGTTGGATATCACATCTCAAGCTATAGGAAGAATCTCAGGATTGGAATGGGAATGAGTTTGATATCACATCTCATGCCATAGTATGGGTCTCAGGTTTGGTAGAAGCATTGGGATATCACATCACATGCTATTGGAAGGGTATCAGTATTGGATTTGGAAGGAGTTGAATATCCCATCTCATGCTATAGTATGGGTCTCAGGTTTGGTAGAAGCATTGGGATATCACATCTCATGCTATTGGAAGGGTATCAGTATTGGATTTGGAAGGAGTTGGATATCCCATCTCATGCTATAGGAAGGGTCTCAGATTTGGTATAAGCATTGAGATATCACATCTCATGCTATAGGAAGGGTCTCAGGATTGGATTGGGAAGGAGTTGTATATGACATCTCAGGCCATAGGAAGGGTCTCAGGATTGGTATAAGCATTGAGATATCACATCTCTGCTATCGGAAGGGTCTCAGGATTGGAATGGGAAGGAGTTGGATATCCCATCTCATGTTATAGGAAGAGTCTCAGGTTTGGTATTAGAAGCATTGAGATATCACATCTCATGCTATAGGAAGGGTCTCAGGATTGGAATGGGGAGGACTTGGATGTCACATCTCATGCTATAGGGAGGGTCTCAAGTTTGATATTAGAAGCATTGAGATAACAAATCTCATGATATCGGAAGGGTCTCAGGATTGGAATGGGAAGGAGTTGGATATCACATCTCATGATAAAGGAAGGGTCTAAGGTTTGGAAGGGGAAAGATTTGGATATCACATCTCATGTTATAGGACGGGTCTCAGGTTTGGTATTAGAAGCATTGAGATATCAAGTCTCATGGCATAGGAAGGGTCTCAGAATTGGAATGGGAAGGAGTTGGATATCACATCTCAAGCTATAGGAAGAGTCTCAGGATTGGAATGGGGAGGACTTGGATGTCACATCTCATGCTATAGGGAGGGTCTCAAGTTTGATATTAGAAGCATTGAGATAACAAATCTCATGATATCGGAAGGGTCTCAGGATTGGAATGGGAAGGAGTTTGATATCACATCTCATGATAAAGGAAGGGTCTAAGGTTTGGAAGGGGAAAGATTTGGATATCACATCTCATGTTATAGGACGGGTCTCAGGTTTGGTATTAGAAGCATTGAGATATCAAGTCTCATGGCATAGGAAGGGTCTCAGAATTGGAATGGGAAGGAGTTGGATATCACATCTCAAGCTATAGGAAGAGTCTCAGAATTGGAATGGGAAGGAGTTTGATATCACATCTCATGCCATAGTATGGGTCTCAGGTTTGGTAGAAGCATTGGGATATCACATCTCATGCTATTGGAAGGGTATCAGTATTGGATTTGGAAGGAGTTGGATATCCCATCTCATGCTATAGGAAGGGTCTCAGGTTAGAATGGGAAGGAGTTGGATATCACATTTCATGTTATAGGAAGGGTCTCAGGATTGGAATGGGAAGGACTTGGATATCATATCTCATGCTATAGGAAGGCTCTCAGGTTTGGAAGGGGAAGGAGTTGGATATCACATTTCATGTTAGAGGAAGGATCTCAGGTTTGGTATTAGAGGCCTTGAGATATCACATCTCATGCTATAGGAAGGGTCTCAGGATTGGAATGGGAAGGAGTTGGATATCACATCTCAAGCTTTAGGAAGGGTCTCATGTTTGGTATAAGCATTGAGATAGCACATCTCATGCTATAGGAAGGGTTTCAGTATTGGAATGGGAAGGAGTTGGATATCACATCTCATGTTATAGGAAAGATCTCCGGTTTGGTATTAGAAGCATTGAGACATCACATCTCATGTTATAGGAAGGGTCTCAGGATTGGAATGGGAAGAAGTTGGATATCACATCTCATGCTATAGGAAGGGTCTCAGGTTTGGAAGGGGAAGGAGTTGGATATCCAATCTCATGTTATAGGACTGGTCTCAGGTTTGGTATTAGAAGCATTGAGACATCACATCTCATGCTATAGGAAGGGTCTCAGGATTGGAATGGGAAGGAGTTGGATATCACATCTCATGTTATAGGAAGGATCTCAGGTTTGGTATTAGAAGCATTGAGACATCACATCTCATGCTATAGGAAGGGTCTCAGGATTGGAATGGGAAGGAGTTGGATATCACATCTCATGCTATAGGAAGGGTCTCAGATTTGGAATACCAAACTATAGCATGAGATATGATATCCAAGTCCTTCCCATTCCAATCCTGAGACCCTTCCTATAACATGAAATGTGATATCCAACTCCTTCCCATTCCAACCTGAGACCCTTCCTATAGCATGAGATGGGATATCCAACTTCTTCCAAATCCAATACTGATACCCTTCCGATAGCATGAGATGTGATATCCCAATGCTTCTACCAAACCTGAGACCCATACTATGGCATGAGATGTGATATCAAACTCCTTCCCATTCCAATCCTGAGACCCTTCCCATAGCTTGAGGTGTGATATCCAACTCCTTCCCATTCCAATTCTGAGACCCTTCTTATACCATGAGACTTGATATCTCAATGCTTCTAATATCAAACCTGAGACCCGTCCTATAACATGAGATGTGATATCCAAATCCTTCCCCTTCCAAACCTTAGACCCTTCCTTTATCATGAGATGTGATATCCAACTCCTTCCCATTCCAATCCTGAGACCCTTCCGATATCATGAGATTTGTTATCTCAACGCTTCTAATATCAAACTTGAGACCCTCCCTATAGCATGAGATGTGACATCCAAGTCCTTCCCATTCCAATCCTGAGACCCTTCCTATAGCATGAGATGTGATATCTCTATGCTTCTAATACCAAACCTGAGACCATTCCTATAACATGAGATGGGATATCCAACTCCTTCCCATTCCAATCCTGAGACCCTTCCGATAGCAGAGATGTGATATCTCAATGCTTATACCAAACCTGAGACCCTTCCTATGGCCTGAGATGTCATATACAACTCCTTCCCATTCCAATCCTGAGACCCTTCCTATAGCAAGAGATGTGATATCCAAATCCTTCCCATTCCAATCCTGAGACCCTTCCTATAACATGAGATGTGATATCCAACTCCTTCCCATTCAAATCCTGAGACCCTTCCTATAGCATGAGAAGGGATATCCAACTCCTTCCCAATCCAATCCTGAGACCCTTCCGATAGCAGAGACCTGATATCTCAATGCTTCTACCAAACCTGAGACCCTTCCTTTAGCATGAGATGTGATATCCAAATCCTTCACATTCCAATCCTGAGACCCTTCCTATAGCATGAGATGTGATATCTCAATGCTTCTAATACCAAACCTGAGATCCTTCCTATAACATGAGATGTGATATCCAATTCCTTCCCATTCCAAACCTGAGACCCTTCCTATTGGATGAGATGTGATATCCAACTCCTTCCCATTCCAACCCTGAGACCCTTCCTATAGCATGAGATGTGATGTCTCAATGCTTCTAATACCAAACCTGAGATCCTTCCTATAACATGAGATGTGATATCCAACTCCTTCCATTCCAATCCTGAGACCCGTCCTATAGCATGAGATGTGATATCTCAATGCTTATACCAAACCTGAGACCCTTCCTATAGCATGAGATGTGATATCCAACTACTTCCCATTCCAATCCTGAGACCCTTCCTATAGCATGAGATGTGATATCTCAATGCTTCTAATACCAAACCTGAGATCCTTCCTCTAACATGAAATGTGATATCCAACTCCTTCCCTTTCCAAACCTAAGAGCCTATCTATAGCATGAGATGTGATATCCAAGTCCTTCCCATTCCAATCCTTAGACCCTTCCTACAGCATGCAATATGATATCTCAATGATTCTAATAACAAACCTGAGACCCGTCCTATAGCATGAGATATGATATCCAAGTCCTTCCCATTCCAATCCTGAGACCCTTCCTATAACATGAAATGTGATATCCAACTCCTTCCCATTCCAAACCTAAGAGCCTATCTATAGCATGAGATGTGATATCCAAGTCCTTCCCATTCCAATCCTTAGACCCTTCCTACAGCATGCAATATGATATCTCAATGATTCTAATAACAAACCTGAGACCCGTCCTATAGCATGAGATATGATATCCAAGTCCTTCCCATTCCAATCCTGAGACCCTTCCTATAACATGAAATGTGATATCCAACTCCTTCCCATTCCAACCTGAGACCCTTCCTATAGCATGAGATGGGATATCCAACTTCTTCCAAATCCAATACTGATACCCTTCCGATAGCATGAGATGTGATATCCCAATGCTTCTACCAAACCTGAGACCCATACTATGGCATGAGATGTGATATCAAACTCCTTCCCATTCCAATCCTGAGACCCTTCCTATAACTTGAGGTGTGATATCCAACTCCTTCCCATTCCAATTCTGAGACCCTTCTTATACCATGAGACTTGATATCTCAATGCTTCTAATACCAAACCTGAGACCCGTCCTATAACATGAGATGTGATATCCAAATCCTTCCCCTTCCAAACCTTAGACCCTTCCTTTATCATGAGATGTGGTATCCAACTCCTTCCCATTCCAATCCTGAGACCCTTCCGATATCATGAGATTTGTTATCTCAATGCTTCTAATATCAAACTTGAGACCCTCCCTATAGCATGAGATGTGACATCCAAGTCCTTCCCATTCCAATCCTGAGACCCTTCCTATAGCATGAGATGTGATATCTCTATGCTTCTAATACCAAACCTGAGACCCTTCCTATAACATGAGATGGGATATCCAACTCCTTCCCATTCCAATCCTGAGACCCTTCCGATAGCAGAGATGTGATATCTCAATGCTTATACCAAACCTGAGACCCTTCCTATGGCCTGAGATGTCATATACAACTCCTTCCCATTCCAATCCTGAGACCCTTCCTTTAGCATGAGATGTGATATCTCAATGCTTATACCAAATCTGAGACCCTTCCTATAGCATGAGATGTGATATCCAAATCCTTCCCATTCCAATCCTGAGACCCTTCCTATAGCATGAGATGTGATATCTCAATGCTTATACCAAACCTGAGAGCCTACCTATAGCATGAGATGTGATATCCAAGTCCATCCCATTCCAATCCTTAGACCCTTCCTACAGCATGCGATGTGATATCTCAATGATTCCAATACCAAACCAGAGACTCTTACTATAACATGAGATGGGATATCCAACTCCTTCCCATTCCAATCCTGAGCCGCTTCCGATAGCAGAGATGTGATATCTCAATGCTTATACCAAACCTGAGACCCTTCCTATAACATGAGATGTGATATCCAACTCCTTCCCGTTCCAAACCTGAGACACTAACTATAGCATATGTGATATCCAACTCCTTCCCATTCCAAACATGAGACCCTTCCTATAGCAAGAAAGTAATATCCAACTCCTACCCATTCCAATCCTGAGACCCTTCCTATAGCAAGAGATGTGATATCCAAATCCTTCCCATTCCAATCCTGAGACCCTTCCTATAACATGAGATGTGATATCCAACTCCTTCCCATTCCAACCTGAGACACTTCCTATAGCATGAGAAGGGATATCCAACTCCTTCCCAATCCAATCCTGAGACCCTTCCGATAGCAGAGATGTGATATCTCAATGCTTATACCAAACCTGAGACCCTTCCTATGGCATGAGATGTGATATCCAACTCCTTGCCATTCAAATCCTGAGACCCTTCCTATAGCATGAGAAGGGATATCCAACTCCTGCCCAATCCAATCCTGAGACCCTTCCGATAGCAGAGACGTGATATCTCAATGCTTCTACCAAACCTGAGACCCTTCCTTTAGCATGAGATGTGATATCCAAATCCTTCACATTCCAATCCTGAGACCCTTCCTATAGCATGAGATGTGATATCTCAATGCTTCTAATACCAAACCTGAGATCCTTCCTATAACATAAGATGTGATATCCAAATTCCTTCCCATTCCAAACCTGAGACCCTTCCTATTGGATGAGAGGTGATATCCAACTCCTTCCCATTCCAACCCTGAGACCCTTCCTATAGCATGAGATGTGATGTCTCAATGCTTCTAATACCAAACCTGAGATCCTTCCTATAACATGAGATGTGATATCCAACTCCTTCCATTCCAATCCTGAGACCCGTCCTATAGCATTAGATGTTATATCTCAATGCTTCTAATACCAAACCTGAGATCCTTCCTCTAACATGAAATGTGATATCCAACTCCTTCCCTTTCCAAACCTAAGAGCATATCTATAGCATGAGATGTGATATCCAAGTCCTTCCCATTCCAACCCTTAGACCCTTCCTACAGCATGCAATATGATATCTCAATGCTTCTAATACCAAACCTGAGATCCTTCCTATAACATAAGATGTGATATCCAAATTCCTTCCCATTCCAAACCTGAGACCCTTCCTATTGGATGAGAGGTGATATCCAACTCCTTCCCATTCCAACCCTGAGACCCTTCCTATAGCATGAGATGTGATGTCTCAATGCTTCTAATACCAAACCTGAGATCCTTCCTATAACATGAGATGTGATATCCAACTACTTCCCATTCCAATCCTGAGACCCTTCCTATAGCATGAGATGTGATATCTCAATGCTTCTAATACCAAACCTGAGATGCTTCCTCTAACATGAAATGTGATATCCAACTCCTTCCCTTTCCAAACCTAAGAGCCTATCTATAGCATGAGATGTGATATCCAAGTCCTTCCCATTCCAACCCTTAGACCCTTCCTACAGCATGCAATATGATATCTCAATGATTCTAATAACAAACCTGAGACCCGTCCTATAACATGAGATGGGATATCCAACTCCTTCCCATTCCAATCCTGAGACACTTCCGATAGCAGAGATGTGATATCTCAATGCTTATACCAAACCTGAGACCCTTCCTATAACATGAGATGTGATATCCAAATCCTTCCCGTTCCAAACCTGAGACCCTTCCTTTAGCATGAGATGTGATATCCAGCTCCTTCCCATTCCAATCCTGAGACACTTCCGATAGCATGAGATGTGATATCTCAATGCTTCTAATATCAAAACTGAGACCCCCCTATAGCATGATATGTGATATCTAAGTCCTTCCCATTCCAATCCTGAGACACTCCCTATAGCATGAGATGTGATATCCAACTCTTTCCCATTCCAATCCTGAGACCCTTCCTATAGCATGAGATATGATATCTCAATACTTCTAATACCAAACGTGAGATCCTTCCGATAACATGAGATGTGATATCCAAATCCTTCCCCTTCCAAACCTGAGACCCTCCCTTTAGCATGAGATGTGATATCCAACTCCTTCCCATTCCAATCCTGAGACCCTTCTGATAGCATGAGATGTGATATCTCAATGCTTCTAATACCAAACCTGAGATCCTTCCGATAGCATGAGATGTGATATCTCAATGCTTCTAATACCAAACCTGAGATCCTTCCTATAACATGAGATGTGATATCCAAATCCTTCCCCTTCCAAACCTGAGACCCTCCCTTTAGCATGAGATGTGATATCCAACTCCTTCCCATTCCATTCCTGAGACCCTTCTGATAGCATGAGATGTGATATCTCAATGCCTCTAATACCAAACCTGAGATCCTACCTCTAACATGAAATGTGATATCCAACTCTTTCCCCTTCCAAACCTGAGAGCCTTCCTATAGCATGAGATGTGATATCCAAGTCCTTCCCATTCCAATCCTGAGACCCTTCCTATAGCTTGAGATGTGATATCCAACTCCTTCCCATTCCAATTCTGAGACCCTTCCTATACTCTGAGACTTGATATCTCAATGCTTCTAATACCAAACCTGAGACCCGTAATATAACATGAGATGTGATATCCAAATCCTTCCCCTTCCAAACCTTAGACCCTTCCTTTATCATGAGATGTGATATCCAACTCCTTCCCATTCCAATCCTGAGACCCTTCCGATATCATGAGATGTGATATCTCAAAGCTTCTAATATCAAACTTGAGACCCTCCCTATAGCATGAGATGTGATATCCAAGTCCTTCCCATTCCAATCCTGAGACCCTTCCTATAGCATGAGATGTGATATCTCAATGCTTCTAATACCAAACCTGAGACCCTTCCTATAACATGAGATGGGAATATCCAACTCCTTCCCATTCCAATCCTGAGACCCTTCCGATAGCAGAGATGTGATATCTCAATGCTTATACCAAACCAGAGACCCTTCCTATGGCATGAGATGTGATATCCAACTCCTTGCCATTCAAATCCTGAGACCCTTCCTATAGCATGAGAAGGGATATCCAACTCCTTCCCAATCCAATCCTGAGACCCTTCCGATAGCAGAGACGTGATATCTCAATGCTTCTACCAAACCTGAGACCCTTCCTTTAGCATGAGATGTGATATCCAAATCCTTCACATTCCAATCCTGAGACCCTTCCTATAGCATGAGATGTGATATCTCAATGCTTCTAATACCAAACCTGAGATCCTTCCTATAACATGAGATGTGATATCCAATTCCTTCCCATTCCAAACCTGAGACCCTTCCTATTGGATGAGATGTGATATCCAACTCCTTCCCATTCCAACCCTGAGACCCTTCCTATAGCATGAGATGTGATGTCTCAATGCTTCTAATACCAAACCTGAGATCCTTCCTATAACATGAGATGTGATATCCAATTCCTTCCCATTCCAAACCTGAGACCCTTCCTATTGGATGAGATGTGATATCCAACTCCTTCCATTCCAATCCTGAGACCCGTCCTATAGCATGAGATGTGATATCTCAATGCTTATACCAAACCTGAGACCCTTCCTATAGCATGAGAAGGGATATCCAACTCCTTCCCAATCCAATCCTGAGACCCTTCCGATAGCAGAGATGTGATATCTCAATGCTTATACCAAACCTGAGACTCTTCCTATGGCATGAGATGTGATATCCAACTCCTTGCCATTCAAATCCTGAGACCCTTCCTATAGCATGAGAAGGGATATCCAACTCCTGCCCAATCCAATCCTGAGACCCTTCCGATAGCAGAGACGTGATATCTCAATGCTTCTACCAAACCTGAGACCCTTCCTTTAGCATGAGATGTGATATCCAAATCCTTCATATTCCAATCCTGAGACCCTTCCTATAGCATGAGATGTGATATCTCAATGCTTCTAATACCAAACCTGAGATCCTTCCTATAACATAAGATGTGATATCCAAATTCCTTCCCATTCCAAACCTGAGACCCTTCCTATTGGATGAGAGGTGATATCCAACTCCTTCCCATTCCAACCCTGAGACCCTTCCTATAGCATGAGATGTGATGTCTCAATGCTTCTAATACCAAACCTGAGATGCTTCCTATAACATGAGATGTGATATCCAACTCCTTCCATTCCAATCCTGAGACCCGTCCTATAGCATTAGATGTGATATCTCAATGCTTATACCAAACCTGAGACCCTTCCTATAGCATGAGATGTGATATCCAACTACTTCCCATTCCAATCCTGAGACCCTTCCTATAGCATGAGATATGATATCTCAATGCTTCTAATACCAAACCTGAGATCCTTCCTCTAACATGAAATGTGATATCCAACTCCTTCCCTTTCCAAACCTAAGAGCATATCTATAGCATGAGATGTGATATCCAAGTCCTTCCCATTCCAACCCTTAGACCCTTCCTACAGCATGCAATATGATATCTCAATGATTCTAATAACAAACCTGAGACCCGTCCTATAATATGAGATGGGATATCCAACTCCTTCCCATTCCAATCCTGAGACACTTCCGATAGCAGAGATGTGATATCTCAATGCTTATACCAAACCTGAGACCCTTCCTATAACATGTGATGTGATATCCAAATCCTTCCCGTTCCAAACCTGAGACCCTTCCTTTAGCATGAGATGTGATATCCAGCTCCTTCCCATTCCAATCCTGAGACACTTCCGATAGCATGAGATGTGATATCTCAATGCTTCTAATATCAAAACTGAGACCCTCCCTATAGCATGATATGTGATATCTAAGTCCTTCCCATTCCAATCCTGAGACACTCCCTATAGCATGAGATGTGATATCCAACTCTTTCCCATTCCAATCCTGAGACCCTTCCTATAGCATGAGATATGATATCTCAATACTTCTAATACCAAACGTGAGATCCTTCCGATAACATGAGATGTGATATCCAAATCCTTCCCCTTCTGAACCTGAGACCCTCCCTTTAGCATGAGATGTGATATCCAACTTCTTCACATTCCAATCCTGAGACCCTTCTGATAGCATGAGATGTGATATCTCAATGCTTCTAATACCAAACCTGAGATCCTTCCGATAGCATGAGATGTGATATCTCAATGCTTCTAATACCAAACCTGAGATCCTTCCTATAACATGAGATGTGATATCCAAATCCTTCCCCTTCCAAACCTGAGACCCTCCCTTTAGCATGAGATGTGATATCCAACTCCTTCCCATTCCATTCCTGAGACCCTTCTGATAGCATGAGATGTGATATCTCAATGCCTCTAATACCAAACCTGAGATCCTACCTCTAACATGAAATGTGATATCCAACTCTTTCCCCTTCCAAACCTGAGAGCCTTCCTATAGCATGAGATGTGATATCCAAGTCCTTCCCATTCCAATCCTGAGACCCTTCCTATAGCTTGAGATGTGATATCCAACTCCTTCCCATTCCAATTCTGAGACCCTTCCTATACTCTGAGACTTGATATCTCAATGCTTCTAATACCAAACCTGAGACCCGTAATATAACATGAGATGTGATATCCAAATCCTTCCCCTTCCAAACCTTAGACCCTTCCTTTATCATGAGATGATATCCAACTCCTTCCCATTCCAATCCTGAGACCCTTCCGATATCATGAGATGTGATATCTCAAAGCTTCTAATATCAAACTTGAGACCCTCCCTATAGCATGAGATGTGATATCCAAGTCCTTCCCATTCCAATCCTGAGACCCTTCCTATAGCATGAGATGTGATATCTCAATGCTTCTAATACCAAACCTGAGACCCTTCCTATAACATGAGATGGGAATATCCAACACCTTCCCATTCCAATCCTGAGACCCTTCCGATAGCAGAGATGTGATATCTCAATGCTTATACCAAACCTGAGACCCTTCCTATGGCATGAGATGTGATATCCAACTCCTTGCCATTCAAATCCTGAGACCCTTCCTATAGCATGAGAAGGGATATCCAACTCCTTCCCATTCCAATCCTGAGACCCTTCCGATAGCAGAGACGTGATATCTCAATGCTTCTACCAAACCTGAGACCCTTCCTTTAGCATGAGATGTGATATCCAAATCCTTCACATTCCAATCCTGAGACCCTTCCTATAGCATGAGATGTGATATCTCAATGCTTCTAATACCAAACCTGAGATCCTTCCTATAACATGAGATGTGATATCCAATTCCTTCCCATTCCAAACCTGAGACCCTTCCTATTGGATGAGATGTGATATCCAACTCCTTCCCATTCCAACCCTGAGACCCTTCCTATAGCATGAGATGTGATGTCTCAATGCTTCTAATACCAAACCTGAGATCCTTCCTATAACATGAGATGTGATATCCAACTCCTTCCATTCCAATCCTGAGACCCGTCCTATAGCATGAGATGTGATATCTCAATGCTTATACCAAACCTGAGACCCTTCCTATAGCATGAGATGTGATATCCAACTACTTCCCATTCCAATCCTGAGACCCTTCCTATAGCATGAGATGTGATATCCAAGTCCTTCCCATTCCAACCCTGAGACCCTTCCTATAGCATGAGATGTGATGTCTCAATGCTTCTAATACCAAACCTGAGATCCTTCCTATAACATGAGATGTGATATCCAACTCCTTCCATTCCAATCCTGAGACCCGTCCTATAGCATTAGATGTGATATCTCAATGCTTATACCAAACCTGAGACCCTTCCTATAGCATGAGATGTGATATCCAACTACTTCCCATTCCAATCCTGAGACCCTTCCTATAGCATGAGATGTGATATCTCAATGCTTCTAATACCAAACCTGAGATCCTTCCTCTAACATGAAATGTGATATCCAACTCCTTCCCTTTCCAAACCTAAGAGCCTATCTATAGCATGAGATGTGATATCCAAGTCCTTCCCATTCCAACCCTTAGATCCTTCCTACAGCATGCAATATGATATCTCAATGATTCTAATAACAAACCTGAGACCCGTCCTATAACATGAGATGGGATATCCAACTCCTTCCCATTCCAATCCTGAGACACTTCCGATAGCAGAGATGTGATATCTCAATGCTTATACCAAACCTGAGACCCTTCCTATAACATGAGATGTGATATCCAAATCCTTCCCGTTCCAAACCTGAGACCCTTCCTTTAGCATGAGATGTGATATCCAGCTCCTTCCCATTCCAATCCTGAGACACTTCCGATAGCATGAGATGGGATATCTCAATGCTTCTAATATCAAAACTGAGACCCCCCCTATAGCATGATATGTGATATCTAAGTCCTTCCCATTCCAATCCTGAGACACTCCCTATAGCATGAGATGTGATATCCAACTCTTTCCCATTCCAATCCTGAGACCCTTCCTATAGCATGAGATATGATATCTCAATACTTCTAATACCAAACGTGAGATCCTTCCGATAACATGAGATGTGATATCCAAATCCTTCCCCTTCCAAACCTGAGACCCTCCCTTTAGCATGAGATGTGATATCCAACTCCTTCCCATTCCAATCCTGAGACCCTTCTGATAGCATGAGATGTGATATCTCAATGCTTCTAATACCAAACCTGAGATCCTTCCGATAGCATGAGATGTGATATCTCAATGCTTCTAATACCAAACCTGAGATCCTTCCTATAACATGAGATGTGATATCCAAATCCTTCCCCTTCCAAACCTGAGACCCTCCCTTTAGCATGAGATGTGATATCCAACTCCTTCCCATTCCATTCCTGAGACCCTTCTGATAGCATGAGATGTGATATCTCAATGCCTCTAATACCAAACCTGAGATCCTACCTCTAACATGAAATGTGATATCCAACTCTTTCCCCTTCCAAACCTGAGAGCCTTCCTATAGCATGAGATGTGATATCCAAGTCCTTCCCATTCCAATCCTGAGACCCTTCCTATAGCTTGAGATGTGATATCCAACTCCTTCCCATTCCAATTCTGAGACCCTTCCTATACTCTGAGACTTGATATCTCAATGCTTCTAATACCAAACCTGAGACCCGTAATATAACATGAGATGTGATATCCAAATCCTTCCCCTTCCAAACCTTAGACCCTTCCTTTATCATGAGATGTGATATCCAACTCCTTCCCATTCCAATCCTGAGACCCTTCCGATATCATGAGATGTGATATCTCAAAGCTTCTAATATCAAACTTGAGACCCTCCCTATAGCATGAGATGTGATATCCAAGTCCTTCCCATTCCAATCCTGAGACCCTTCCTATAGCATGAGATGTGATATCTCAATGCTTCTAATACCAAACCTGAGACCCTTCCTATAACATGAGATGGGAATATCCAACTCCTTCCCATTCCAATCCTGAGACCCTTCCGATAGCAGAGATGTGATATCTCAATGCTTATACCAAACCTGAGACCCTTCCTATGGCATGAGATGTGATATCCAACTCCTTGCCATTCAAATCCTGAGACCCTTCCTATAGCATGAGAAGGGATATCCAACTCCTTCCCAATCCAATCCTGAGACCCTTCCGATAGCAGAGACGTGATATCTCAATGCTTCTACCAAACCTGAGACCCTTCCTTTAGCATGAGATGTGATATCCAAATCCTTCACATTCCAATCCTGAGACCCTTCCTATAGCATGAGATGTGATATCTCAATGCTTCTAATACCAAACCTGAGATCCTTCCTATAACATGAGATGTGATATCCAATTCCTTCCCATTCCAAACCTGAGACCCTTCCTATTGGATGAGATGTGATATCCAACTCCTTCCCATTCCAACCCTGAGACCCTTCCTATAGCATGAGATGTGATGTCTCAATGCTTCTAATACCAAACCTGAGATCCTTCCTATAATATGAGATGTGATATCCAACTCCTTCCATTCCAATCCTGAGACCCGTCCTATAGCATGAGATGTGATATCTCAATGCTTATACCAAACCTGAGACCCTTCCTATAGCATGAGATGTGATATCCAACTACTTCCCATTCCAATCCTGAGACCCTTCCTATAGCATGAGATGTGATATCTCAATGCTTCTAATACCAAACCTGAGATCCTTCCTCTAACATGAAATGTGATATCCAACTCCTTCCCTTTCCAAACCTAAGAGCCTATCTATACCATGAGATGTGATATCCAAGTCCTTCCCATTCCAATCCTTAGACCCTTCCTACAGCATGCAATATGATATCTCAATGATTCTAATAACAAACCTGAGACCCGTCCTATAGCATGAGATATGATATCCAAGTCCTTCCCATTCCAATCCTGAGACCCTTCCTATAGCTTGAAATGTGATATCCAACTCCTTCCCATTCCAACCTGAGACCCTTCCTATAGCATGAGATGGGATATCCAACTTCTTCCAAATCCAATACTGATACCCTTCCGATAGCATGAGATGTGATATCCCAATGCTTCTACCAAACCTGAGACCCATACTATGGCATGAGATGTGATATCAAACTCCTTCCCATTCCAATCCTGAGACCCTTCCTATAGCTTGAGGTGTGATATCCAACTCCTTCCCATTCCAATTCTGAGACCCTTCTTATACCATGAGACTTGATATCTCAATGCTTCTAATACCAAACCTGAGACCCGTCCTATAACATGAGATGTGATATCCAAATCCTTCCCCTTCCAAACCTTAGACCCTTCCTTTATCATGAGATGTGGTATCCAACTCCTTCCCATTCCAATCCTGAGACCCTTCTGATAGCATGAGATGTGATATCTCAATGCTTCTAATACCAAACCTGAGATCCTTCCGATAGCATGAGATGTGATATCTCAATGCTTCTAATACCAAACCTGAGATCCTTCCTATACCATGAGATGTGATATCCACATCCTTCCCCTTCCAAACCTGAGACCCTCCCTTTAGCATGAGATGTGATATCCAACACCTTCCCATTCCATTCCTGAGACCCTTCTGATAGCATGAGATGTGATATCTCAATGCCTCTAACACCAAACCTGAGATCCTACCTCTAACATGAAATGTGATATCCAACTCTTTCCCCTTCCAAACCTGAGAGCCTTCCTATAGCATGAGATGTGATATCCAGGTCCTTCCCATTCCAATCCTGAGACCCTTCCTATAGCTTGAGATGTGATATCCAACTCCTTCCCATTCCAATTCTGAGACCCTTCCTATACTCTGAGACTTGATATCTCAATGCTTCTAATACCAAACCTGAGACCCGTAATATAACATGAGATGTGATATCCAAATCCTTCCCCTTCCAAACCTTAGACCCTTCCTTTATCATGAGATGTGATATCCAACTCCTTTCCATTCCAATCCTGAGACCCTTCCTATATCATGAGATGTGATATCTCTAAGCTTCTAATATCAAACTTGAGACCCTCCCTATAGCATGAAATGTGATATCCAAGTCCTTCCCATTCCAATCCTGAGACCCTTCCTATAGCATGAGATGTGATATCTCAATGCTTCTAATACCAAACCTGAGACCCTTCCTATAACATGAGATGGGAATATCCAACTCCTTCCCATTCCAATCCTGAGACCCTTCCGATAGCAGAGATGTGATATCTCAATGCTTATACCAAACCTGAGACCCTTCCTATGGCATGAGATGTGATATCCAACTCCTTGCCATTCAAATCCTGAGACCCTTCCTATAGCATGAGAAGGGATATCCAACTCCTTCCCAATCCAATCCTGAGACCCTTCCGATAGCAGAGACGTGATATCTCAATGCTTCTACCAAACCTGAGACCCTTCCTTTAGCATGAGATGTGATATCCAAATCCTTCACATTCCAATCCTGAGACCCTTCCTATAGCATGAGATGTGATATCTCAATGCTTCTAATACCAAACCTGAGATCCTTCCTATAACATGAGATGTGATATCCAATTCCTTCCCATTCCAAACCTGAGACCCTTCCTATTGGATGAGATGTGATATCCAACTCCTTCCCATTCCAACCCTGAGACCCTTCCTATAGCATGAGATGTGATGTCTCAATGCTTCTAATACCAAACCTGAGATCCTTCCTATAACATGAGATGTGATATCCAACTCCTTCCATTCCAATCCTGAGACCCGTCCTATAGCATGAGATGTGATATCCAACTACTTCCCATTCCAATCCTGAGACCCTTCCTATAGCATGAGATGTGATATCTCAATGCTTCTAATACCAAACCTGAGATCCTTCCTCTAACATGAAATGTGATATCCAACTCCTTCCCTTTCCAAACCTAAGAGCCTATCTATAGCATGAGATGTGATATCCAAGTCCTTCCCATTCCAATCCTTAGACCCTTCCTACAGCATGCAATATGATATCTCAATGATTCTAATAACAAACCTGAGACCCGTCCTATAGCATGAGATATGATATCCAAGTCCTTCCCATTCCAATCCTGAGACCCTTCCTATAACATGAAATGTGATATCCAACTCCTTCCCATTCCAACCTGAGACCCTTCCTATAGCATGAGATGGGATATCCAACTTCTTCCAAATCCAATACTGATACCCTTCCGATAGCATGAGATGTGATATCCCAATGCTTCTACCAAACCTGAGACCCATACTATGGCATGAGATGTGATATCAAACTCCTTTCCATTCCAATCCTGAGACCCTTCCTATAGCTTGAGGTGTGATATCCAACTCCTTCCCATTCCAATTCTGAGACCCTTCTTATACCATGAGACTTGATATCTCAATGCTTCTAATACCAAACCTGAGACCCGTCCTATAACATGAGATGTGATATCCAAATCCTTCCCCTTCCAAACCTTAGACCCTTCCTTTATCATGAGATGTGGTATCCAACTCCTTCCCATTCCAATCCTGAGACCCTTCCGATATCATGAGATTTGTTATCTCAATGCTTCTAATATCAAACTTGAGACCCTCCCTATAGCATGAGATGTGACATCCAAGTCCTTCCCATTCCAATCCTGAGACCCTTCCTATAGCATGAGATGTGATATCTCTATGCTTCTAATACCAAACCTGAGACCCTTCCTATAACATGAGATGGGATATCCAACTCCTTCCCATTCCAATCCTGAGACCCTTCCGATAGCAGAGATGTGATATCTCAATGCTTATACCAAACCTGAGACCCTTCCTATGGCCTGAGATGTCATATACAACTCCTTCCCATTCCAATCCTGAGACCCTTCCTTTAGCATGAGATGTGATATCTCAATGCTTATACCAAATCTGAGACCCTTCCTATAGCATGAGATGTGATATCCAAATCCTTCCCATTCCAATCCTGAGACCCTTCCTATAGCATGAGATGTGATATCTCAATGCTTATACCAAACCTGAGAGCCTACCTATAGCATGAGATGTGATATCCAAGTCCATCCCATTCCAATCCTTAGACCCTTCCTACAGCATGCAATGTGATATCTCAATGATTCTAATACCAAACCAGAGACTCTTACTATAACATGAGATGGGATATCCAACTCCTTCCCATTCCAATCCTGAGCCGCTTCCGATAGCAGAGATGTGATATCTCAATGCTTATACCAAACCTGAGACCCTTCCTATAACATGAGATGTGATATCCAACTCCTTCCCGTTCCAAACCTGAGACACTAACTATAGCATATGTGATATCCAACTCCTTCCCATTCCAAACATGAGACCCTTCCTATAGCAAGAAAGTAATATCCAACTCCTACCCATTCCAATCCTGAGACCCTTCCTATAGCAAGAGATGTGATATCCAAATCCTTCCCATTCCAATCCTGAGACCCTTCCTATAACATGAGATGTGATATCCAACTCCTTCCCATTCCAACCTGAGACACTTCCTATAGCATGAGAAGGGATATCCAACTCCTTCCCAATCCAATCCTGAGACCCTTCCGATAGCAGAGATGTGATATCTCAATGCTTATACCAAACCTGAGACCCTTCCTATGGCATGAGATGTGATATCCAACTCCTTGCCATTCAAATCCTGAGACCCTTCCTATAGCATGAGAAGGGATATCCAACTCCTTCCCAATCCAATCCTGAGACCCTTCCGATAGCAGAGACGTGATATCTCAATGCTTCTACCAAACCTGAGACCCTTCCTTTAGCATGAGATGTGATATCCAAATCCTTCACATTCCAATCCTGAGACCCTTCCTATAGCATGAGATGTGATATCTCAATGCTTCTAATACCAAACCTGAGATCCTTCCTATAACATGAGATGTGATATCCAATTCCTTCCCATTCCAAACCTGAGACCCTTCCTATTGGATGAGATGTGATATCCAACTCCTTCCCATTCCAACCCTGAGACCCTTCCTATAGCATGAGATGTGATGTCTCAATGCTTCTAATACCAAACCTGAGATCCTTCCTATAACATGAGATGTGATATCCAACTCCTTCCATTCCAATCCTGAGACCCGTCCTATAGCATGAGATGTGATATCTCAATGCTTATATCAAACCTGAGACCCTTCCTATAGCATGAGATGTGATATCCAACTACTTCCCATTCCAATCCTGAGACCCTTCCTATAGCATGAGATGTGATATCTCAATGCTTCTAATAACAAACCTGAGATCCTTCCTCTAACATGAAATGTGATATCCAACTCCTTCCCTTTCCAAACCTAAGAGCCTATCTATAGCATGAGATGTGATATCCAAGTCCTTCCCATTCCAACCCTTAGACCCTTCCTACAGCATGCAATATGATATCTCAATGCTTCTAATACCAAACCTGAGACCCGTCCTATAACATGAGATGTGATATCCAAATCCTTCCCCTTCCAAACCTTAGACCCTTCCTTTATCATGAGATGTGGTATCCAACTCCTTCCCATTCCAATCCTGAGACCCTTCCGATATCATGAGATTTGTTATCTCAATGCTTCTAATATCAAACTTGAGACCCTCCCTATAGCATGAGATGTGACATCCAAGTCCTTCCCATTCCAATCCTGAGACCCTTCCTATAGCATGAGATGTGATATCTCTATGCTTCTAATACCAAACCTGAGACCCTTCCTATAACATGAGATGGGATATCCAACTCCTTCCCATTCCAATCCTGAGACCCTTCCGATAGCAGAGATGTGATATCTCAATGCTTATACCAAACCTGAGACCCTTCCTATGGCCTGAGATGTCATATACAACTCCTTCCCATTCCAATCCTGAGACCCTTCCTTTAGCATGAGATGTGATATCTCAATGCTTATACCAAATCTGAGACCCTTCCTATAGCATGAGATGTGATATCCAAATCCTTCCCATTCCAATCCTGAGACCCTTCCTATAGCATGAGATGTGATATCTCAATGCTTATACCAAACCTGAGAGCCTACCTATAGCATGAGATGTGATATCCAAGTCCATCCCATTCCAATCCTTAGACCCTTCCTACAGCATGCAATGTGATATCTCAATGATTCTAATACCAAACCAGAGACTCTTACTATAACATGAGATGGGATATCCAACTCCTTCCCATTCCAATCCTGAGCCGCTTCCGATAGCAGAGATGTGATATCTCAATGCTTATACCAAACCTGAGACCCTTCCTATAACATGAGATGTGATATCCAACTCCTTCCCGTTCCAAACCTGAGACACTAACTATAGCATATGTGATATCCAACTCCTTCCCATTCCAAACATGAGACCCTTCCTATAGCAAGAAAGTAATATCCAACTCCTACCCATTCCAATCCTGAGACCCTTCCTATAGCAAGAGATGTGATATCCAAATCCTTCCCATTCCAATCCTGAGACCCTTCCTATAACATGAGATGTGATATCCAACTCCTTCCCATTCCAACCTGAGACACTTCCTATAGCATGAGAAGGGATATCCAACTCCTTCCCAATCCAATCCTGAGACCCTTCCGATAGCAGAGATGTGATATCTCAATGCTTATACCAAACCTGAGACCCTTCCTATGGCATGAGATGTGATATCCAACTCCTTGCCATTCAAATCCTGAGACCCTTCCTATAGCATGAGAAGGGATATCCAACTCCTTCCCAATCCAATCCTGAGACCCTTCCGATAGCAGAGACGTGATATCTCAATGCTTCTACCAAACCTGAGACCCTTCCTTTAGCATGAGATGTGATATCCAAATCCTTCACATTCCAATCCTGAGACCCTTCCTATAGCATGAGATGTGATATCTCAATGCTTCTAATACCAAACCTGAGATCCTTCCTATAACATGAGATGTGATATCCAATTCCTTCCCATTCCAAACCTGAGACCCTTCCTATTGGATGAGATGTGATATCCAACTCCTTCCCATTCCAACCCTGAGACCCTTCCTATAGCATGAGATGTGATGTCTCAATGCTTCTAATACCAAACCTGAGATCCTTCCTATAACATGAGATGTGATATCCAACTCCTTCCATTCCAATCCTGAGACCCGTCCTATAGCATGAGATGTGATATCTCAATGCTTATATCAAACCTGAGACCCTTCCTATAGCATGAGATGTGATATCCAACTACTTCCCATTCCAATCCTGAGACCCTTCCTATAGCATGAGATGTGATATCTCAATGCTTCTAATAACAAACCTGAGATCCTTCCTCTAACATGAAATGTGATATCCAACTCCTTCCCTTTCCAAACCTAAGAGCCTATCTATAGCATGAGATGTGATATCCAAGTCCTTCCCATTCCAACCCTTAGACCCTTCCTACAGCATGCAATATGATATCTCAATGATTCTAATAACAAACCTGAGACCCGTCCTATAACATGAGATGGGATATCCAACTCCTTCCCATTCCAATCCTGAGACACTTCCGATAGCAGAGATGTGATATCTCAATGCTTATACCAAACCTGAGACCCTTCCTATAACATGAGATGTGATATCCAAATCCTTCCCATTCCAAACCTGAGACCCTTCCTTTAGCATGAGATGTGATATCCAAATCCTTCCCGTTCCAAACCTGAGACCCTTCCTTTAGCATGAGATGTGATATCCAGCTCCTTCCCATTCCAATCCTGAGACACTTCCGATAGCATGAGATGTGATATTTCAATGCTTCTAATATCAAAACTGAGACCCTCCCTATAGCATGATATGTGATATCTAAGTCCTTCCCATTCCAATCCTGAGACACTCCCTAAAGCATGAGATGTGATATCCAACTCTTTCCCATTCCAATCCTGAGACCCTTCATATAGCATGAGATATGATATCTCAATACTTCTAATACCAAACGTGAGATCCTTCCGATAACATGAGATGTGATATCCAAATCCTTCCCCTTCCAAACCTGAGACCCTCCCTTTAGCATGAGATGTGATATCCAACTCCTTCCCATTCCAATCCTGAGACCCTTCTGATAGCATGAGATGTGATATCTCAATGCTTCTAATACCAAACCTGAGATCCTTCCGATAGCATGAGATGTGATATCTCAATGCTTCTAATACCAAACCTGAAATCCTTCCTATAACATGAGATGTGATATCCAAATCCTTCCCCTTCCAAACCTGAGACCCTCCCTTTAGCATGAGATGTGATATCCAACTCCTTCCCATTCCATTCCTGAGACCCTTCTGATAGCATGAGATGTGATATCTCAATGCCTCTAATACCAAACCTGAGATCCTACCTCTAACATGAAATGTGATATCCAGCTCTTTCCCCTTCCAAACCTGAGAGCCTTCCTATAGCATGAGATGTGATATCCAAGTCCTTCCCATTCCAATCCTGAGACCCTTCCTATAGCTTGAGATGTGATATCCAACTCCTTCCCATTCCAATTCTGAGACCCTTCCTATACTCTGAGACTTGATATCTCAATGCTTCTAATACCAAACCTGAGACCCGTAATATAACATGAATTGTGATATCCAAATCCTTCCCCTTCCAAACCTTAGACCCTTCCTTTATCATGAGATGTGATATCCAACTCCTTCCCATTCCAATCCTGAGACCCTTCCGATATCATGAGATGTGATATCTCAAAGCTTCTAATATCAAACTTGAGACCCTCCCTATAGCATGAGATGTGATATCCAAGTCCTTCCCATTCCAATCCTGAGACCCTTCCTATAGCATGAGATGTGATATCTCAATGCTTCTAATACCAAACCTGAGACCCTTCCTATAACATGAGATGGGAATATCCAACTCCTTCCCATTCCAATCCTGAGACCCTTCCGATAGCAGAGATGTGATATCTCAATGCTTATACCAAACCTGAGACCCTTCCTATGGCATGAGATGTGATATCCAACTCCTTGCCATTCAAATCCCGAGACCCTTCCTATAGCATGAGAAGGGATATCCAACTCCTTCCCAATCCAATCCTGAGACCCTTCCGATAGCAGAGACGTGATATCTCAATGCTTCTACCAAACCTGAGACCCTTCCTTTAGCATGAGATGTGATATCCAAATCCTTCACATTCCAATCCTGAGACCCTTCCTATAGCATGAGATGTGATATCTCAATGCTTCTAATACCAAACCTGAGATCCTTCCTATAACATGAGATGTGATATCCAATTCCTTCCCATTCCAAAACTGAGACCCTTCCTATTGGATGAGATGTGATATCCAACTCCTTCCCATTCCAACCCTGAGACCCTTCCTATAGCATGATATGTGATGTCTCAATGCTTCTAATACCAAACCTGAGATCCTTCCTATAATATGAGATGTGATATCCAACTCCTTCCATTCCAATCCTGAGACCCGTCCTATAGCATGAGATGTGATATCTCAATGCTTATACCAAACCTGAGACCCTTCCTATAGCATGAGATGTGATATCCAACTACTTCCCATTCCAATCCTGAGACCCTTCCTATAGCATGAGATGTGATATCTCAATGCTTCTAATACCAAACCTGAGATCCTTCCTCTAACATGAAATGTGATATCCAACTCCTTCCCTTTCCAAACCTAAGAGCCTATCTATACCATGAGATGTGATATCCAAGTCCTTCCCATTCCAATCCTTAGACCCTTCCTACAGCATGCAATATGATATCTCAATGATTCTAATAACAAACCTGAGACCCGTCCTATAGCATGAGATATGATATCCAAGTCCTTCCCATTCCAATCCTGAGACCCTTCCTATAACATGAAATGTGATATCCAACTCCTTCCCATTCCAACCTGAGACCCTTCCTATAGCATGAGATGGGATATCCAACTTCTTCCAAATCCAATACTGATACCCTTCCGATAGCATGAGATATGATATCCCAATGCTTCTACCAAACCTGAGACCCATACTATGGCATGAGATGTGATATCAAACTCCATTCCAATCCTGAGACCCTTCCTATAGCTTGAGGTGTGATATCCAACTCCTTCCCATTCCAATTCTGAGACCCTTCTTATACCATGAGACTTGATATCTCAATGCTTCTAATACCAAACCTGAGACCCGTCCTATAACATGAGATGTGATATCCAAATCCTTCCCCTTCCAAACCTTAGACCCTTCCTTTATCATGAGATGTGGTATCCAACTCCTTCCCATTCCAATCCTGAGACCCTTCTGATAGCATGAGATGTGATATCTCAATGCTTCTAATACCAAACCTGAGATCCTTCCTGTTAGGAAAGATTTCGTAATTGTAGGGAATTTTCCTTCCATGTGGCAACCCCTAAACTTTTTGCTATTGTTTTTAACCTTGTTGTTGACTTTGCCAGAGAAGTACAGCCTTCTGCCGCACTTCTCTGGGCTTTCGCTCCTTTCTTACGGGGAAACTGACATGCCCTTAAGACAGTCAGTACCGGGGAACGTGGTTTCCCGTAGTTTCTTTTATCGTGTCGCAGCTTTAGTGCAACACGACACAAGAGGGCACTGTAAGCTAAGTTACAGCTCTCTTGGGTCTCTAGCCTTCTACAGGCCCTAGATACTCTTTTAGGATGGTATTTGATCGGTGCAAGTCATTCAGGGACTCGAATGGTGGCAGCGATCGCTTTGTTTATTTTGAGCTCCTTTTGGCGTTCTGAGCACGTTTTTGCCCTGAACCCAAAATGGTGGCCTGGCTCCCAAAATGGCCAGGCCGCGAGGCTCCTTTGTCTTGTCCACTGACCGTCTTGCTCCCTTCACCTTCCCCAGGTCAGACGACCCGGGGCCTTCCTTATTTGGGCATGTACTTTCCCGCGAAACGTGGTTGCTTTCGCGGGCTTCTACATGTCGTTTGTGTGCCTCCAGGGTGTGGGCTGGGATGTCTGGTCCCAATACACATCCTGGGTGCCAGAGAGTCTAGGGTGGTGTGAATGCCTGGGACCACCGTGGTCCGTGATTGGTCCACGTATGGTATGTGTGTTGATGAGCGGATCTCCCATTGGCTCCCCTCCGTTTTGGCGCGAAGGGAACCATGGATAAGAGGGAGCTGGAAACACCACTACCATGTCGATCTCCTGAGTTCTCACGAACGAATGAATACAGGAGCCAAGTATCCTGCAACCCAGAGGCTGGACCGAGGAATCGCTGGTGACCCGCTGAAGGAATCCTCCTTTGCACTGCTGTCGTCCTGTGAAACCCTTTCCTCCTTGGATCGAACCAGAAGGCCTGTACTGGTGCTTCGACCTTTGGAATAGCAGGAACAGCTATTCCCGGCGACTTCATCATCTCCTGCCAAGTAAGCCTTCGGAAGTGTCTCTGGGCCATCCAGTTGACTGACCAGCTTACAAGGGAGTCCTGCTCTGTAACTGCCGCCAGGTTGTGCTGTATTTCGAGTCCTTGTCACTCTCCCACGCTTCGTACGCTTGGCGTCCCCAGGTCTGAAGGGAGGAGTGTACATTTGGCTTGAATACACACAGCCGCTCCGTTGTCCTGCTGCGGCAACAAAACTGTGCTGGTTTCGTCGATTGGGACGTCTTTTTGCTCTACACGACTACGAGGCGTTCCCTGCTCTTCTGAACCTGCCAGCTGCTGAAACTAACGTGGAGAAGCCTGGGTTTGCTTGCTTCGGGGACCGGTGAGTAGTTTAGCTAGGATCTGGTCGCCCTCCTGCAGTATCCCATTGCTTTTCCCTGCTGTGTAAAAACAGCACCCTTTTGCCGTACTCGCGCTCTGCTTCTGCTCGCTGTGGAGGCTGCGCTTGAGTTGCGGAACCTGTTCTCCTTCTGCTGTGCACTAACCCGAACTGCCTGACTTCCTCCGAAGAGCTTCCCCTTTTGCCCGTTGGCACCGGCGTGGCAGGTACTTTGAGCACAAGGCTCCACTCTTTGCAGGGCTCGGACTTCCATCTAGTTAGGTGCCTCTAAAGGCGAACTGAGTCAAAAGCGTTATCGCACTGCCTGTTTTCCTTTCCTTTCAGGTGGACTACATATTTCGTGCTTTAAACGCTTGCGACTGTGTATTTGTATATATATTGTGTTGATTTGGTATGTGTTGGCTTAATACTGTGTTATTGTGATTTTCTCGCTACGGTCGTTGTTTTAAAGGCCTTAAAATAAATGTGTTTATATTTTTGATATAACAACTGTTTGGAGTAGTTTGTAAGCGCTCTTGCTTTGTGTGCTCATTGCGGGCTTTCAGTCACCCTCACCCCTCTTGAGACCTAGTCTTGACCGCCGCGATCGCTACCTTGATTGGTCTGGCTTGTCCAGAGGTTACCCTGTTCCAAGTAATTAGGTTGGCCTTCTGAACTTCTGCGCCACCAGGACAGAGTTCAGAAATCCGTCTTAACAAATTGGTGTACAGCGGTGGGATACGACTGAAGGTATCCAGTGTTGCGCTCGAACTAAGGCATTTCAGGTTATTCCAAACAGTACACGTAGTGAATTGTTGTAATATAACTTTAAAAAGGCCATAGTCCTATCAAACAGTATGGAAACAAATACGTTGTTAACTTTAAATGCTTCCAAATCAGAAACGCTGAAAAAGATGTGTGCGGAGAGAGGTGTTTCCTCTCAAGGCACAAAATTGGAAATGATCCAGAGAATCGTGGCGTGGCAAGAAGCGCAGCTTGACGCTATAACTTCCGAGGACAGTGCAGAAGGTGGTGGGGCTGCTCTCACTGGCAGAACCGACGGTTCTGCCGCTGCACTGATCCATCGCGACCACGAGGACAGGGAGGATGTAATGTCTAATGTTTCCTCTGCCAGTGCTGATGGGGAGGCTATGCTTGAATTCAAGAAGCAAGAGCTGCGGTTTAGGCAGCAGGAGCTTGAATTCAGCATAGCCAAACTAAAAATCGAACAGGCAGAAAAACAGAAAGACAGGGATCACCAGTTGGAACTGGCCAAGCTTCAGGTTGCAAATGGATCCAAGGGTCCTAGACATGGGTCTGGGGCTTCCTCTCATCCACGGTTTCCAAAAGATCTGCTCAGTGTGTATGAAGAAAGGAATGACATTATGGACTGGCTGAATGCGTTTGAGTATGCATGCGAGGTCCAGGAAGTTGACAATGCTGATAAGATTGCGTGGTTGCTCAGTAGACTGCCCCATTCTGGCTGCAGTGCCATTATGGAAATGTCGAAGGCTGAGCGGGCTGATTTCGCAATGTTAAAGCAAACTCTCATTTTAAAGTTTGGGAAGACTCCGGCCCAATATTTAAAGCGTTTTCGAGAGTATAAGAAAAAGGAAGGTGGTACTTGGGTATCTTATGTCGCTGAATCTTTGAAAAACTTAACTGGCTGGGTTGAAGGTTATAAGGTTTCTACCTTCGAAGGCATGATAAATCTTGTCATGCTAGAACATATTTTTGCTTCTTCTTCCCCGGAGCTTAAGCAGCATTTGGCCGATTCGAAGGAGATAGATCCTAAGAAGCTGGCCATTGCAGCAGACTTATGGGTGTCACATCGAGTGTCCCATAAGGACAAAACTCATCCTGGTAAGCAGGAGGAAGGGAAAAAGTCCAAAGATATGGAGGGTGGGGAATCTGCTAAATCTTCTTCCCATAAGGGCCACAAAAAGAAAAACAAGGGTAAGACACAAGAGAACTCACAGGGTAGTGGAGGTCAGCCTCCGAAACAGAACTCTGGTTACAATAAGCCTCCCTACGTAAACAGACCCACTGGGGCTTGTTTTTCTTGTGGAGCAACTGACCATGTGAAGGGGGATCCCCGTTGTAAGGTTAGACCTTTGGGGGTCCACTCCGCTAATCTGGCCTTCTCCTCCTACGAGGAAGAAGAGATTACAGGAGCATCCTTCTCCTCAGACTCATTTCCCAGCGGAATAGAGGCTGAGGTAGTTTTAGTGTCCCTGGGTTCCTGGGAGCCTAAAGTCGCAGAGGCTTATGCTAGGATTCCGGATAATACCAAGCACTACTTTAAAGACAGTGTGCTGATCAATGGAGTGGATACTCCAGCTCTTAGGGATAGTGGGTGCAGTCGAACTGTAGTGGATTCTACCTTGGTAGACTCAGAGGAAGTTGCCAGAGCTACTCTGATGCCCACTAAGTTGGCTGACGGCCCCCTCCGTATGTTTCCCGTGATCCCTGTAAATCTTACTTTAAATGGTACAGCAGTCAGGATTCCAGTGAGCATTCAGAGAAACGTCCCGGGAAAGGTCTTGTTGGGTAATGATCTCAGAGCTTTAGGGCTCGTAGGAGACACTGCCGAAAGACCCTACACACGGTCTCAAGCACGGGCAGCATTGGCCAAGTCCAATACGCCGCCCCAGCCGAAGGGGAAACCCAAGGCGAAAGGAGTCTACAAGTCAAGACGAGGGAAAGAGAATATTCCCCCGAGCTCGCCTACCACTGCGGTGGAGGAAGTTGGTCAATCGCCCGGGCCTGACGAGGAGGTGGCGATGCCTGAAGTATTCGACCCCAACGATCATCCTGAACTAAAAGACTTGTTAGTTGAAGGAGGTCCTGATAGGGACGAATTCAGTAAAGGCCAACGTGAGTGCCCATCTCTGGAAGGCCTAAGGAGACAGGCCTGCTCCCAGCTTGAGGGTGAACCTCCTGGGAAGCATAGGATTTATTGGGAAGGTGGACTCCTGTATAGTGAGCCCACAGAGTCTACAGAAGGAGACCATAGGAGGTTGGTGGTTTCCCTTGCTGTTAGGCCCTTCCTCCTGCAGTTGGCGCATGTCGTTCCCCTTGCTGGTCACCTTGGTATGAGGAGGACCAAGCAAAGGTTATCCATGCACTTCTACTGGCCCAAGATGGGGGAGCAAGTAGAAAGTCACTGCAGGAGTTGTGCCGCCTGCCAGTTGTCTGGTAAGGTTGGCGCGACAATCCAAGCTCCGTTGGTACCGCTCCCAGTTGTGGGGGTACCATTTGAAAGGGTAGGGATCGACATGGTTGGTCCCCTTGACCCGCAAACATCCTCAGGCAATAGGTTTATCCTGGTGCTGGTCGACCATGCAACCAGGTATCCTGAGGCCGTCCCATTTACAACTGTAACTGCCAAGCCAGTTGCAGAAGCTTTACTCGGCATGTTTACTAGGGTTGGCTTCCCTAAAGAAGTTGTGTCGGATCATGGCAGCAACTTTATGTCGAAGTATAGGCAGGCTATGTGGAAAGAATGTGGGGTCACCTACAGGTTCTCTTCTGCATACCGCCCCCAGACCGATGGTCTGGGGGGGCGTTTCAACAGGACGTTAAAGAGCATGATTGGGGCTCTGGAGGAGCCTCAGAGAAGAAAATGGGATCTTCTTGCTTCATGCTTACTGTTTGCCTACAGAGAGGTACCACAGGAGGGTGTTGGCTTCAGCCCCTTCGAACTTCTGTTCGGTCATCCCGTACGGGGACCCTTAGCCATCGTCAAAGAGGGATGGGAGATGCCCACTCCCCCTGTTACTACCAATGTAGTTGATTATGTGCTAGGGCTCAGAAAACGGATGGTACTTCTGATGGGCTTGGCCAGTGATAAATTGAAGGCAGGGCAAGCACTGGTGAAACATTGGTACGACCAGAAAGCTTCCCATATCAACTTTACACTTGGTCAGCAAGTCCTGATCATGAATCTCATAAGGCCTCGAGCTTTACAGGACAAATGGTCAGGCCCTTACCCAGTGGTGGAGCCCCTGGGTGAGGTTAACTATTCAGTGGACCTTGGAAGGCCTGGACAGGCTCCAAAAGTGCTTCCCGTGAATAGGCTGAAGGCTTTCGGCCCAAGCGTCGAAATCGCAGCACTGCTACTGGCTTCAGATGTTGAGGAAGAGGAGTCTGAACCTCTCCCCGACCTGTTCCCAAGCAGTCCTTCAGTTAGCTCTTTTGAGGGTGTCCGAGTGGCCCCTCACCAAAATGGACAAGGCTCAGTGGTTTACCTTGGACATGAAGTAGGTGGAGGGAGGAGACAGCCTCTATCCAGTAAAGTACAAGCAGTACAAGACTGGCCTACCCCCACTACGCAAACCCAAGTGAGAGCCTTCTTAGGACTCACGGGGTATTATCGCAATTTTGTGGCAGACTATGGTACCATAGCTGCTCCTCTGACTGCCCTCACAACTCCGAAGAAACCCAAGAAGGTAACTTGGACCGACGAGTGTGAGAAGGCCTTCAATGGCTTAAAAGACTCCTTGTGCCAGGCCCCTGTGCTCAGGGCCCCTGATTATCAAAGACCTTTTATCGTGCAGACGGATGCCTCTGACACTGGGATAGGAGCTGTACTATCACAAGTAGATGAGAAGGGTAAGGAACACCCTATCGGTTTTATTAGTCGCCAGCTTAAGGACAGAGAGCTCAGATGGTCCACGGTAGAGAAAGAATGTTTCTCTGTTGTGTGGGCCCGAAGGAAGCTGAGGCCCTACCTCTATGGGACCCACTTCACTGTGCAGACTGACCATAAGCCGTTAAAGTGGCTAATGAACATGAAGGGGGAGAATCCAAAGTTGCTTAGGTGGTCCATAAGTCTTCAAGGCTTCGACTTCACTATTGAGCATAGACCAGGTGTCCAACATAGCAATGCTGATGGGTTGTCCAGAATGTTTTACCGACCTGAACAAGAGACTCATCCAGGGGTGGATTAGTTCCCCCTGTCCATAGTCTGGGAGGGGCGAGTGTTAGGAAAGATTTCGTAATTGTAGGGAATTTTCCTTCCATGTGGCAACCCCTAAACTTTTTGCTATTGTTTTTAACCTTGTTGTTGACTTTGCCAGAGAAGTACAGCCTTCTGCCGCACTTCTCTGGGCTTTCGCTCCTTTCTTACGGGGAAACTGACATGCCCTTAAGACAGTCAGTACCGGGGAACGTGGTTTCCCGTAGTTTCTTTTATCGTGTCGCAGCTTTAGTGCAACACGACACAAGAGGGCACTGTAAGCTAAGTTACAGCTCTCTTGGGTCTCTAGCCTTCTACAGGCCCTAGATACTCTTTTAGGATGGTATTTGATCGGTGCAAGTCATTCAGGGACTCGAATGGTGGCAGCGATCGCTTTGTTTATTTTGAGCTCCTTTTGGCGTTCTGAGCACGTTTTTGCCCTGAACCCAAAATGGTGGCCTGGCTCCCAAAATGGCCAGGCCGCGAGGCTCCTTTGTCTTGTCCACTGACCGTCTTGCTCCCTTCACCTTCCCCAGGTCAGACGACCCGGGGCCTTCCTTATTTGGGCATGTACTTTCCCGCGAAACGTGGTTGCTTTCGCGGGCTTCTACATGTCGTTTGTGTGCCTCCAGGGTGTGGGCTGGGATGTCTGGTCCCAATACACATCCTGGGTGCCAGAGAGTCTAGGGTGGTGTGAATGCCTGGGACCACCGTGGTCCGTGATTGGTCCACGTATGGTATGTGTGTTGATGAGCGGATCTCCCATTGGCTCCCCTCCGTTTTGGCGCGAAGGGAACCATGGATAAGAGGGAGCTGGAAACACCACTACCATGTCGATCTCCTGAGTTCTCACGAACGAAGGAATACAGGAGCCAAGTATCCTGCAACCCAGAGGCTGGACCGAGGAATCGCTGGTGACCCGCTGAAGGAATCCTCCTTTGCACTGCTGTCGTCCTGTGAAACCCTTTCCTCCTTGGATCGAACCAGAAGGCCTGTACTGGTGCTTCGACCTTTGGAATAGCAGGAACAGCTATTCCCGGCGACTTCATCATCTCCTGCCAAGTAAGCCTTCGGAAGTGTCTCTGGGCCATCCAGTTGACTGACCAGCTTACAAGGGAGTCCTGCTCTGTAACTGCCGCCAGGTTGTGCTGTATTTCAAGTCCTTGTCACTCTCCCACGCTTCGTACGCTTGGCGTCCCCAGGTCTGAAGGGAGGAGTGTACATTTGGCTTGAATACACACAGCCGCTCCGTTGTCCTGCTGCGGCAACAAAACTGTGCTGGTTTCGTCGATTGGGACGTCTTTTTGCTCTACACGACTACGAGGCGTTCCCTGCTCTTCTGAACCTGCCAGCTGCTGAAACTAACGTGGAGAAGCCTGGGTCTGCTTGCTTCGGGGACCGGTGAGTAGTTTAGCTAGGATCTGGTCGCCCTCCTGCAGTATCCCATTGCTTTTCCCTGCTGTGTAAAAACAGCACCCTTTTGCCGTACTCGCGCTCTGCTTCTGCTCGCTGTGGAGGCTGCGCTTGAGTTGCGGAACCTGTTCTCCTTCTGCTGTGCACTAACCCGAACTGCCTGACTTCCTCCGAAGAGCTTCCCCTTTTGCCCGTTGGCACCGGCGTGGCAGGTACTTTGAGCACAAGGCTCCACTCTTCGCAGGGCTCGGACTTCCATCTAGTTAGGTGCCTCTAAAGGCGAACTGAGTCAAAAGCGTTATCGCACTGCCTGTTTTCCTTTCCTTTCAGGTGGACTACATATTTCGTGCTTTAAACGCTTGCGACTGTGTATTTGTATATATACTGTGTTGATTTGGTATGTGTTGGCTTAATACTGTGTTATTGTGATTTTCTCGCTACGGTCGTTGTTTTAAAGGCCTTAAAATAAATGTGTTTATATTTTTGATATAACAACTGTTTGGAGTAGTTTGTAAGCGCTCTTGCTTTGTGTGCTCATTGCGGGCTTTCAGTCACCCTCACCCCTCTTGAGACCTAGTCTTGACCGCCACGATCGCTACCTTGATTGGTCTGGCTTGTCCAGAGGTTACCCTGTTCCAAGTAATTAGGTTGGCCTTCTGAACTTCTGCGCCACCAGGACAGAGTTCAGAAATCCGTCTTAACACTTCCGATAGCATGAGATGTGATATCTCAATGCTTCTAATACCAAACCTGAGATCCTTCCTATACCATGAGATGTGATATCCACATCCTTCCCCTTCCAAACCTGAGACCCTCCCTTTAGCATGAGATGTGATATCCAACTCCTTCCCATTCCATTCCTGAGACCCTTCTGATAGCATGAGATGTGATATCTCAATGCCTCTAACACCAAACCTGAGATCCTACCTCTAACATGAAATGTGATATCCAACTCTTTCCCCTTCCAAACCTGAGAGCCTTCCTATAGCATGAGATGTGATATCCAGGTCCTTCCCATTCCAATCCTGAGACCCTTCCTATAGCTTGAGATGTGATATCCAACTCCTTCCCATTCCAATTCTGAGACCCTTCCTATACTCTGAGACTTGATATCTCAATGCTTCTAATACCAAACCTGAGACCCGTAATATAACATGAGATGTGATATCCAAATCCTTCCCCTTCCAAACCTTAGACCCTTCCTTTATCATGAGATGTGATATCCAACTCCTTCCCATTCCAATCCTGAGACCCTTCCGATATCATGAGATGTGATATCTCAAAGCTTCTAATATCAAACTTGAGACCCTCCCTATAGCATGAAATGTGATATCCAAGTCCTTCCCATTCCAATCCTGAGACCCTTCCTATAGCATGAGATGTGATATCTCAATGCTTCTAATACCAAACCTGAGACCCTTCCTATAACATGAGATGGGAATATCCAACTCCTTCCCATTCCAATCCTGAGACCCTTCCGATAGCAGAGATGTGATATCTCAATGCTTATACCAAACCTGAGACCCTTCCTATGGCATGAGATGTGATATCCAACTCCTTGCCATTCAAATCCTGAGACCCTTCCTATAGCATGAGAAGGGATATCCAACTCCTTCCCAATCCAATCCTGAGACCCTTCCGATAGCAGAGACGTGATATCTCAATGCTTCTACCAAACCTGAGACCCTTCCTTTAGCATGAGATGTGATATCCAAATCCTTCACATTCCAATCCTGAGACCCTTCCTATAGCATGAGATGTGATATCTCAATGCTTCTAATACCAAACCTGAGATCCTTCCTATAACATGAGATGTGATATCCAATTCCTTCCCATTCCAAACCTGAGACCCTTCCTATTGGATGAGATGTGATATCCAACTCCTTCCCATTCCAACCCTGAGACCCTTCCTATAGCATGAGATGTGATGTCTCAATGCTTCTAATACCAAACCTGAGATCCTTCCTATAACATGAGATGTGATATCCAACTCCTTCCATTCCAATCCTGAGACCCGTCCTATAGCATGAGATGTGATATCCAACTACTTCCCATTCCAATCCTGAGACCCTTCCTATAGCATGAGATGTGATATCTCAATGCTTCTAATACCAAACCTGAGATCCTTCCTCTAACATGAAATGTGATATCCAACTCCTTCCCTTTCCAAACCTAAGAGCCTATCTATAGCATGAGATGTGATATCCAAGTCCTTCCCATTCCAATCCTTAGACCCTTCCTACAGCATGCAATATGATATCTCAATGATTCTAATAACAAACCTGAGACCCATACTATGGCATGAGATGTGATATCAAACTCCTTTCCATTCCAATCCTGAGACCCTTCCTATAGCTTGAGGTGTGATATCCAACTCCTTCCCATTCCAATTCTGAGACCCTTCTTATACCATGAGACTTGATATCTCAATGCTTCTAATACCAAACCTGAGACCCGTCCTATAACATGAGATGTGATATCCAAATCCTTCCCCTTCCAAACCTTAGACCCTTCCTTTATCATGAGATGTGGTATCCAACTCCTTCCCATTCCAATCCTGAGACCCTTCCGATATCATGAGATTTGTTATCTCAATGCTTCTAATATCAAACTTGAGACCCTCCCTATAGCATGAGATGTGACATCCAAGTCCTTCCCATTCCAATCCTGAGACCCTTCCTATAGCATGAGATGTGATATCTCTATGCTTCTAATACCAAACCTGAGACCCTTCCTATAACATGAGATGGGATATCCAACTCCTTCCCATTCCAATCCTGAGACCCTTCCGATAGCAGAGATGTGATATCTCAATGCTTATACCAAACCTGAGACCCTTCCTATGGCCTGAGATGTCATATACAACTCCTTCCCATTCCAATCCTGAGACCCTTCCTTTAGCATGAGATGTGATATCTCAATGCTTATACCAAATCTGAGACCCTTCCTATAGCATGAGATGTGATATCCAAATCCTTCCCATTCCAATCCTGAGACCCTTCCTATAGCATGAGATGTGATATCTCAATGCTTATACCTAACCTGAGAGCCTACCTATAGCATGAGATGTGATATCCAAGTCCATCCCATTCCAATCCTTAGACCCTTCCTACAGCATGCAATGTGATATCTCAATGATTCTAATACCAAACCAGAGACTCTTACTATAACATGAGATGGGATATCCAACTCCTTCCCATTCCAATCCTGAGCCGCTTCCGATAGCAGAGATGTGATATCTCAATGCTTATACCAAACCTGAGACCCTTCCTATAACATGAGATGTGATATCCAACTCCTTCCCGTTCCAAACCTGAGACACTAACTATAGCATATGTGATATCCAACTCCTTCCCATTCCAAACATGAGACCCTTCCTATAGCAAGAAAGTAATATCCAACTCCTACCCATTCCAATCCTGAGACCCTTCCTATAGCAAGAGATGTGATATCCAAATCCTTCCCATTCCAATCCTGAGACCCTTCCTATAACATGAGATGTGATATCCAACTCCTTCCCATTCCAACCTGAGACACTTCCTATAGCATGAGAAGGGATATCCAACTCCTTCCCAATCCAATCCTGAGACCCTTCCGATAGCAGAGATGTGATATCTCAATGCTTATACCAAACCTGAGACCCTTCCTATGGCATGAGATGTGATATCCAACTCCTTGCCATTCAAATCCTGAGACCCTTCCTATAGCATGAGAAGGGATATCCAACTCCTTCCCAATCCAATCCTGAGACCCTTCCGATAGCAGAGACGTGATATCTCAATGCTTCTACCAAACCTGAGACCCTTCCTTTAGCATGAGATGTGATATCCAAATCCTTCACATTCCAATCCTGAGACCCTTCCTATAGCATGAGATGTGATATCTCAATGCTTCTAATACCAAACCTGAGATCCTTCCTATAACATGAGATGTGATATCCAATTCCTTCCCATTCCAAACCTGAGACCCTTCCTATTGGATGAGATGTGATATCCAACTCCTTCCCATTCCAACCCTGAGACCCTTCCTATAGCATGAGATGTGATGTCTCAATGCTTCTAATACCAAACCTGAGATCCTTCCTATAACATGAGATGTGATATCCAACTCCTTCCATTCCAATCCTGAGACCCGTCCTATAGCATGAGATGTGATATCTCAATGCTTATATCAAACCTGAGACCCTTCCTATAGCATGAGATGTGATATCCAACTACTTCCCATTCCAATCCTGAGACCCTTCCTATAGCATGCGATGTGATATCTCAATGCTTCTAATAACAAACCTGAGATCCTTCCTCTAACATGAAATGTGATATCCAACTCCTTCCCTTTCCAAACCTAAGAGCCTATCTATAGCATGAGATGTGATATCCAAGTCCTTCCCATTCCAACCCTTAGACCCTTCCTACAGCATGCAATATGATATCTCAATGATTCTAATAACAAACCTGAGACCCGTCCTATAACATGAGATGGGATATCCAACTCCTTCCCATTCCAATCCTGAGACACTTCCGATAGCAGAGATGTGATATCTCAATGCTTATACCAAACCTGAGACCCTTCCTATAACATGAGATGTGATATCCAAATCCTTCCCATTCCAAACCTGAGACCCTTCCTTTAGCATGAGATGTGATATCCAAATCCTTCCCGTTCCAAACCTGAGACCCTTCCTTTAGCATGAGATGTGATATCCAGCTCCTTCCCATTCCAATCCTGAGACACTTCCGATAGCATGAGATGTGATATTTCAATGCTTCTAATATCAAAACTGAGACCCTCCCTATAGCATGATATGTGATATCTAAGTCCTTCCCATTCCAATCCTGAGACACTCCCTAAAGCATGAGATGTGATATCCAACTCTTTCCCATTCCAATCCTGAGACCCTTCATATAGCATGAGATATGATATCTCAATACTTCTAATACCAAACGTGAGATCCTTCCGATAACATGAGATGTGATATCCAAATCCTTCCCCTTCCAAACCTGAGACCCTCCCTTTAGCATGAGATGTGATATCCAACTCCTTCCCATTCCAATCCTGAGACCCTTCTGATAGCATGAGATGTGATATCTCAATGCTTCTAATACCAAACCTGAGATCCTTCCGATAGCATGAGATGTGATATCTCAATGCTTCTAATACCAAACCTGAAATCCTTCCTATAACATGAGATGTGATATCCAAATCCTTCCCCTTCCAAACCTGAGACCCTCCCTTTAGCATGAGATGTGATATCCAACTCCTTCCCATTCCATTCCTGAGACCCTTCTGATAGCATGAGATGTGATATCTCAATGCCTCTAATACCAAACCTGAGATCCTACCTCTAACATGAAATGTGATATCCAGCTCTTTCCCCTTCCAAACCTGAGAGCCTTCCTATAGCATGAGATGTGATATCCAAGTCCTTCCCATTCCAATCCTGAGACCCTTCCTATAGCTTGAGATGTGATATCCAACTCCTTCCCATTCCAATTCTGAGACCCTTCCTATACTCTGAGACTTGATATCTCAATGCTTCTAATACCAAACCTGAGACCCGTAATATAACATGAATTGTGATATCCAAATCCTTCCCCTTCCAAACCTTAGACCCTTCCTTTATCATGAGATGTGATATCCAACTCCTTCCCATTCCAATCCTGAGACGCTTCCGATATCATGAGATGTGATATCTCAAAGCTTCTAATATCAAACTTGAGACCCTCCCTATAGCATGAGATGTGATATCCAAGTCCTTCCCATTCCAATCCTGAGACCCTTCCTATAGCATGAGATGTGATATCTCAATGCTTCTAATACCAAACCTGAGACCCATCCTATAACATGAGATGGGAATATCCAACTCCTTCCCATTCCAATCCTGAGACCCTTCCGATAGCAGAGATGTGATATCTCAATGCTTATACCAAACCTGAGACCCTTCCTATGGCATGAGATGTGATATCCAACTCCTTGCCATTCAAATCCCGAGACCCTTCCTATAGCATGAGAAGGGATATCCAACTCCTTCCCAATCCAATCCTGAGACCCTTCCGATAGCAGAGACGTGATATCTCAATGCTTCTACCAAACCTGAGACCCTTCCTTTAGCATGAGATGTGATATCCAAATCCTTCACATTCCAATCCTGAGACCCTTCCTATAGCATGAGATGTGATATCTCAATGCTTCTAATACCAAACCTGAGATCCTTCCTATAACATGAGATGTGATATCCAATTCCTTCCCATTCCAAACCTGAGACCCTTCCTATTGGATGAGATGTGATATCCAACTCCTTCCCATTCCAACCCTGAGACCCTTCCTATAGCATGAGATGTGATGTCGCAATGCTTCTAATACCAAACCTGAGATCCTTCCTATAACATGAGATGTGATATCCAACTCCTTCCATTCCAATCCTGAGACCCGTCCTATAGCATGAGATGTGATATCTCAATGCTTATACCAAACCTGAGACCCTTCCTATAGCATGAGATGTGATATCCAACTACTTCCCATTCCAATCCTGAGATCCTTCCTATAGCATGAGATGTGATATCTCAATGCTTCTAATACCAAACCTGAGATCCTTCCTCTAACATGAAATGTGATATCCAACTCCTTCCCTTTCCAAACCTAAGAGCCTATCTATAGCATGAGATGTGATATCCAAGTCCTTCCCATTCCAATCCTTAGACCCTTCCTACAGCATGCAATATGATATCTCAATGATTCTAATAACAAACCTGAGACCCGTCCTATAGCATGAGATATGATATCCAAGTCCTTCCCATTCCAATCCTGAGACCCTTCCTATAACATGAAATGCGATATCCAACTCCTTCCCATTCCAACCTGAGACCCTTCCTATAGCATGAGATGGGATATCCAACTTCTTCCAAATCCAATACTGATACCCTTCCGATAGCATGAGATGTGATATCCCTCTGCTTCTACCAAACCTGAGACCCATACTATGGCATGAGATGTGATATCAAACTCCTTCCCATTCCAATCCTGAGACCCTTCCTATAGCTTGAGGTGTGATATCCAACTCCTTCCCATTCCAACCTGAGACACTTCCTATAGCATGAGAAGGGATATCCAACTCCTTCCCAATCCAATCCTGAGACCCTTCCGATAGCAGAGATGTGATATCTCAATGCTTATACCAAACCTGAGACCCTTCCTATGGCATGAGATGTGATATCCAACTCCTTGCCATTCAAATCCTGAGACCCTTCCTATAGCATGAGAAGGGATATCCAACTCCTTCCCAATCCAATCCTGAGACCCTTCCGATAGCAGAGACGTGATATCTCAATGCTTCTACCAAACCTGAGACCCTTCCTTTAGCATGAGATGTGATATCCAAATCCTTCACATTCCAATCCTGAGACCCTTCCTATAGCATGAGATGTGATATCTCAATGCTTCTAATACCAAACCTGAGATCCTTCCTATAACATGAGATGTGATATCCAATTCCTTCCCATTCCAAACCTGAGACCCTTCCTATTGGATGAGATGTGATATCCAACTCCTTCCCATTCCAACCCTGAGACCCTTCCTATAGCATGAGATGTGATGTCTCAATGCTTCTAATACCAAACCTGAGATCCTTCCTATAACATGAGATGTGATATCCAACTCCTTCCATTCCAATCCTGAGACCCGTCCTATAGCATGAGATGTGATATCTCAATGCTTATACCAAACCTGAAACCCTTCCTATAGCATGAGATGTGATATCCAACTACTTCCCATTCCAATCCTGAGACCCTTCCTATAGCATGAGATGTGATATCTCAATGCTTCTAATAACAAACCTGAGATCCTTCCTCTAACATGAAATGTGATATCCAACTCCTTCGCTTCCCAAACCTAAGAGCCTATCTATAGCATGAGATGTGATATCCAAGTCCTTCCCATTCCAACCCTTAGACCCTTCCTACAGCATGCAATATGATATCTCAATGATTCTAATAACAAACCTGAGACCCGTCCTATAACATGAGATGGGATATCCAACTCCTTCCCATTCCAATCCTGAGACACTTCCGATAGCAGAGATGTGATATCTCAATGCTTATACCAAACCTGAGACCCTTCCTATAACATGAGATGTGATATCCAAATCCTTCCCGTTCCAAACCTGAGACCCTTCCTTTAGCATGAGATGTGATATCCAAATCCTTCCCGTTCCAAACCTGAGACCCTTCCTTTAGCATGAGATGTGATATCCAGCTCCTTCCCATTCCAATCCTGAGACACTTCCGATAGCATGAGATGTGATATTTCAATGCTTCTAATATCAAAACTGAGACCCTCCCTATAGCATGATATGTGATATCTAAGTCCTTCCCATTCCAATCCTGAGACACTCCCTAAAGCATGAGATGTGATATCCAACTCTTTCCCATTCCAATCCTGAGACCCTTCATATAGCATGAGATATGATATCTCAATACTTCTAATACCAAACGTGAGATCCTTCCGATAACATGAGATGTGATATCCAACTCCTTCCATTCCAATCCTGAGACCCGTCCTATAGCATGAGATGTGATATCTCAATGCTTATACCAAACCTGAGACCCTTCCTATAGCATGAGATGTGATATCCAACTACTTCCCATTCCAATCCTGAGACCCTTCCTATAGCATGAGATGTGATATCTCAATGCTTCTAATACCAAACCTGAGATCCTTCCTCTAACATGAAATGTGATATCCAACTCCTTCCCTTTCCAAACCTAAGAGCCTATCTATAGCATGAGATGTGATATCCAAGTCCTTCCCATTCCAATCCTTAGACCCTTCCTACAGCAATGCAATATGATATCTCAATGATTCTAATAGCAAACCTGAGACCCGTCCTATAGCATGAGATATGATATCCAAGTCCTTCCCATTCCAATCCTGAGACCCTTCCTATAACATGAAATGTGATATCCAACTCCTTCCCATTCCAACCTGAGACCCCTCCTATAGCATGAGATGGGATATCCAACTTCTTCCAAATCCAATACTGATACCCTTCCGATAGCATGAGATGTGATATCCCAATGCTTCTACCAAACCTGAGACCCATACTATGGCATGAGATGTGATATCAAACTCCTTTCCATTCCAATCCTGAGACCCTTCCTATAGCTTGAGGTGTGATATCCAACTCCTTCCCATTCCAATTCTGAGACCCTTCTTATACCATGAGACTTGATATCTCAATGCTTCTAATACCAAACCTGAGACCCGTCCTATAACATGAGATGTGATATCCAAATCCTTCCCCTTCCAAACCTTAGACCCTTCCTTTATCATGAGATGTGGTATCCAACTCCTTCCCATTCCAATCCTGAGACCCTTCCGATATCATGAGATGTGTTATCTCAATGCTTCTAATATCAAACTTGAGACCCTCCCTATAGCATGAGATGTGACATCCAAGTCCTTCCCATTCCAATCCTGAGACCCTTCCTATAGCATGAGATGTGATATCTCTATGCTTCTAATACCAAACCTGAGACCCTTCCTATAACATGAGATGGGATATCCAACTCCTTCCCATTCCAATCCTGAGACCCTTCCGATAGCAGAGATGTGATATCTCAATGCTTATACCAATCCTGAGACCCTTCCTATAGCATGAGATGTGATATCTCAATGCTTCTAATACCAAACCTGAGATCCTTCCTCTAACATGAAATGTGATATCCAACTCCTTCCCTTTCCAAACCTAAGAGCCTATCTATAGCATGAGATGTGATATCCAAGTCCTTCCCATTCCAATCCTTAGACCCTTCCTACAGCATGCAATATGATATCTCAATGATTCTAATAGCAAACCTGAGACCCGTCCTATAGCATGAGATATGATATCCAAGTCCTTCCCATTCCAATCCTGAGACCCTTCCTATAACATGAAATGTGATATCCAACTCCTTCCCATTCCAACCTGAGACCCCTCCTTAGCATGAGATGGGATATCCAACTTCTTCCAAATCCAATACTGATACCCTTCCGATAGCATGAGATGTGATATCCCAATGCTTCTACCAAACCTGAGACCCATACTATGGCATGAGATGTGATATCAAACTCCTTTCCATTCCAATCCTGAGACCCTTCCTATAGCTTGAGGTGTGATATCCAACTCCTTCCCATTCCAATTCTGAGACCCTTCTTATACCATGAGACTTGATATCTCAATGCTTCTAATACCAAACCTGAGACCCGTCCTATAACATGAGATGTGATATCCAAATCCTTCCCCTTCCAAACCTTAGACCCTTCCTTTATCATGAGATGTGGTATCCAACTCCTTCCCATTCCAATCCTGAGACCCTTCCGATATCATGAGATGTGTTATCTCAATGCTTCTAATATCAAACTTGAGACCCTCCCTATAGCATGAGATGTGACATCCAAGTCCTTCCCATTCCAATCCTGAGACCCTTCCTATAGCATGAGATGTGATATCTCTATGCTTCTAATACCAAACCTGAGACCCTTCCTATAACATGAGATGGGATATCCAACTCCTTCCCATTCCAATCCTGAGACCCTTCCGATAGCAGAGATGTGATATCTCAATGCTTATACCAAACCTGAGACCCTTCCTATGGCCTGAGATGTCATATACAACTCCTTCCCATTCCAATCCTGAGACCCTTCCTTTAGCATGAGATGTGATATCTCAATGCTTATACCAAATCTGAGACCCTTCCTATAGCATGAGATGTGATATCCAAATCCTTCCCATTCCAATCCTGAGACCCTTCCTATAGCATGAGATGTGATATCTCAATGCTTATACCAAACCTGAGAGCCTACCTATAGCATGAGATGTGATATCCAAGTCCATCCCATTCCAATCCTTAGACCCTTCCTACAGTATGCAATGTGATATCTCAATGATTCTAATACCAAACCAGAGACTCTTACTATAACATGAGATGGGATATCCAACTCCTTCCCATTCCAATCCTGAGCCGCTTCCGATAGCAGAGATGTGATATCTCAATGCTTATACCAAACCTGAGACCCTTCCTATAACATGAGATGTGATATCCAACTCCTTCCCGTTCCAAACCTGAGACACTAACTATAGCATATGTGATATCCAACTCCTTCCCATTCCAAACATGAGACCCTTCCTATAGCAAGAAAGTAATATCCAACTCCTACCCATTCCAATCCTGAGACCCTTCCTATAGCAAGAGATGTGATATCCAAATCCTTCCCATTCCAATCCTGAGACCCTTCCTATAACATGAGATGTGATATCCAACTCCTTCCCATTCCAACCTGAGACACTTCCTATAGCATGAGAAGGGATATCCAACTCCTTCCCAATCTAATCCTGAGACCCTTCCGATAGCAGAGATGTGATATCTCAATGCTTATACCAAACCTGAGACCCTTCCTATGGCATGAGATGTGATATCCAACTCCTTGCCATTCAAATCCTGAGACCCTTCCTATAGCATGAGAAGGGATATCCAACTCCTTCCCAATCCAATCCTGAGACCCTTCCGATAGCAGAGACGTGATATCTCAATGCTTCTACCAAACCTGAGACCCTTCCTTTAGCATGAGATGTGATATCCAAATCCTTCACATTCCAATCCTGAGACCCTTCCTATAGCATGAGATGTGATATCTCAATGCTTCTAATACCAAACCTGAGATCCTTCCTATAACATGAGATGTGATATCCAATTCCTTCCCATTCCAAACCTGAGACCCTTCCTATTGGATGAGATGTGATATCCAACTCCTTCCCATTCCAACCCTGAGACCCTTCCTATAGCATGAGATGTGATGTCTCAATGCTTCTAATACCAAACCTGAGATCCTCCCTATAACATGAGATGTGATATCCAACTCCTTCCATTCCAATCCTGAGACCCGTCCTATAGCATGAGATGTGATATCTCAATGCTTATATCAAACCTGAGACCCTTCCTATAGCATGAGATGTGATATCCAACTACTTCCCATTCCAATCCTGAGACCCTTCCTATAGCATGAGATGTGATATCTCAATGCTTCTAATAACAAACCTGAGATCCTTCCTCTAACATGAAATGTGATATCCAACTCCTTCCCTTTCCAAACCTAAGAGCCTATCTATAGCATGAGATGTGATATCCAAGTCCTTCCCATTCCAACCCTTAGACCCTTCCTACAGCATGCAATATGATATCTCAATGATTCTAATAACAAACCTGAGACCCGTCCTATAACATGAGATGGGATATCCAACTCCTTCCCATTCCAATCCTGAGACACTTCCGATAGCAGAGATGTGATATCTCAATGCTTATACCAAACCTGAGACCCTTCCTATAACATGAGATGTGATATCCAAATCCTTCCCATTCCAAACCTGAGACCCTTCCATTAGCATGAGATGTGATATCCAAATCCTTCCCGTTCCAAACCTGAGACCCTTCCTTTAGCATGAGATGTGATATCCAGCTCCTTCCCATTCCAATCCTGAGACACTTCCGATAGCATGAGATGTGATATTTCAATGCTTCTAATATCAAAACTGAGACCCTCCCTATAGCATGATATGTGATATCTAAGTCCTTCCCATTCCAATCCTGAGACACTCCCTAAAGCATGAGATGTGATATCCAACTCTTTCCCATTCCAATCCTGAGACCCTTCATGTAGCATGAGATATGATATCTCAATACTTCTAATACCAAACGTGAGATCCTTCCGATAACATGAGATGTGATATCCAAATCCTTCCCCTTCCAAACCTGAGACCCTCCCTTTAGCATGAGATGTGATATCCAACTCCTTCCCATTCCAATCCTGAGACCCTTCTGATAGCATGAGATGTGATATCTCAATGCTTCTAATACCAAACCTGAGATCCTTCCGATAGCATGAGATGTGATATCGCAATGCTTCTAATACCAAACCTGAGATCCTTCCTATAACATGAGATGTGATATCCAAATCCTTCCCCTTCCAAACCTGAGACCCTCCCTTTAGCATGAGATGTGATATCCAACTCCTTCCCATTCCATTCCTGAAACCCTTCTGATAGCATGAGATGTGATATCTCAATGCCTCTAATACCAAACCTGAGATCCTACCTCTAACATGAAATGTGATATCCAGCTCTTTCCCCTTCCAAACCTGAGAGCCTTCCTATAGCATGAAATGTGATATCCAAGTCCTTCCCATTCCAATCCTGAGACCCTTCCTATAGCTTGAGATGTGATATCCAACTCCTTCCCATTCCAATTCTGAGACCCTTCCTATACTCTGAGACTTGATATCTCAATGCTTCTAATACCAAACCTGAGACCCGTAATATAACATGAATTGTGATATCCAAATCCTTCCCCTTCCAAACCTTAGACCCTTCCTTTATCATGAGATGTGATATCCAACTCCTTCCCATTCCAATCCTGAGACCCTTCCGATATCATGAGATGTGATATCTCAAAGCTTCTAATATCAAACTTGAGACCCTCCCTATAGCATGAGATGTGATATCCAAGTCCTTCCCATTCCAATCCTGAGACCCTTCCTATAGCATGAGATGTGATATCTCAATGCTTCTAATAACAAACCTGAGATCCTTCCTCTAACATGAAATGTGATATCCAACTCCTTCCCTTTCCAAACCTAAGAGCCTATCTATAGCATGAGATGTGATATCCAAGTCCTTCCCATTCCAACCCTTAGACCCTTCCTACAGCATGCAATATGATATCTCAATGATTCTAATAACAAACCTGAGACCCGTCCTATAACATGAGATGGGATATCCAACTCCTTCCCATTCCAATCCTGAGACACTTCCGATAGCAGAGATGTGATATCTCAATGCTTATACCAAACCTGAGACCCTTCCTATAACATGAGATGTGATATCCAAATCCTTCCCATTCCAAACCTGAGACCCTTCCTTTAGCATGAGATGTGATATCCAAATCCTTCCCGTTCCAAACCTGAGACCCTTCCTTTAGCATGAGATGTGATATCCCGCTCCTTCCCATTCCAATCCTGAGACACTTCCGATAGCATGAGATGTGATATTTCAATGCTTCTAATATCAAAACTGAGACCCTCCCTATAGCATGATATGTGATATCTAAGTCCTTCCCATTCCAATCCTGAGACACTCCCTAAAGCATGAGATGTGATATCCAACTCTTTCCCATTCCAATCCTGAGACCCTTCATATAGCATGAGATATGATATCTCAATACTTCTAATACCAAACGTGAGATCCTTCCGATAACATGAGATGTGATATCCAAATCCTTCCCCTTCCAAACCTGAGACCCTCCCTTTAGCATGAGATGTGATATCCAACTCCTTCCCATTCCAATCCTGAGACCCTTCTGATAGCATGAGATGTGATATCTCAATGCTTCTAATACCAAACCTGAGATCCTTCCGATAGCATGAGATGTGATATCGCAATGCTTCTAATACCAAACCTGAGATCCTTCCTATAACATGAGATGTGATATCCAAATCCTTCCCCTTCCAAACCTGAGACCCTCCCTTTAGCATGAGTTGTGATATCCAACTCCTTCCCATTCCATTCCTGAAACCCTTCTGATAGCATGAGATGTGATATCTCAATGCCTCTAATACCAAACCTGAGATCCTACCTCTAACATGAAATGTGATATCCAGCTCTTTCCCCTTCCAAACCTGAGAGCCTTCCTATAGCATGAGATGTGATATCCAAGTCCTTCCCATTCCAATCCTGAGACCCTTCCTATAGCTTGAGATGTGATATCCAACTCCTTCCCATTCCAATTCTGAGACCCTTCCTATACTCTGAGACTTGATATCTCAATGCTTCTAATACCAAACCTGAGACCCGTAATATAACATGAATTGTGATATCCAAATCCTTCCCCTTCCAAACCTTAGACCCTTCCTTTATCATGAGATGTGATAATCAAACTCCTTCCCATTCCAATCCTGAGACCCTTCCGATATCATGAGATGTGATATCTCAAAGCTTCTAATATCAAACTTGAGACCCTCCCTATAGCATGAGATGTGATATCCAAGTCCTTCCCATTCCAATCCTGAGACCCTTCCTATAGCATGAGATGTGATATCTCAATGCTTCTAATACCAAACCTGAGACCCTTCCTATAACATGAGATGGGAATATCCAACTCCTTCCCATTCCAATCCTGAGACCCTTCCGATAGCAGAGATGTGATATCTCAATGCTTATACCAAACCTGAGACCCTTCCTATGGCATGAGATGTGATATCCAACTCCTTGCCATTCAAATCCCGAGACCCTTCCTATAGCATGAGAAGGGATATCCAACTCCTTCCCAATCCAATCCTGAGACCCTTCCGATAGCAGAGACGTGATATCTCAATGCTTCTACCAAACCTGAGACCCTTCCTTTAGCATGAGATGTGATATCCAAATCCTTCACATTCCAATCCTGAGACCCTTCCTATAGCATGAGATGTGATATCTCAATGCTTCTAATACCAAACCTGAGATCCTTCCTATAACATGAGATGTGATATCCAATTCCTTCCCATTCCAAACCTGAGACCCTTCCTATTGGATGAGATGTGATATCCAACTCCTTCCCATTCCAACCCTGAGACCCTTCCTATAGCATGAGATGTGATGTCTCAATGCTTCTAATACCAAACCTGAGATCCTTCCTATAACATGAGATGTGATATCCAACTCCTTCCATTCCAATCCTGAGACCCGTCCTATAGCATGAGATGTGATATCTCAATGCTTATACCAAACCTGAGACCCTTCCTATAGCATGAGATGTGATATCCAACTACTTCCCATTCCAATCCTGAGACCCTTCCTATAGCATGAGATGTGATATCTCAATGCTTCTAATACCAAACCTGAGATCCTTCCTCTAACATGAAATGTGATATCCAACTCCTTCCCTTTCCAAACCTAAGAGCCTATCTATAGCATGAGATGTGATATCCAAGTCCTTCCCATTCCAATCCTTAGACCCTTCCTACAGCATGCAATATGATATCTCAATGATTCTAATAACAAACCTGAGACCCGTCCTATAGCATGAGATATGATATCCAAGTCCTTCCCATTCCAATCCTGAGACCCTTCCTATAACATGAAATGTGATATCCAACTCCTTCCCATTCCAACCTGAGACCCTTCCTATAGCATGAGATGGGATATCCAACTTCTTCCAAATCCAATACTGATACCCTTCCGATAGCATGAGATGTGATATCCCTCTGCTTCTACCAAACCTGAGACCCATACTATGGCATGAGATGTGATATCAAACTCCTTCCCATTCCAATCCTGAGACCCTTCCTATAGCTTGAGGTGTGATATCCAACTCCTTCCCATTCCAATTCTGAGACCCTTCTTATACCATGAGACTTGATATCTCAATGCTTCTAATACCAAACCTGAGACCCTTCCTATAACATGAGATGTGATATCCAACTCCTTCCCATTCCAACCTGAGACACTTCCTATAGCATGAGAAGGGATATCCAACTCCTTCCCAATCCAATCCTGAGACCCTTCCGATAGCAGAGATGTGATATCTCAATGCTTATACCAAACCTGAGACCCTTCCTATGGCATGAGATGTGATATCCAACTCCTTGCCATTCAAATCCTGAGACCCTTCCTATAGCATGAGAAGGGATATCCAACTCCTTCCCAATCCAATCCTGAGACCCTTCCGATAGCAGAGACGTGATATCTCAATGCTTCTACCAAACCTGAGACCCTTCCTTTAGCATGAGATGTGATATCCAAATCCTTCACATTCCAATCCTGAGACCCTTCCTATAGCATGAGATGTGATATCTCAATGCTTCTAATACCAAACCTGAGATCCTTCCTATAACATAAGATGTGATATCCAATTCCTTCCCATTCCAAACCTGAGACCCTTCCTATTGGATGAGAGGTGATATCCAACTCCTTCCCATTCCAACCCTGAGACCCTTCCTAGAGCATGAGATGTGATGTCTCAATGCTTCTAATACCAAACCTGAGATCCTTCCTATAACATGAGATGTGATATCCAACTCCTTCCATTCCAATCCTGAGACCCGTCCTATAGCATTAGATGTGATATCTCAATGCTTATACCAAACCTGAGACCCTTCCTATAGCATGAGATGTGATATCCAACTACTTCCCATTCCAATCCTGAGACCCTTCCTATAGCATGAGATGTGATATCTCAATGCTTCTAATACCAAACCTGAGATCCTTCCTCTAACATGAAATGTGATATCCAACTCCTTCCCTTTCCAAACCTAAGAGCCTATCTATAGCATGAGATGTGATATCCAAGTCCTTCCCATTCCAACCCTTAGACCCTTCCTACAGCATGCAATATGATATCTCAATGATTCTAATAACAAACCTGAGACCCGTCCTATAACATGAGATGGGATATCCAACTCCTTCCCATTCCAATCCTGAGACACTTCCGATAGCAGAGATGTGATATCTCAATGCTTATACCAAACCTGGGACCCTTCCTATAACATGAGATGTGATATCCAAATCCTTCCCGTTCCAAACCTGAGACCCTTCCTTTAGCATGAGATGTGATATCCAGCTCCTTCCCATTCCAATCCTGAGACACTTCCGATAGCATGAGATGTGATATCTCAATGCTTCTAATATCAAAACTGAGACCCTCCCTATAGCATGATATGTGATATCTAAGTCCTTCCCATTCCAATCCTGAGACACTCCCTATAGCATGAGATGTGATATCCAACTCTTTCCCATTCCAATCCTGAGACCCTTCCTATAGCATGAGATATGATATCTCAATACTTCTAATACCAAACGTGAGATCCTTCCGATAACATGAGATGTGATATCCAAATCCTTCCCCTTCTAAACCTGAGACCCTCCCTTTAGCATGAGATGTGATATCCAACTCCTTCCCATTCCAATCCTGAGACCCTTCTGATAGCATGAGATGTGATATCTCAATGCTTCTAATACCAAACCTGAGATCCTTCCGATAGCATAAGATGTGATATCTCAATGCTTCTAATACCAAACCTGAGATCCTTCCTATAACATGAGATGTGATATCCAAATCCTTCCCCTTCCAAACCTGAGACCCTCCCTTTAGCATGAGATGTGATATCCAACTCCTTCCCATTCCATTCCTGAGACCCTTCTGATAGCATGAGATGTGATATCTCAATGCCTCTAATACCAAACCTGAGATCCTACCTCTAACATGAAATGTGATATCCAACTCTTTCCCCTTCCAAACCTGAGAGCCTTCCTATAGCATGAGATGTGATATCCAAGTCCTTCCCATTCCAATCCTGAGACCCTTCCTATAGCTTGAGATGTGATATCCAACTCCTTCCCATTCCAATTCTGAGACCCTTCCTATACTCTGAGACTTGATATCTCAATGCTTCTAATACCAAACCTGAGACCCGTAATATAACATGAGATGTGATATCCAAATCCTTCCCCTTCCAAACCTTAGACCCTTCCTTTATCATGAGATGTGATATCCAACTCCTTCCCATTCCAATCCTGAGACCCTTCCGATATCATGAGATGTGATATCTCAAAGCTTCTAATATCAAACTTGAGACCCTCCCTATAGCATGAGATGTGATATCCAAGTCCTTCCCATTCCAATCCTGAGACCCTTCCTATAGCATGAGATGTGATATCTCAATGCTTCTAATACCAAACCTGAGACCCTTCCTATAACATGAGATGGGAATATCCAACTCCTTCCCATTCCAATCCTGAGACCCTTCCGATAGCAGAGATGTGATATCTCAATGCTTATACCAAACCTGAGACCCTTCCTATGGCATGAGATGTGATATCCAACTCCTTGCCATTCCAATCCTGAGACCCTTCCTATAGCATGAGAAGGGATATCCAACTCCTTCCCAATCCAATCCTGAGACTCTTCCGATAGCAGAGACGTGATATCTCAATGCTTCTACCAAACCTGAGAACCTTCCTTTAGCATGAGATGTGATATCCAAATCCTTCACATTCCAATCCTGAGACCCTTCCTATAGCATGAGATGTGATATCTCAATGCTTCTAATACCAAACCTGAGATCCTTCCTATAACATGAGATGTGATATCCAATTCCTTCCCATTCCAAACCTGAGACCCTTCCTATTGGATGAGATGTGATATCCAACTCCTTCCCATTCCAACCCTGAGACCCTTCCTATAGCATGAGATGTGATGTCTCAATGCTTCTAATACCAAACCTGAGATCCTTCCTATAACATGAGATGTGATATCCAACTCCTTCCATTCCAATCCTGAGACCCGTCCTATAGCATGAGATGTGATATCTCAATGCTTATACCAAACCTGAGACCCTTCCTATAGCATGAGATGTGATATCTCAATGCTTCTAATACCAAACCTGAGATCCTTCCTCTAACATGAAATGTGATATCCAACTCCTTCCCTTTCCAAACCTAAGAGCCTATCTATAGCATGAGATGTGATATCCAAGTCCTTCCCATTCCAATCCTTAGACTCTTCCTACAGCATGCAATATGATATCTCAATGATTCTAATAACAAACCTGAGACCCGTCCTATAGCATGAGATATGATATCCAAGTCCTTCCCATTCCAATCCTGAGACCCTTCCTATAACATGAAATGTGATATCCAACTCCTTCCCATTCCAACCTGAGACCCTTCCTATAGCATGAGATGGGATATCCAACTTCTTCCAAATCCAATACTGATACCCTTCCGATAGCATGAGATGTGATATCCCAATGCTTCTACCAAACCTGAGACCCATACTATGGCATGAGATGTGATATCAAACTCCTTCCCATTCCAATCCTGAGACCCTTCCTATAGCTTGAGGTGTGATATCCAACTCCTTCCCATTCCAATTCTGAGACCCTTCTTATACCATGAGACTTGATATCTCAATGCTTCTAAAACCAAACCTGAGACCCGTCCTATAACATGAGATGTGATATCCAAATCCTTCCCCTTCCAAACCTTAGACCCTTCCTTTATCATGAGATGTGGTATCCAACTCCTTCCCATTCCAATCCTGAGACCCTTCCGATATCATGAGATTTGTTATCTCAATGCTTCTAATATCAAACTTGAGACCCTCCCTATAGCATGAAATGTGACATCCAAGTCCTTCTCATTCCAATCCTGAGACCCTTCCTATAGCATGAGATGTGATATCTCTATGCTTCTAATACCAAACCTGAGACCCTTCCTATAACATGAGATGGGATATCCAACTCCTTCCCATTCCAATCCTGAGACCCTTCCTTTAGCATGAGATGTGATATCTCAATGCTTATACCAAATCTGAGACCCTTCCTATAGCATGAGATGTGATATCCAAATCCTTCCCATTCCAATCCTGAGACCCTTCCTATAGCATGAGATGCGATATCTCAATGCTTATACCAAACCTGAGAGCCTACCTATAGCATGAGATGTGATATCCAAGTCCATCCCATTCCAATCCTTAGACCCTTCCTACAGCATGCAATGTGATATCTCAATGATTCTAATACCAAACCAGAGACTCTTACTATAACATGAGATGGGATATCCAACTCCTTCCCATTCCAATCCTGAGCCGCTTCCGATAGCAGAGATGTGATATCTCAATGCTTATACCAAACCTGAGACCCTTCCTATAACATGAGATGTGATATCCAACTCCTTCCCGTTCCAAACCTGAGACACTAACTATAGCATATGTGATATCCAACTCCTTCCCATTCCAAACATGAGACCCTTCCTATAGCAAGAAAGTAATATCCAACTCCTACCCATTCCAATCCTGAGACCCTTCCTATAGCAAGAGATGTGATATCCAAATCCTTCCCATTCCAATCCTGAGACCCTTCCTATAACATGAGATGTGATATCCAACTCCTTCCCATTCCAACCTGAGACACTTCCTATAGCATGAGAAGGGATATCCAACTCCTTCCCAATCCAATCCTGAGACCCTTTCCGATAGCAGAGATGTGATATCTCAATGCTTATACCAAACCCGAGACCCTTCCTATGGCATGAGATGTGATATCCAACTCCTTGCCATTCAAATCCTGAGACCCTTCCTATAGCATGAGAAGGGATATCCAACTCCTTCCCAATCCAATCCTGAGACCCTTCCGATAGCAGAGACGTGATATCTCAATGCTTCTACCAAACCTGAGACCCTTCCTTTAGCATGAGATGTGATATCCAAATCCTTCACATTCCAATCCTGAGACCCTTCCTATAGCATGAGATGTGATATCTCAATGCTTCTAATACCAAACCTGAGATCCTTCCTATAACATGAGATGTGATATCCAATTCCTTCCCATTCCAAACCTGAGACCCTTCCTATTGGATGAGATGTGATATCCAACTCCTTCCCATTCCAACCCTGAGACCCTTCCTATAGCATGAGATGTGATGTCTCAATGCTTCTAATACCAAACCTGAGATCCTTCCTATAACATGAGATGTGATATCCAACTCCTTCCATTCCAATCCTGAGACCCGTCCTATAGCATGAGATGTGATATCTCAATGCTTATACCAAACCTGAGACCGTTCCTATAGCATGAGATGTGATATCCAACTACTTCCCATTCCAATCCTGAGACCCTTCCTATAGCATGAGATGTGATATCTCAATGCTTCTAATACCAAACCTGAGATCCTTCCTCTAACATGAAATGTGATATCCAACTCCTTCCCTTTCCAAACCTAAGAGCCTATCTATAGCATGAGATGTGATATCCAAGTCCTTCCCATTCCAACCCTTAGACCCTTCCGATAGCAGAGATGTGATATCTCAATGCTTATACCAAACCTGAGACCCTTCCTATAACATGAGATGTGATATCCAAATCCTTCCCGTTCCAAACCTGAGACCCTTCCTTTAGCATGAGATGTGATATCCAAATCCTTCCCGTTCCAAACCTGAGACCCTTCCTTTAGCATGAGATGTGATATCCAGCTCCTTCCCATTCCAATCCTGAGACACTTCCGATAGTATGAGATGTGATATCTCAATGCTTCTAATATCAAAACTGAGACCCTCCCTATAGCATGATATGTGATATCTAAGTCCTTCCCATTCCAATCCTGAGACACTCCCTAAAGCATGAGATGTGATATCCAACTCTTTCCCATTCCAATCCTGAGACCCTTCATATAGCATGAGATATGATATCTCAATACTTCTAATACCAAACGTGAGATCCTTCCGATAACATGAGATGTGATATCCAAATCCTTCCCCTTCCAAACCTGAGACCCTCCCTTTAGCATGAGATGTGATATCCAACTCCTTCCCATTCCAATCCTGAGACCCTTCTGATAGCATGAGATGTGATATCTCAATGCTTCTAATACGAAACCTGAGATCCTTCCGATAGCATGAGATGTGATATCTCAATGCTTCTAATACCAAACCTGAGATCCTTCCTATAACATGAGATGTGATATCCAAATCCTTCCCCTTCCAAACCTGAGACCCTCCCTTTAGCATGAGATGTGATATCCAACTCCTTCCCATTCCATTCCTGAGACCCTTCTGATAGCATGAGATGTGATATCTCAAATCCTCTAATACCAAACCTGAGATCCTACCTCTAACATGAAATGTGATATCCAACTCTTTCCCCTTCCAAACCTGAGAGCCTTCCTATAGCATGAGATGTGATATCCAAGTCCTTCCCATTCCAATCCTGAGACCCTTCCTATAGCTTGAGATGTGATATCCAACTCCTTCCCATTGCAATTCTGAGACCCTTCCTATACTCTGAGACTTGATATCTCAATGCTTCTAATACCAAACCTGAGACCCGTAATATAACATGAGATGTGATATCCAAATCCTTCCCCTTCCAAACCTTAGACCCTTCCTTTATCATGAGATGTGATATCCAACTCCTTCCCATTCCAATCCTGAGACCCTTCCGATATCATGAGATGTGATATCTCAAAGCTTCTAATATCAAACTTGAGACCCTCCCTATAGCATGAGATGTGATATCCAAGTCCTTCCCATTCCAATCCTGAGACCCTTCCTATAGCATGAGATGTGATATCTCAATGCTTCTAATACCAAACCTGAGACCCTTCCTATAACATGAGATGGGAATATCCAACTCCTTCCCATTCCAATCCTGAGACCCTTCCGATAGCAGAGATGTGATATCTCAATGCTTATACCAAACCTGAGACCCTTCCTATGGCATGAGATGTGATATCCAACTCCTTGCCATTCAAATCCTGAGACCCTTCCTATAGCATGAGAAGGGATATTTAACTCCTTCCCAATCCAATCCTGAGACCCTTCCGATAGCAGAGACGTGATATCTCAATGCTTCTACCAAACCTGAGACCCTTCCTTTAGCATGAGATGTGATATCCAAATCCTTCACATTCCAATCCTGAGACCCTTCCTATAGCATGAGATGTGATATCTCAATGCTTCTAATACCAAACCTGAGATCCTTCCTATAACATGAGATGTGATATCCAATTCCTTCCCATTCCAAACCTGAGACCCTTCCTATTGGATGAGATGTGATATCCAACTCCTTCCCATTCCAACCCTGAGACCCTTCCTATAGCATGAGATGTGATGTCTCAATGCTTCTAATACCAAACCTGAGATCCTTCCTATAACATGAGATGTGATATCCAACTCCTTCCATTCCAATCCTGAGACCCGTCCTATAGCATGAGATGTGATATCTCAATGCTTATACCAAACCTGAGACCCTTCCTATAGCATGAGATGTGATATCCAACTACTTCCCATTCCAATCCTGAGACCCTTCCCATAGCATGAGATGTGATATCTCAATGCTTCTAATACCAAACCTGAGATCCTTCCTCTAACATGAAATGTGATATTCAACTCCTTCCCTTTCCAAACCTAAGAGCCTATCTATAGCATGAGATGTGATATCCAAGTCCTTCCCATTCCAATCCTTAGACCCTTCCTACAGCATGCAATACGATATCTCAATGATTCTAATAACAAACCTGAGACCCGTCCTATAGCATGAGATATGATATCCAAGTCCATCCCATTCCAATCCTGAGACCCTTCCTATAACATGAAATGTGATATCCAACTCCTTCCCATTCCAACCTGAGACCCTTCCTATAGCATGAGATGGGATATCCAACTTCTTCCAAATCCAATACTGATACCCTTCCGATAGCATGAGATGTGATATCCCAATGCTTCTACCAAACCTGAGACCCATACTATGGCATGAGATGTGATATCAAACTCCTTCCCATTCCAATCATGAGACCCTTCCTATAGCTTGAGGTGTGATATCCAACTCCTTCCCATTCCAATTCTGAGACCCTTCTTATACCATGAGACTTGATATCTCAATGCTTCTAATACCAAACCTGAGACCCTTCCTATAACATGAGATGTGATATCCAACTCCTTCCCATTCCAACCTGAGACACTTCCTATAGCATGAGAAGGGATATCCAACTCCTTCCCAATCCAATCCTGAGACCCTTCCGATAGCAGAGATGTGATATCTCAATGCTTATACCAAACCTGAGACCCTTCCTATGGCATGAGATGTGATATCCAACTCCTTGCCATTCAAATCCTGAGACCCTTCCTATAGCATGAGAAGGGATATCCAACTCCTTCCCAATCCAATCCTGAGACCCTTCCGATAGCAGAGACGTGATATCTCAATGCTTATACCAAACCTGAGACCCTTCCTTTAGCATGAGATGTGATATCCAAATCCTTCACATTCCAATCCTGAGACCCTTCCTATAGCATGAGATGTGATATCTCAATGCTTCTAATACCAAACCTGAGATACTTCCTATAACATAAGATGTGATATCCAATTCCTTCCCATTCCAAACCTGAGACCCTTCCTATTGGATGAGAGGTGATATCCAACTCCTTCCCATTCCAACCCTGAGACCCTTCCTATAGCATGAGATGTGATCTCTCAATGCTTGTAATACCAAACCTGAGATCCTTCCTATAACATGAGATGTGATATCCAACTCCTTCCATTCCAATCCTGAGACCCGTCCTATAGCATTAGATGTGATATCTCAATGCTTATACCAAACCTGAGGCCCTTCCTATAGCATGAGATGTGATATCCAACTACTTCCCATTCCAATCCTGAGACCCTTCCTATAGCATGAGATGTGATATCTCAATGCTTCTAATACCAAACCTGAGATCCTTCCTCTAACATGAAATGTGATATCCAACTCCTTCCCTTTCCAAACCTAAGAGCCTATCTATAGCATGAGATGTGATATCCAAGTCCTTCCCATTCCAACCCTTAGACCCTTCCTACAGCATGCAATATGATATCTCAATGATTCTAATAACAAACCTGAGACCCGTCCTATAACATGAGATGGGATATCCAACTCCTTCCCATTCCAATCCTGAGACACTTCCGATAGCAGAGATGTGATATCTCAATGCTTATACCAAACCTGAGACCCTTCCTATAACATGAGATGTGATATCCAAATCCTTCCCGTTCCAAACCTGAGACCCTTCCATTAGCATGAGATGTGATATCCAGCTCCTTCCCATTCCAATCCTGAGACACTTCCGATAGCATGAGATGTGATATCTCAATGCTTCAAATATCAAAACTGAGACCCTCCCTATAGCACGATATGTGATATCTAAGTCCTTCCCATTCCAATCCTGAGACACTCCCTATAGCATGAGATGTGATATCCAACTCTTTCCCATTCCAATCCTGAGACCCTTCCTATAGCATGAGATATGATATCTCAATACTTCTAATACCAAACGTGAGATCCTTCCGAAAACATGAGATGTGATATCCAAATCTTTCCCCTTCCAAACCTGAGACCCTCCCTTTAGCATGAGATGTGATATCCAACTCCTTCCCATTCCAATCCTGAGACCCTTCTGATAGCATGAGATGTGATATCTCAATGCTTCTAATACCAAACCTGAGATCCTTCCGATAGCATGAAATGTGATATCTCAATGCTTCTAATACCAAACCTGAGATCCTTCCTATAACATGAGATGTGATATCCAAATCCTTCCCCTTCCAAACCTGAGACCCTCCCTTTAGCATGAGATGTGATATCCAACTCCTTCCCATTCCATTCCTGAGACCCTTCTGATAGCATGAGATGTGATATCTCAATGCCTCTAATACCAAACCTGAGATCCTACCTCTAACATGAAATGTGATATCCAACTCTTTCCCCTTCCAAACCTGAGAGCCTTCCTATAGCATGAGATGTGATATCCAAGTCCTTCCCATTCCAATCCTGAGACCCTTCCTATAGCTTGAGATGTGATATCCAACTCCTTCCCATTCCAATTCTGAGACCCTTCCTATACTCTGAGACTTGATATCTCAATACTTCTAATACCAAACGTGAGATCCTTCCGAAAACATGATATGTGATATCCAAATCCTTCCCCTTCCAAACCTGAGACCCTCCCTTTAGCATGAGATGTGATATCCAACTCCTTCCCATTCCAATCCTGAGACCCTTCTGATAGCATGAGATGTGATATCTCAATGCTTCTAATACCAAACCTGAGATCCTTCCGATAGCATGAAATGTGATATCTCAATGCTTCTAATACCAAACCTGAGATCCTTCCTATAACATGAGATGTGATATCCAAATCCTTCCCCTTCCAAACCTGAGACCCTCCCTTTAGCATGAGATGTGATATCCAACTCCTTCCCATTCCATTCCTGAGACCCTTCTGATAGCATGAGATGTGATATCTCAATGCCTCTAATACCAAACCTGAGATCCTACCTCTAACATGAAATGTGATATCCAACTCTTTCACCTTCCAAACCTGAGAGCCTTCCTATAGCATGAGATGTGATATCCAAGTCCTTCCCATTCCAATCCTGAGACCCTTCCTATAGCTTGAGATGTGATATCCAACTCCTTCCCATTCCAATTCTGAGACCCTTCCTATACTCTGAGACTTGATATCTCAATGCTTCTAATACCAAACCTGAGACCCGTAATATAACATGAGATGTGATATCCAAATCCTTCCCCTTCCAAACCTTAGACCCTTCCTTTATCATGAGATGTGATATCCAAGTCCTTCCCATTCCAATCCTGAGACCCTTCCTATAGCATGAGATGTGATATCTCAATGCTTCTAATACCAAACCTGAGACCCTTCCTATAACATGAGATGGGAATATCCAACTCCTTCCCATTCCAATCCTGAGACCCTTCCGATAGCAGAGATGTGATATCTCAATGCTTATACCAAACCTGAGACCCTTCCTATGTCATGAGATGTGATATCCAACTCCTTGCCATTCAAATCCTGAGACCCTTCCTATAGCATGAGAAGGGATATCCAACTCCTTCCCAATCCAATCCTGAGACCCTTCCGATAGCAGAGACGTGATATCTCAATGCTTCTACCAAACCTGAGACCCTTCCTTTAGCATGAGATGTGATATCCAAATCCTTCCCCTTCCAAACCTGAGACCCTCCCTTTAGCATGAGATGTGATATCCAACTCCTTCCCATTCCATTCCTGAGACCCTTCTGATAGCATGAGATGTGATATCTCAATGCCTCTAATACCAAACCTGAGATCCTACCTCTAACATGAAATGTGATATCCAACTCTTTCCCCTTCCAAACCTGAGAGCCTTCCTATAGCATGAGATGTGATATCCAAGTCCTTCCCATTCCAATCCTGAGACCCTTCCTATAGCTTGAGATGTGATATCCAACTCCTTCCCATTCCAATTCTGAGACCCTTCCTATACTCTGAGACTTGATATCTCAATGCTTCTAATACCAAACCTGAGACCCGTAATATAACATGAGATGTGATATCCAAATCCTTCCCCTTCCAAACCTTAGACCCTTCCTTTATCATGAGATGTGATATCCAACTCCTTCCCATTCCAATCCTGAGACCCTTCCGATATCATGAGATGTGATATCTCAAAGCTTCTAATATCAAACTTGAGACCCTCCCTATAGCATGAGATGTGATATCCAAGTCCTTCCCATTCCAATCCTGAGACCCTTCCTATAGCATGAGATGTGATATCTCAATGCTTCTAATACTAAACCTGAGACCCTTCCTATAACATGAGATGGGAATATCCAACTCCTTCCCATTCCAATCCTGAGACCCTTCCGATAGCAGAGATGTGATATCTCAATGCTTATACCAAACCTGAGACCCTTCCTATGTCATGAGATGTGATATCCAACTCCTTGCCATTCAAATCCTGAGACCCTTCCTATAGCATGAGAAGGGATATCCAACTCCTTCCCAATCCAATCCTGAGACCCTTCCGATAGCAGAGACGTGATATCTCAATGCTTCTACCAAACCTGAGACCCTTCCTTTAGCATGAGATGTGATATCCAAATCCTTCACATTCCAATCCTGAGACCCTTCCTATAGCATGAGATGTGATATCTCAATGCTTCTAATACCAAACCTGAGATCCTTCCTATAACATGAGATGTGATATCCAATTCCTTCCCATTCCAAACCTGAGACCCTTCCTATTGGATGAGATGTGATATCCAACTCCTTCCCATTCCAACCCTGAGACCCTTCCTATAGCATGAGATGTGATGTCTCAATGCTTCTAATACCAAACCTGAGATCCTTCCTATAACATGAGATGTGATATCCAACTCCTTCCATTCCAATCCTGAGACCCGTCCTATAGCATGAGATGTGATATCTCAATGCTTATACCAAAACTGAGACCCTTCCTATAGCATGAGATGTGATATCCAACTACTTCCCATTCCAATCCCGAGACCCTTCCCATAGCATGAGATGTGATATCTCAATGCTTCTAATACCAAACCTGAGATCCTTCCTCTAACATGAAATGTGATATTCAACTCCTTCCCTTTCCAAACCTAAGAGCATATCTATAGCATGAGATGTGATATCCAAGTCCTTCCCATTCCAATCCTTAGACCCTTCCTACAGCATGCAATATGATATCTCAATGATTCTAATAACAAACCTGAGACCCGTCCTATAGCATGAGATATGATATCCAAGTCCTTCCCATTCCAATCCTGAGACCCTTCCTATAACATGAAATGTGATATCCAACTCCTTCCCATTCCATCCTGAGACCCTTCCTATAGCATGAGATGGGATATCCAACTTCTTCCAAATCCAATACTGATACCCTTCCGATAGCATGAGATGTGATATCCCAATGCTTCTACCAAACCTGAGACCCATACTATGGCATGAGATGTGATATCAAACTCCTTCCCATTCCAATCATGAGACCCTTCCTATAGCTTGAGGTGTGATATCCAACTCCTTCCCATTCCAATTCTGAGACCCTTCTTATACCATGAGACTTGATATCTCAATGCTTCTAATACCAAACCTGAGACCCTTCCTATAACATGAGATGTGATATCCAACTCCTTCCCATTCCAACCTGAGACACTTCCTATAGCATGAGAAGGGATATCCAACTCCTTCCCAATCCAATCCTGAGACCCTTCCGATAGCAGAGATGTGATATCTCAATGCTTATACCAAACCTGAGACCCTTCCTATGGCATGAGATGTGATATCCAACTCCTTGCCATTCAAATCCTGAGACCCTTCCTATAGCATGAGAAGGGATATCCAACTCCTTCCCAATCTAATCCTGAGACCCTTCCGATAGCAGAGACGTAATATCTCAATGCTTCTACCAAACCTGAGACCCTTCCTTTAGCATGAGATGTGATATCCAAATCCTTCACATTCCAATCCTGAGACCCTTCCTATAGCATGAGATGTGATATCTCAATGCTTCTAATACCAAACCTGAGATCCTTCCTATAACATAAGATGTGATATCCAATTCCTTCCCATTCCAAACCTGAGACCCTTCCTATTGGATGAGAGGTGATATCCAACTCCTTCCCATTCCAACCCTGAGACCCTTCCTATAGCATGAGATGTGATGTCTCAATGCTTGTAATACCAAACCTGAGATCCTTCCTATAACATGAGATGTGATATCCAACTCCTTCCATTCCAATCCTGAGACCCGTCCTATAGCATTAGATGTGATATCTCAATGCTTATACCAAACCTGAGGCCCTTCCTATAGCATGAGATGTGATATCCAACTACTTCCCATTCCAATCCTGAGACCCTTCCTATAGCATGAGATGTGATATCTCAATGCTTCTAATACCAAACCTGAGATCCTTCCTCTAACATGAAATGTGATATCCAACTCCTTCCCTTTCCAAACCTAAGAGCCTATCTATAGCATGAGATGTGATATCCAAGTCCTTCCCATTCCAACCCTTAGACCCTTCCTACAGCATGCAATATGATATCTCAATGATTCTAATAACAAACCTGAGACCCGTCCTATAACATGAGATGGGATATCCAACTCCTTCCCATTCCAATCCTGAGACACTTCCGATAGCAGAGATGTGATATCTCAATGCTTATACCAAACCTGAGACCCTTCCTATAACATGAGATGTGATATCCAAATCCTTCCCGTTCCAAACCTGAGACCCTTCCATTAGCATGAGATGTGATATCCAGCTCCTTCCCATTCCAATCCTGAGACACTTCCGATAGCATGAGATGTGATATCTCAATGCTTCTAATATCAAAACTGAGACCCTCCCTATAGCATGATATGTGATATCTAAGTCCTTCCCATGAGATGTGAAATCCAAATCCTTCCCCTTCCAAACCTGAGACCCTCCCTTTAGCATGAGATGTGATATCCAACTCCTTCCCATTCCAATCCTGAGACCCTTCTGATAGCATGAGATGTGATATCTCAATGCTTCTAATACCAAACCTGAGATCCTTCCGATAGCATGAAATGTGAGATCTCAATGCTTCTAATACCAAACCTGAGATCCTTCCTATAACATGAGATGTGATATCCAAATCCTTCCCCTTCCAAACCTGAGACCCTCCCTTTAGCATGAGATGTGATATCCAACTCCTTCCCATTCCATTCCTGAGACCCTTCTGATAGCATGAGATGTGATATCTCAATGCCTCTAATACCAAACCTGAGATCCTACCTCTAACATGAAATGTGATATCCAACTCTTTCCCCTTCCAAACCTGAGAGCCTTCCTATAGCATGAGATGTGATATCCAAGTCCTTCCCATTCCAATCCTGAGACCCTTCCTATAGCTTGAGATGTGATATCCAACTCCTTCCCATTCCAATTCTGAGACCCTTCCTATACTCTGAGACTTGATATCTCAATACTTCTAATACCAAACGTGAGATCCTTCCGAAAACATGATATGTGATATCCAAATCCTTCCCCTTCCAAACCTGAGACCCTCCCTTTAGCATGAGATGTGATATCCAACTCCTTCCCATTCCATTCCTGAGACCCTTCTGATAGCATGAGATGTGATATCTCAATGCCTCTAATACCAAACCTGAGATCCTACCTCTAACATGAAATGTGATATCCAACTCTTTCCCCTTCCAAACCTGAGAGCCTTCCTATAGCATGAGATGTGATATCCAAGTCCTTCCCATTCCAATCCTGAGACCCTTCCTATAGCTTGAGATGTGATATCCAACTCCTTCCCATTCCAATTCTGAGACCCTTCCTATACTCTGAGACTTGATATCTCAATGCTTCTAATACCAAACCTGAGACCCGTAATATAACATGAGATGTGATATCCAAATCCTTCCCCTTCCAAACCTTAGACCCTTCCTTTATCATGAGATGTGATATCCAAGTCCTTCCCATTCCAATCCTGAGACCCTTCCTATAGAATGAGATGTGATATCTCAATGCTTCTAATACCAAACCTGAGACCCTTCCTATAACATGAGATGGGAATATCCAACTCCTTCCCATTCCAATCCTGAGACCCTTCCGATAGCAGAGATGTGATATCTCAATGCTTATACCAAACCTGAGACCCTTCCTATGTCATGAGATGTGATATCCAACTCCTTGCCATTCAAATCCTGAGACCCTTCCTATAGCATGAGAAGGGATATCCAACTCCTTCCCAATCCAATCCTGAGACCCTTCCGATAGCAGAGACGTGATATCTCAATGCTTCTACCAAACCTGAGACCCTTCCTTTAGCATGAGATGTGATATCCAAATCCTTCCCCTTCCAAACCTGAGACCCTCCCTTTAGCATGAGATGTGATATCCAACTCCTTCCCATTCCATTCCTGAGACCCTTCTGATAGCATGAGATGTGATATCTCAATGCCTCTAATACCAAACCTGAGATCCTACCTCTAACATGAAATGTGATATCCAACTCTTTCCCCTTCCAAACCTGAGAGCCTTCCTATAGCATGAGATGTGATATCCAAGTCCTTCCCATTCCAATCCTGAGACCCTTCCTATAGCTTGAGATGTGATATCCAACTCCTTCCCATTCCAATTCTGAGACCCTTCCTATACTCTGAGACTTGATATCTCAATGCTTCTAATACCAAACCTGAGACCCGTAATATAACATGAGATGTGATATCCAAATCCTTCCCCTTCCAAACCTTAGACCCTTCCTTTATCATGAGATGTGATATCCAACTCCTTCCCATTCCAATCCTGAGACCCTTCCGATATCATGAGATGTGATATCTCAAAGCTTCTAATATCAAACTTGAGACCCTCCCTATAGCATGAGATGTGATATCCAAGTCCTTCCCATTCCAATCCTGAGACCCTTCCTATAGCATGAGATGTGATATCTCAATGCTTCTAATACCAAACCTGAGACCCTTCCTATAACATGAGATGGGAATATCCAACTCCTTCCCATTCCAATCCTGAGACCCTTCCGATAGCAGAGATGTGATATCTCAATGCTTATACCAAACCTGAGACCCTTCCTATGTCATGAGATGTGATATCCAACTCCTTGCCATTCAAATCCTGAGACCCTTCCTATAGCATGAGAAGGGATATCCAACTCCTTCCCAATCCAATCCTGAGACCCTTCCGATAGCAGAGACGTGATATCTCAATGCTTCTACCAAACCTGAGACCCTTCCTTTAGCATGAGATGTGATATCCAAATCCTTCACATTCCAATCCTGAGACCCTTCCTATAGCATGAGATGTGATATCTCAATGCTTCTAATACCAAACCTGAGATCCTTCCTATAACATGAGATGTGATATCCAATTCCTTCCCATTCCAAACCTGAGACCCTTCCTATAGCATGAGATGTGATGTCTCAATGCTTCTAATACCAAACCTGAGATCCTTCCTATAGCATGAGATGTGATATCTCAATGCTTATACCAAACCTGAGACCCTTCCTATAGCATGAGATGTGATATCCAACTACTTCCCATTCCAATCCTGAGACCCTTCCTATAGCATGAGATGTGATATCTCAATGCTTCTAATACCAAACCTGAGATCCTTCCTCTAACATGAAATGTGATATCCAACTCCTTCCCTTTCCAAACCTAAGAGCCTATCTATAGCATGAGATGTGATATCCAAGTCCTTCCCATTCCAATCCTGAGACCCTTCCTATAACATGAAATGTGATATCCAACTCCTTCCCATTCCAACCTGAGACCCTTCCTATAGCATGAGATGGGATATCCAACTTCTTCCAAATCCAATACTGATACCCTTCCGATAGCATGAGATGTGATATCCCAATGCTTCTACCAAACCTGAGACCCATACTATGGCATGAGATGTGATATCAAACTCCTTCCCATTCCAATCCTGAGACCCTTCCTATAGCTTGAGGTGTGATATCCAACTCCTTCCCATTCCAATTCTGAGACCCTTCTTATACCATGAGACTTGATATCTCAATGCTTCTAATACCAAACCTGAGACCCATACTATGGCATGAGATGTGATATCAAACTCCTTCCCATTACAATCCTGAGACCCTTCCTATAGCATGAGATGTGATATCCAACTACTTCCCATTCCAATCCTGAGACCCTTCCTATAGCATGAGATGTGATATCTCAATGCTTATAATACCAAACCTGAGATCCTTCCTCTAACATGAAATGTGATATCCAACTCCTTCCCTTTCCAAACCTAAGAGCCTATCTATAGCATGAGATGTGATATCCAAGTCCTTCCCATTCCAATCCTTAGACCCTTCCTACAGCATGCAATATGATATCTCAATGATTCTAATAACAAACCTGAGACCCGTCCTATAGCATGAGATATGATATCCAAGTCCTTCCCATTCCAATCCTGAGACCCTTCCTATAACATGAAATGTGATATCCAACCTCTTCCCATTCCAACCTGAGACCCTTCCTATAGCATGAGATGGGATATCCAACTTCTTCCAAATCCAATACTGATACCCTTCCGATAGCATGAGATGTGATATCCCAATGCTTCTTCCAAACCTTAGACCCTTCCTTTATCATGAGATGTGGTATCCAACTCCTTCCCATTCCAATCCTGAGACCCTTCCGATATCATGAGATTTGTTATCTCAATGCTTCTAATATCAAACTTGAGACCCTCCCTATAGCATGAGATGTGACATCCAAGTCCTTCCCATTCCAATCCTGAGAACCTTCCTATAGCATGAGATGTGATATCTCTATGCTTCTAATACCAAACCTGAGACCCTTCCTATAACATGAGATGGGATATCCAACGCCTTCCCATTCCAATCCTGAGACCCTTCCGATAGCAGAGATGTGATATCTCAATGCTTATACCAAACCTGAGACCCTTCCTATGGCCTGAGATGTCATATACAACTCCTTCCCATTCCAATCCTGAGACCCTTCCTTTAGCATGAGATGTGATATCTCAATGCTTATACCAAATCTGAGACCCTTCCTATAGCATGAGATGTGATATCCAAATCCTTCCCATTCCAATCCTGAGACCCTTCCTATAGCATGAGATGTGATATCTCAATGCTTATACCAAACCTGAGAGCCTACCTATAGCATGAGATGTGATATCCAAGTCCATCCCATTCCAATCCTTAGACCCTTCCTACAGCATGCAATGTGATATCTCAATGATTCTAATACCAAACCAGAGACTCTTACTATAACATGAGATGGGATATCCAACTCCTTCCCATTCCAATCCTGAGCCGCTTCCTATAGCAGAGATGTGATATCTCAATGCTTATACCAAACCTGAGACCCTTCCTATATCATGAGATGTGATATCCAACTCCTTCCCGTTCCAAACCTGAGACACTAACTATAGCATATGTGATATCCAACTCCTTCCCATTCCAAACATGAGACCCTTCCTATAGCAAGAAAGTAATATCCAACTCCTACCCATTCCAATCCTGAGGCCCTTCCTATAGCAAGAGATGTGATATCCAAATCCTTCCCATTCCAATCCTGAGACCCTTCCTATAACATGAGATGTCATATCCAACTCCTTCCCATTCCAACCTGAGACACTTCCTATAGCATGAGAAGGGATATCCAACACCTTCCCAATCCAATCCTGAGACCCTTCCGATAGCAGAGATGTGATATCTCAATGCTTATACCAAACCTGAGACCCTTCCTATGGCATGAGATGTGATATCCAACTCCTTGCCATTCAAATCCTGAGACCCTTCCTATAGCATGAGAAGGGATATCCAACTCCTTCCCAATCCAATCCTGAGACCCTTCCGATAGCAGAGACGTGATATCTCAATGCTTCTACCAAACCTGAGACCCTTCCTTTAGCATGAGATGTGATATCCAAATCCTTCACATTCCAATCCTGAGACCCTTCCTATAGCATGAGATGTGATATCTCAATGCTTTTAATACCAAACCTGAGATCCTTCCTATAACATGAGATGTGATATCCAATTCCTTCCCATTCCAAACCTGAGACCCTTCCTATTGGATGAGATGTGATATCCAACTCCTTCCCATTCCAACCCTGAGACCCTTCCTATAGCATGAGATGTGATGTCTCAATGCTTCTAATACCAAACCTGAGATCCTTCCTATAACATGAGATGTGATATCCAACTCCTTCCATTCCAATCCTGAGACCCGTCCTATAGCATGAGATGTGATATCTCAATGCTTCTAATACCAAACCTGAGATCCTTCCTCTAACATGAAATGTGATATCCAACTCCTTCCCTTTCCAAACCTAAGAGCCTATCTATAGCATGAGATGTGATATCCAAGTCCTTCCCATTCCAACCCTTAGACCCTTCCTACAGCATGCAATATGATATCTCAATGATTCTAATAACAAACCTGAGACCCGTCCTATAACATGAGATGGGATATCCAACTCCTTCCCATTCCAATCCTGAGACACTTCCGATAGCAGAGATGTGATATCTCAATGCTTATACCAAACCTGAGACCCTTCCTATAACATGAGATGTGATATCCAAATCCTTCCCGTTCCATACCTGAGACCCTTCCTTTAGCATGAGATGTGATATCCAAATCCTTCCTGTTCCAAACCTGAGACCCTTCCTTTAGCATGAGATGTGATATCCAGCTCCTTCCCATTCCAATCCTGAGACACTTCCGATAGCATGAGATGTGATATCTCAATGCTTCTAATATCAAAACTGAGACCCTCCCTATAGCATGATATGTGAAATCTAAGTCCTTCCCATTCCAATCCTGAGACACTCCCTATAGCATGAGATGTGATATCCAACTCTTTCCCATTCCAATCCTGAGACCCTTCCTATAGCATGAGATATGATATCTCAATACTTCTAATACCAAACGTGAGATCCTTCCGATAACATGAGATGTGATATCCAAATCCTTCCCCTTCCAAACCTGAGACCCTCCCTTTAGCATGAGATGTGATATCCAACTCCTTCCCATTCCAATCCTGAGACCCTTCTGATAGCATGAGATGTGATATCTCAATGCTTCTAATACCAAACCTGAGATCCTTCCGATAGCATGAGATGTGGTATCTCAATGCTTCTATTACCAAACCTGAGATCCTTCCTATAACATGAGATGTGATATCCAAATCCTTCCCGTTCCAAACCTGAGACCCTCCCTTTAGCATGAGATGTGATATCCAACTCCTTCCCATTCCATTCCTGAGACCCTTCTGATAGCATGAGATGTGATATCTCAATGCCTCTAATACCAAACCTGAGATCCTACCTCTAACATGAAATGTGATATCCAACTCTTTCCCCTTCCAAACCTGAGAGCCTTCCTATAGCATGAGATGTGATATCCAAGTCCTTCCCATTCCAATCCTGAGACCCTTCCTATAGCTTGAGATGTGATATCCAACTCCTTCCCATTCCAATTCTGAGACCCTTCCTATACTCTGAGACTTGATATCTCAATGCTTCTAATACCAAACCTGAGACCCGTAATATAACATGAGATGTGATATCCATCCAAATCCTTCCCCTTCCAAACCTTAGACCATTCCTTTATCATGAGATGTGATATCCAACTCCTTCCCATTCCAATCCTGAGACCCTTCCGATATCATGAGATGTGATATCTCAAAGCTTCTAATATCAAACTTGAGACCCTCCCTATAGCATGAGATGTGATATCCAAGTCCTTCCCATTCCAATCCTGAGACCCTTCCTATAGCATGAGATGTGATATCTCAATGCTTCTAATACCAAACCTGAAACCCTTCCTATAACATGAGATGGGAATATCCAACTCCTTCCCATTCCAATCCTGAGACCCTTCCGATAGCAGAGATGTGATATCTCAATGCTCATACCAAACCTGAGACCCTTCCTATGGCATGAGATGTGATATCCAACTCCTTGCCATTCAAATCCTGAGACCCTTCCTATAGCATGAGAAGGGATATCCAACTCCTTCCCAATCCAATCCTGAGACCCTTCCGATAGCAGAGACGTGATATCTCAATGCTTCTACCAAACCTGAGACCCTTCCTTTAGCATGAGATGTGATATCCAAATCCTTCACATTCCAATCCTGAGACCCTTCCTATAGCATGAGATGTGATATCTCAATGCTTCTAATACCAAACCTGAGATCCTTCCTATAACATGAGATGTGATATCCAATTCCTTCCCATTCCAAACCTGAGACCCTTCCTATTGGATGAGATGTGATATCCAACTCCTTCCCATTCCAACCCTGAGACCCTTCCTATAGCATGAGATGTGATGTCTCAATGCTTCTAATACCAAACCTGAGATCCTTCCTATAACATGAGATGTGATATCCAACTCCTTCCATTCCAATCCTGAGACCCGTCCTATAGCATGAGATGTGATATCTCAATGCTTATACCAAACCTGAGACCCTTCCTATAGCATGAGATGTGATATCCAACTACTTCCCATTCCAATCCTGAGACCCTTCCTATAGCATGAGATGTGATATCTCAATGCTTCTAATACCAAACCTGAGATCCTTCCTCTAACATGAAATGTGATATCCAACTCCTTCCCTTTCCAAACCTAAGAGCCTATCTATAGCATGAGATGTGATATCCAAGTCCTTCCCATTCCAATCCTTAGACCCTTCCTACAGCATGCAATATGATATCTCAATGATTCTAATAACAAACCTGAGACCCGTCCTATAGCATGAGATATGATATCCAAGTCCTTCCCATTCCAATCCTGAGACCCTTCCTATAACATGAAATGTGATATCCAACTCCTTCTCATTCCAACCTGAGACCCTTCCTATAGCATGAGATGGGATATCCAACTTCTTCCAAATCCAATACTGATACCCTTCCGATAGCATGAGATGTGATATCCCAATGCTTCTACCAAACCTGAGACCCATACTATGGCATGAGATGTGATATCAAACTCCTTCCCATTCCAATCCTGAGACCCTTCCTATAGCTTGAGGTGTGATATCCAACTCCTTCCCATTCCAATTCTGAGACCCTTCTTATACCATGAGACTTGATATCTCAATGCTTCTAATACCAAACCTGAGACCCGTCCTATAACATGAGATGTGATATCCAAATCCTTCCCCTTCCAAACCTTAGACCCTTCCTTTATCATGAGATGTGATATCCAACTCCTTCCCATTCCAATCCTGAGACCCTTCCGATATCATGAGATTTGTTATCTCAATGATTCTAATATCAAACTTGAGACCCTCCCTATAGCATGAGATGTGACATCCAAGTCCTTCCCATTCCAATCCTGAGACCCTTCCTATAGCATGAGATGTGATATCTCTATGCTTCTAATACCAAACCTGAGACCCTTCCTATAACATGAGATGGGATATCCAACTCCTTCCCATTCCAATCCTGAGACCCTTCCGATAGCAGAGTTGTGATATCTCAATGCTTATACAAAACCTGAGAACCTTCCTATGGCCTGAGATGTCATATACAACTCCTTCCCATTCCAATCCTGAGACCCTTCCTTTAGCATGAGATGTGATATCTCAATGCTTATACCATATCTGAGACCCTTCCTATAGCATGAGATGTGATATCCAATTCCTTCCCATTCTAATCCTGAGCCGCTTCCGATAGCAGAGATGTGATATCTCAATGCTTATACCAAACCTGAGACCCTTCCTATAACATGAGATGTGATATCCAACTCGTTCCCGTTCCAAACCTGAGACACTAACTATAGTATATGTGATATCCAACTCCTTCCCATTCCAAACATGAGACCCTTCCTATAGCAAGAAAGTAATATCCAACTCCTACCCATTCCAAACCTGAGACCCTTCCTATAGCAAGAGATGTGATATCCAAATCCTTCCCATTCCAATCCCGAGACCCTTCCTATAACATGAGATGTGATATCCAACTCCTTCCCATTCCAACCTGAGACACTTCCTATAGCATGAGAAGGGATATCCAACTCCTTCCCAATCCAATCCTGAGACCCTTCCGATAGCAGAGATGTGATATCTCAATGCTTATACCAAACCTGAGACCCTTCCTATGGCATGAGATGTGATATCCAACTCCTTACCATTCAAATCCTGAGACCCTTCCTATAGCATGAGATGTGATATCTCTATGCTTCTAATACCAAACCTGAGACCCTTCCTATAACATGAGATGTGATATCCAACTCCTTCCCATTCCAATCCTGAGACCCTTCCGATAGCAGAGATGTGATATCTCAATGCTTATACCAAACCTGAGAACCTTCCTATGGCCTGAGATGTCAAATACAAATCCTTCCCATTCCAATCCTGAGACCCTTCCTTTAGCATGAGATGTGATATCTCAATGCTTATACCAAATCTGAGACCCTTCCTATAGCATGAGATGTGATATCCAATTCCTTCCCATTCCAATCCTGAGACCCTTCCTATAGCATGAGATGTGATATCTCAATGCTTATACCAAACCTGAGAGCCTACCTATAGCATGAGATGTGATATCCAAGTCCATTCCATTCCAACCCTTAGACCCTTCCTACAGCATGCGATGTGATATCTCAATGATTCTAATACCAAACCAGAGACTCTTCCTATAACATGAGATGTGATATCCAATTCCTTCCCATTCCAAACCTGAGACCCTTCCTATTGGATGAAATGTGATATCCAACTCCTTCCCATTCCAACCCTGAGACCCTTCCTATAGCATGAGATGTGATGTCTCAATGCTTCTAATACCAAACCTGAGATCCTTCCTATAACATGAGATGTGATATCCAACTCCTTCCATTCCAATCCTGAGACCCGTCCTATAGCATGAGATGTGATATCTCAATGCTTATACCAAACCTGAGACCCTTCCTATAGCATGAGATGTGACATCCAAGTCCTTCCCATTCCAATCCTGAGACCCTTCCTATAACATGAGATGTGATATCCAACTCCTTCCCATTCCAACCTGAGACACTTCCTATAGCATGAGAAGGGATATCTCACTGCTTATACCAAACCTGAGACCCTTCCCATAGCATGAGATGTGATATCCAACTGCTTCCCATTCCAATCCTGAGACCCTTCCTATAGCATGAGATGTGATATCTCAATGCTTCTAATATCAAACCTGAGATCCTTCCTCTAACATGAAATGTGATATCCAACTCCTTCCCTTTCCAAACCTAAGAGCCTATCTATAGCATGAGATGTGATATCCAAGTCCTTCCCATTTCAACCCTTAGACCCTTCCTACAGCATGCAATATGATATCTCAATGATTCTAATAACAAACCTGAGACCCGTCCTATAACATGAGATGGGATATCCAACTCCTTCCCATTCCAATCCTGAGACACTTCCGATAGCAGAGATGTGATATCTCAATGCTTATACCAAACCTTAGACCCTTCCTATAACATGAGATGTGATATCCAAATCCTTCCCGTTCCAAACCTGAGACCCTTCCTTTAGCATGAGATGTGATATCCAGCACCTTCCCATTCCAATCCTGAGACACTTCCGATAGCATGAGATGTGATATCTCAATGCTTCTAATATCAAAACTGAGACCCTCCCTATAGCATGATATGTGATATCTAAGTCCTTCCCATTCCAATCCTGAGACCCTCCCTATAGCATGAGATGTGATATCTCACTGCTTATACCAAACCTGAGACCCTTCCCATAGCATGAGATGTGATAGCCAACTCCTTCCCATTCCAATCCTCAGACCCTTCCTATAGCATGAGATGTGTATCTCAATGCTTCTAATATCAAAATTGAGATATCAAGTCTCAGAGTATAGGAAGGGTCTCAGAATTGGAATGGGAAGGAGTTGGATATCACATCTCAAGCTATAGGAAGGGTCTCAGGATTGGAATGGGAAGGACTTGGATATCACATCTCATGCTATAGGAAGGCTCTCAGGTTTGGAAGGGGACAGAGTTGGATATCACATTTCATGTTAGAGGTAGGATCTCAGGTTTGGTATTAGAGGTATTGAGATATCACATCTCATGCTATCAGAAGGGTCTCAGGAATGGAATGGGAAGGAGTTGGATATCACATCTCAAGCTAAAGGGAGGGTCTCAGGTTTGGAAGGGGAAGGATTTGGATATCACATCTCATGTTATAGGAAGGATCTCGGGTTTGGTATTAGAAGCATTGAGATATCACATCTCATGCTATCGGAAGGATCTCAGGTTTGGTATTAGAAGCATTGAGATATCACATCTCATGCTATCAGAAGGGTCTCAGGATTGGAATGGGAAGGAGTTGGATATCACATCTCATGCTAAAGGGAGGGTCTCAGGTTTGGAAGGGGAAGGATTTGGATATCACATCTCATGTTTTCGGAAGGATCTCATGTTTGGTATTAGAAGTATTGAGATATCATATCTCATGCTATAGGAAGAGTCTCAGGATTGGAATGGGAAGGAGTTGGATATCACATCTCATGCTATAGGAAGTGTCTCAGCATTGGAATGGGAAGGACTTGGATATCACATCTCATGCTATAGGTAGGGTCTCAAGTTTGATATTAGAAGCATTGAGATATCACATCTCATGCTATAGGAAGGGTCTGAGGATTGGAATGGGAAGGAGTTGGATATCACATCTCATGCTATGGGAAGGGTCTCAGGTTTGGTATAAGCAGTGAGATATCACATCTCATGCTATAGGAAGTGTCTCAGGATTGGAATGGGAAGGAGTTGGATATCACATCTCATGTTATAGGAAGGATCTCAGGTTTGGTATAAGCATTGAGATATCACATCTCTGCTATCGGAAGGGTCTCAGGATTGGAATGGGAAGGAGTTGGATATTCCCATCTCATGTTATAGGAAGGGTCTCAGGTTTGGTATTAGAAGCATTGAGATATCACATCTCATGCTATAGGAAGGGTCTCAGGATTGGAATGGGAAGGACTTGGATATCACATCTCATGCTATAGGGAGGGTCTCAAGTTTGATATTAGAAGCTTTGAGATATCACATCTCATGATATCGGAAGGGTCTCAGGATTGGAATGGGAAGGAGTTGGATATCACATCTCATGATAAAGGAAGGGTCTAAGGTTTGGAAGGGGAAGGATTTGGATATCACATCTCATGTTATATTACGGGTCTCAGGTTTGGTATTAGAAGCATTGAGATATCAAGTCTCATAGTATAGGAAGGGTCTCAGAATTGGAATGTGAAGGAGTTGGATATCACATCTCAAGCTATAGGAAGGGTCTCAGGATTGGAATGGGAAGGACTTGGATATCACATCTCATGCTATAGGAAGGCTCTCAGGTTTGGAAGGGGAAAGAGTTGTTTATCACATTTCATGTTAGAGGTAGGATCTCAGGTTTGGTATTAGAGGCTTTGAGATATCATATTTCATGCTATCAGAAGGGTCTCAGGAATGGAATGGGAAGGAGTTGGATATCACATCTCATGCTAAAGGGAGGGTCTCAGGATTGGAAGGGGAAGGATTTGGATATCACATCTCATGTTATAGGAAGGATCTCAGGTTTGGTATTAGAAGCATTGAGATATCACATCTCATGTTATCGGAAGGATCTCAGGTTTGGTATTAGAAGCATTGAGATATCACATCTCATGCTATCAGAAGAGTCTCAGGATTGGAATAGGAAGGAGTTGGATATCACATCTCATGCTAAAGGGAGGGTCTCAGGTTTGGAAGGGGAAGGATTTGGATATCACATCTCATGTTATCGGAAGGATCTCACGTTTGGTATTAGAAGTATTGAGATATCATATCTCATGCTATAGGAAGGGTCTCAGGATTGGAATGGGAAGGAGTTGGATATCACATCTCATGCTATAGGGAGGGTCTCAGGATTGGAATGGGAAGGACTTAGATATCACATATCATGCTATAGGGAGGGTCTCAGTTTTGATATTAGAAGCATTGAGATATCACATCTCATGCTATCGGAAGTGTCTCAGGATTGGAATGGGAAGGTGCTGGATATCACATCTCATGCTAAAGGAAGGGTCTCAGGTTTGGAACGGGAAGGATTTGGATATCACATCTCATGTTATAGGAAGGGTCTCAGGTTTGGTATAAGCATTGAGATATCACATCTCTGCTATAGGAAGTGTCTCAGGATTGGAATGGGAAGGAGTTGGATATCCCATCTCATGTTATAGGACGGGTCTCAGGTTTGTTATTAGAATCATTGAGATATCATATTGCATGCTGTAGGAAGGGTCTAAGGGTTGGAATGGGAAGGACTTGGATATCACATCTCATGCTATAGATAGGCTCTTAGGTTTGGAAAGGGAAGGAGTTGGATATCACATTTCATGTTAGAGGAAGGATCTCAGGTTTGGTATTAGAAGCATTGAGATATCACATCTCATGCTATAGGAAGGGTCTCAGGATTGGAATGGGAAGCAGTTGGATATCACATCTCATGCTATAGGAAAGGTCTCAGGTTTGGTATAAGCATTGAGATATCACATCTCATGCTATAGGACGGGTCTCAGGATTGGAATGGAAGGAGTTGGATATCACATCTCATGTTATAGGAAGGATCTCAGGTTTGGTATTAGAAGCATTGAGACATCACATCTCATGCTATAGGAAGGGTCTCAGGGTTGGAATGGGAAGGAGTTGGACATCACATCTCATCCAATAGGAAGGGTCTCTGGTTTGGAATGGGAAGGAATTGGATATCACATCTCATGTTATAGGAAGGATCTCAGGTTTGGTATTAGAAGCATTGAGATATCACATCTCATGCTATAGGAAGGGTCTCAGGATTGGAATGTGAAGGATTTGGATATCACATCTCATGCTAAAGGAAGGGTCTCAGGTTTGGTAGAAGCATTGAGATATCACGTCTCTGCTATCGGAAGGGTCTCAGGATTGGATTGGGAAGGAGTTGGATATCACATCTCATGCCATAGGAAGGGTCTCAGGTTTGGTATAAGCATTGAGATATCACATCTCTGCTATCGGAAGGGTCTCAGGACTGGATTGGGAAGGAGTTGGATATCCCTTCTCATGCTATAGGAAGTGTCTCAGGTTGGAATGGGAAGGAGTTGGATATCACATCTCATGTTATAGGAAGGGTCTCAGGATTGGAATGGGAAGGATTTGGATATCACATCTCTTGCTATAGGAAGGGTCTCAGGATTGGAATGGGTAGGACTTGGATATTACTTTCTTGCTATAGGAAGGGTCTCATGTTTGGAATGGGAAGGAGTTGGATATCACATATGCTATAGTTAGTGTCTCAGGTTTGGAACGGGAAGGAGTTGGATATCACATCTCATGTTATAGGAAGGGTCTCAGGTTTGTTATAAGCATTGAGATATCACATCTCTGCTATTGGAAGCGGCTCAGGATTGGAATGGGAAGGAGTTGGATATCCCATCTCATGTTATAGGAAGAGTCTCTGGTTTGGTATTAGAATCATAGAGATATCACATCGCATGCTGTAGGAAGGGTCTAAGGATTGGAATGGGATGGACTTGGATATCACATCTCATGCTATAGGTAGGCTCTCAGGTTTGGTATAAGCATTGAGATATCACATCTCATGATATAGGAAGGGTCTCAGGATTGGAATGGGAAGGAATTGGATATCACATCTCATGCTATAGGAAGGGTCTCAGATTTGGTATAAGCATTGAGATATCACATCACATGCTAAAGGAAGGGTCTCAGGATTGGAATGGGAAGGAGTTGTATATGACATCTCAGGCCATAGGAAGGTTCTCAGGTTTGGTGTAAGCATTGAGATATCACATCTCTGCTATCGGAAGGGTCTCAGGATTGGAATGGGAAGGAGTTGGATATCCCATCTCATGTTATAGGAAGGGTCTCAGGTTTGGTATTAGAAGCATAGAGATATCACATCTCATGCTATAGGAAGGGTCTCAGGATTTGAATGGCAAGGAGTTGGATATCACATCTCATGCCATAGGAAGGGTCTCAGGTTTGGTATAAGCATTGAGATATCACATCTCTGCTATCGGAAGGGTCTCAGGATTGGATTGGGAAGGAGTTGGATATCCCTTCTCATGCTATAGGAAGGGTCTCAGGTTGGAATGGGAAGGAGTTGGATATCACATCTCATGTTATAGGAAGGGTCTCAGGATTGGAATGGGAAGGATTTGGATATCACATCTCTTGCTATAGGAAGGGTCTCAGGATTGGAATGGGTAGGAGTTGGATATTACTTTCTTGCTATAGGAAGGGTCTCATGTTTGGAATGGGAAGGAGTTGGATATCACATATGCTATAGTTAGTGTCTCAGGTTTGGAACGGGAAGGAGTTGGATATCACATCTCATGTTATAGAAGGGTCTCAGGTTTGGTATAAGCATTGAGATATCACATCTCTGCTATCGGAAGCGGCTCAGGATTGGAATCGGAAGGAGTTGGATATCCCATCTCATGTTATAGGAAGGGTCTCAGGTTTGGTATTAGAAGCATAGAGATATCACATCTCATGCTATAGGAAGGGTCTCAGGATTGGAATGGGAAGGACTTGGATGTCACATCTCATGCTATAGGGAGGGTCTCAAGTTTGATATTAGAAGCATTGAGATAACAAATCTCATGATATCGGTAGGGTCTCAGGATTGGAATGGGAAGGAGTTGGATACCACATCTCACGATAAAGGAAGGGTCTAAGGTTTGGAAGGGGAAGGATTTGGATATCACATCTCATGTTATAGGACGGGTCTCAGGTTTGGTATTAGAAGCATTGAGATATCAAGTCTCATGGTATAAGAAGGGTCTCAGAATTGGAATGGGAAGGAGTTGGATATCACACCTCAAGCTATAGGAAGGGTCTCAGGATTGGAATGGGAAGGAGTTTGATATCACATCTCATGCAATAGTATGGGTCTCAGGTTTGGTAGAAGCATTGGGATATCGCATCTCATGCTATCGGAAGGGTATCAGTATTGGATTTGGAAGAAGTTGGATATCCCATCTCATGCTATAGGAAGGGTCTCAGGTTGGAATGGGAAGGAGTTGGATATCACATTTCATGTCATAGGAAGGGTCTCAGGATTGGAATGGGAAGGACTTGGATATCATATCTCATGCTATAGGACGGGTCTCAGGTTTGTTATTAGAATCATTGAGATATCATATTGCATGTTGTAGGAAGGGTCTAAGGATTGGAATGGGAAGGACTTGGATATCACATCTCATGCTATAGATAGGCTCTTAGGTTTGGAAAGGGAAGGAGTTGGATATCACATTTCATGTTAGAGGAAGGATCTCAGGTTTGGTATTAGAAGCATTGAGATATCACATCTCATGCTATAGGAAGGGTCTCAGGATTGGAATGGGAAGTAGTTGGATATCACATCTCATGCTATAGGAAGGGTCTCAGGTTTGGTATAAGCATTGAGATATCACATCTCATGCTATAGGACGGGTCTCAGGATTGGAATGGAAGGAGTTGGATATCACATCTCATGTTATAGGAAGGATCTCAGGTTTGGTATTAGAAGCATTGAGACATCACATCTCATGCCATAGGAAGGGTCTCAGGGTTGGAATGGGAAGGAGTTGGATATCACATCTCATCCAATAGGAAGGGTCTCAGGTTTGGAATGGGAAGGAATTGGATATCACATCTCATGTTATAGGAAGGATCTCAGGTTTGGTATTAGAAGCATTGAGATATCACATCTCATGCTATACGAAGGGTCTCAGGATTGGAATGTGAAGGATTTGGATATCACATCTCATGCTAAAGGAAGGGTCTCAGGTTTGGTAGAAGCATTGAGATATCACGTCTCTGCTATCGGAAGGGTCTCAGGATTGGATTGGGAAGGAGTTGGATATCCCTTCTCATGCTATAGGAAGGGTCTCAGGATTTGAATGGCAAGGAGTTGGATATCACATCTCATGCCATAGGAAGGGTCTCAGGTTTGGTATAAGCATTGAGATATCACATCTCTGCTATCGGAAGGGTCTCAGGATTGGAATGGGAAGGAGTTGGATATTCCCATCTCATGTTATAGGAAGGGTCTCAGGTTTGGTATTAGAAGCATTGAGATATCACATCTCATGCTATAGGAAGGGTCTCAGGATTGGAATGGGAAGGACTTGGATATCACATCTCATGCTATAGGGAGGGTCTCAAGTTTGATATTAGAAGCTTTGAGATATCACATCTCATGATATCGGAAGGGTCTCAGGATTGGAATGGGAAGGAGTTGGATATCACATCTCATGATAAAGGAAGGGTCTAAGGTTTGGAAGGGGAAGTATTTGGATATCACATCTCATGTTATATTACGGGTCTCAGGTTTGGTATTAGAAGCATTGAGATATCAAGTCTCAGAGTATAGGAAGGGTCTCAGAATTGGAATGGGAAGGAGTTGGATATCACATCTCAAGCTATAGGAAGGGTCTCAGGATTGGAATGGGAAGGACTTGGATATCACATCTCATGCTATAGGAAGGCTCTCAGGTTTGGAGGGGGAAAGAGTTGGATATCACATTTCATGTTAGAGGTAGGATCTCAGGTTTGGTATTAGAGGCATTGAGATATCACATCTCATGCTATCAGAAGGGTCTCAGGAATGGAATGGGAAGGAGTTGGATATCACATCTCATGCTAAAGGGAGGGTCTCAGGTTTGGAAGGGGAAGGATTTGGATATCACATCTCATGTTATAGGAAGGATCTCAGGTTTGGTATTAGAAGCATTGAGATATCACATCTCATGCTATCGGAAGGATCTCAGGTTTGGTATTAGAAGCATTGAGATATCACATCTCATGCTATCAGAAGGGTCTCAGGATTGGAATGGGAAGGAGTTGGATATCACATCTCATGCTAAAGGGAGGGTCTCTGGTTTGGAAGGGGAAGGATTTGGATATCACATCTCATGTTATCGGAAGGATCTCACGTTTGGTATTAGAAGTATTGAGATATCATATCTCATGCTATAGGAAGGGTCTCAGGATTGGAATGGGAAAGAGTTGGATATCACATCTCATGCTATAGGGAGTGTCTCAGGATTGGAATGGGAAGGACTTAGATATCACATATCATGCTATAGGGAGGGTCTCAGTTTTGATATTAGAAGCATTGAGATATCACATCTCATGCTATCGGAAGTGTCTCAGGATTGGAATGGGAAGGAGCTGGATATCACATCTCATGCTAAAGGAAGGGTCTCAGGTTTGGAACGGGAAGGATTTGGATATCACATCTCATGTTATAGGAAGGGTCTCAGGTTTGGTATAAGCATTGAGATATCACATCTCTGCTATCGGCAGTGTCTCAGGATTGGAATGGGAAGGAGTTGGATATCCCATCTCATGTTATAGGACGGGTCTCAGGTTTGTTATTAGAATCATTGAGATATCATATTGCATGCTGTAGGAAGGGTCTAAGGGTTGGAATGGGAAGGACTTGGATATCACATCTCATGCTATAGATAGGCTCTTAGGTTTGGAAAGAGAAGGAGTTGGATATCACATTTCATGTTAGAGGAAGGATCTCAGGTTTGGTATTAGAAGCATTGAGATATCACATCTCATGCTATAGGAAGGGTCTCAGGATTGGAATGGGAAGTAGTTGGATATCACATCTCATGCTATAGGAAGGGTCTCAGGTTTGGTATAAGCATTGAGATATCACATCTCATGCTATAAAACGGGTCTCAGGATTGGAATGGAAGGAGTTGGATATCACATCTCATGTTATAGGAAGGATCTCAGGTTTGGTATTAGAAGCATTGAGACATCACATCTCATGCTATAGGAAGGGTCTCAGGGTTGGAATGGGAAGGAGTTGGATATCACATCTCATCCAATAGGAAGGGTCTCAGGTTTGGAATGGGAAGGAATTGGATATCACATCTCATGTTATAGGAAGGATCTCAGGTTTGGTATTAGAAGCATTGAGATATCACATCTCATGCTATAGGAAGGGTCTCAGGATTGGAATGTGAAGGATTTGGATATCACATCTCATGCTAAAGGAAGGGTCTCAGGTTTGGTAGAAGCATTGAGATATCACGTCTCTGCTATCGGAACGGTCTCAGGATTGGATTGGGAAGGAGTTGGATATCACATCTCATGCCATAGGAAGGGTCTCAGGTTTGGTATAAGCATTGAGATATCACATCTCTGCTATCGGAAGGGTCTCAGGATTGGATTGGGAAGGAGTTGGATATCCCTTCTCATGCTATAGGAAGTGTCTCAGGTTGGAATGGGAAGGAGTTGGATATCACATCTCATGTTATAGGAAGGGTCTCAGGATTGGAATGGGAAGGATTTGGATATCACATCTCTTGCTATAGGAAGGGTCTCAGGATTGGAATGGGTAGGAGTTGGATATTACTTTCTTGCTATAGGAAGGGTCTCATGTTTGGAATGGGAAGGAGTTGGATATCACATATGCTATAGTTAGTGTCTCAGGTTTGGAACGGGAAGGAGTTGGATATCACATCTCATGTTATAGGAAGGGTCTCAGGTTTGGTATAAGCATTGAGATATCACATCTCTGCTATCGGAAGCGGCTCAGGATTGGAATGGGAAGGAGTTGGATATCCCATCTCATGTTATAGTAAGAGTCTCTGGTTTGGTATTAGAATCATTGAGATATCACTTCGCATGCTGTAGGAAGGGTCTAAGGATTGGAATGGGATGGACTTGGATATCACATCTCATGCTATAGGTAGGCTCTCAGGTTTGGTATAAGCATTGAGATATCACATCTCATGCTATAGGAAGGGTCTCAGGATTGGAATAGGAAGGATTTGGATATCACATCTCATGCTATAGGAAGGGTCTCAGATTTGGTATAGGCATTGAGATATCACATCTCATGCTAAAGGAAGGGTCTCAGGATTGGAATGTTAAGGAGTTGTACATGACATCTCAGGCCATAGGAAGGGTCTCAGGTTTGGTATAAGCATTGAGATATCACATCTCTGCTATCGGAAGGGTCTCAGGATTGGAATGGGAAGGAGTTGGATATCCCATCTCATGTTATAGGAAGGGTCTCAGGTTTGGTATTAGAAGCATAGAGATATCACATCTCATGCTATAGGAAGGGTCTCAGGATTGTAATGGGAAGGACTTGGATGTCACATCTCATGCTATAGGGAGGGTCTCAAGTTTGATATTAGAAGCATTGAGATAACAAATCTCATGATATCGGTAGGGTCTCAGGATTGGAATGGGAAGGAGTTGGATACCACATCTCACGATAAAGGAAGGGTCTAAGGTTTGGAAGGGGAAGGATTTGGATATCACATCTCATGTTATAGGACGGGTCTCAGGTTTGGTATTAGAAGCATTGAGATATCAAGTCTCATGGTATAAGAAGGGTCTCAGAATTGGAATGGGAAGGAGTTGGATATCACACCTCAAGCTATAGGAAGGGTCTCAGGATTGGAATGGGAAGGAGTTTGATATCACATCTCATGCGATAGTATGGGTCTCAGGTTTGGTAGAAGCATTGGGATATCGCATCTCATGCTATCGGAAGGGTATCAGTATTGGATTTGGAAGAAGTTGGATATCCCATCTCATGCTATAGGAAGGGTCTCAGGTTGGAATGGGAAGGAGTTGGATATCACATTTCATGTTATAGGAAGGGTCTCAGGATTGGAATGGGAAGGACTTGGATATCATATCTCATGCTATAGGACGGGTCTCAGGTTTGTTATTAGAATCATTGAGATATCATATTGCATGCTGTAGGAAGGGTCTAAGGATTGGAATGGGAAGGACCTGGATATCACATCTCATGCTATAGATAGGCTCTTAGGTTTGGAAAGGGAAGGAGTTGGATATCACATTTCATGTTAGAGGAAGGATCTCAGGTTTGGTATTAGAAGCATTGAGATATCACATCTCATGCTATAGGAAGGGTCTCAGGATTGGAATGGGAAGTAGTTGGATATCACATCTCATGCTATAGGAAGGGTCTCAGGTTTGGTATAAGCATTGAGATATCACATCTCATGCTATAGGACGGGTCTCAGGATTGGAATGGAAGGAGTTGGATTTCACATCTCATGTTATAGGAAGGATCTCAGGTTTTGTATTAGAAGCATTGAGACATCACATCTCATGCTATAGGAAGGGTCTCAGGGTTGGAATGGGAAGGAGTTGGATATCACATCTCATCCAATAGGAAGGGTCTCAGGTTTGGAAAGTGAAGGAGTTGGATATCACATTTCATGTTAGAGGAAGGATCTCAGGTTTGGTATTAGGGGCATTGAGATATCACATCTCAGGCTATAGGAAGGGTCTCAGGATTGGAATGGGAAGGAGTTGGATATCACATCTCATGCTATAGGAAGGGTCTCAGGTTTGGTAGAAGCATTGAGATATCACATCTCATGCTATAGGAAGGGTCTCAGGATTGGAATGGAAGGAGTTGGATATCACATCTCATGCTAAAGGGAGGGTCTCAGGTTTGGAAGGGGAAGGAGTTGGATATTCCCATCTCATGTTATAGGAAGGGTCTCAGGTTTGGTATTAGAAGCATTGAGATATCACATCTCATGCTATAGGAAGGGTCTCAGGATTGGAATGGGAAGGACTTGGATATCACATCTCATGCTATAGGGAGGGTCTCAAGTTTGATATTAGAAGCTTTGAGATATCACATCTCATGATATCGGAAGGGTCTCAGGATTGGAATGGGAAGGAGTTGGATATCACATCTCATGATAAAGGAAGTGTTAGGAAAGATTTCGTAATTGTAGGCAATTTTCCTTCCATGTGGCAACCCCTAAACTTTTTGCTGTCGTTTTTCACCTTGTTCTTGACTTTGCCAGAGAAGTGCAGCCTTCTGCTGCACTCCTCTGGGCTTTCGCTCCTTTTCTTATGGGGAAACTGACATGCCCTTAAGACAGTCAGTACCGGGGAACGCTGTTTCCCGTAGTTTCTTTTATCGTGTTGCGGCTTTAGTGCAACATGACACAAGAGGGCACTGTAAGCTAAGTTACAGCTCTCTTGGGTCTCTAGCCTTCTACAGGCCCTAGATACTCGTTTAGGATTGTATTTGATCGGTGCAAGTCATTCAGGGACTGGAATGGTGGCAGCAATCGTTTTGTGTATTTTGAGCTCCTTTTGGCGTTCTGAGCGCATTTTTCGCGCTGAACCCAAAATGGTGGCCTGGCTCCCAAAATGGCCAGACCACGAGGCTCCTTTGTCCTGTCCACTGACCGTCTTGCTCCCTTCACCTTCCCCAGGTCGAGCGACCCGGGGCCTTCCTTATTTGGGCATGTACTTTCCAGCGAAACACGGATGCTTTCGCAGGCTTCTACATGTCTTTTGTGTGCCTCCAGGGTGTGGGCTGGGATGTCTGGTCCCAATACACATCCTGGGTGCCAGAGAGTCTAGGGTAGTGTGAATGCCTGGGACCACCGTGGTCCGTGATTGGTCCACGTATGGTATGTGTGTTGATGAGCGGATCTCCCATTGGCTCCCCTCCGTTTTGGCGCAAAGGGAACCGTGGATAAGAGGGGGCTGGAAACACCACTACCATGTCGATCTCCTGAGTTCTCACGAACGAAGGAATACAGGAGCCAAGTATCCTGCAACCAAGAGGCTGGACCGAGGAATCGCTGGTGACCCGCTGAAGGACTCCTCCTTTGCACTGCTGTCTTCCTGTGAAACCCTTTCCTCCTTTGATCGAACCAGAAGGCCTGTACTGGTGCTTCGACCTTTGGAATAGCAGGAACAGCTATTCCCGGCGACTTCATCATCTCCTGCCAAGTAAGCCTTCGAAAGTGTCTCTGGGCCATCCAGTTGACTGACCAGCTTACAAGGGAGTCCTGCTCTGTAACCGCCGCCAGGTTGTGTTGTATCCCGAGTCCTTGTCACTCTCCCACGCTTTGTGAACTTGGCGTTCCCAGGTCTGAAGGGAGGAGTGTACATTTGGCTCGGATACACACGGCCGCTCCGTTGCCCTGCGGTGGTGACAAAACTGTGCAGGTTTCTTCGATTGGGACGTCTTTTTGCTCTACACGACGACGAGGCATTTCCCGACTCTTCTGAACCTGCCAGCTGCTGAAACTGACGTGGAGAAGCCTGGGTCTGCTTCCATCGGGGACCGGTGAGTAGTTTAGCTAGGATCTGGTCGCCCTCCTGCAGTAGCCCATTGCTTTTCCCCGCTGTGTAAAAACAGCACCCTTTTGTCCGTACTCACGCTCTGCTTCTGCTCGCTGTGGAGGCTGCGCTTGAGTCGCGGAACCTGTTCTTCTTCTGTGGTGCACTAACCCGAACTGCCTGACTTCCTCCGAAGAGCTTCTCCTTTTGCCCGTTGGCACCAGCGTGGGCAGGTACTTTGAGCACAAGGCTCCACTCTTCGCAGGGCTCGGACTTCCATCTAGTTAGGTGCCTCTGAAGGCGAACTGAGTCTAAAGCATTATCGCACTGCCTGTTTTCCTTCCCTTGCAGGTGGACTACACATTTCGTGCCTCTAATGCTTGAGACTGTCGTGTTTGTATATATATTGTGTTGATATGGTATGTGTTGGCTTAATATTGTGATATTGTGATTTTCTCGCTACGGTCGTTGTTTTAAAGGCCTTAAAATAAATGTGTTTATATTTTTGATGTAACACCTGTTTGGAGTAGTTTGTAAGCGCTCTTGCTTTGTGTGCTCATTGCGGGCTTTCAGTCACCCTCACCCCTCTTGAGACCTAGTCTTGACCGCCGCGATCGCTACCTTGATTGGTCTGGCTCGTCCAGAGGTTACCCTGTTCCAAGTAATTAGGTTGGCCTTCTGAACTTCTGCGCCACCAGGACAGAGTTCAGAAATCCGTCTTAACAAATTGGTGTACAGCGGTGGGATACGACTGAAGGTATCCAGTGTTGCGCACGAACTAAGGCATTTCAGGTTATTCCAACCAGGACACGTAGTGAATTGTTGTAGTATAACTTTAAAAAGGCCATAGTCCTATCTAACAGTATGGAAACAAATACCTTCTTAACTTTAAATGCTTCCAAATCAGAAACATTGAAGAAGATGTGTGCGGAGAGAGGTGTTTCCTCTCAAGGCACGAAATTGGAAATGATCCAAAGAATCGTGGCGTGGCAAGAAGCGCAGCTTGACGCTATAACTTCTGAGGACAGTGCGGAAGGTGGTGGGGCTGCTCTCACTGGTAGAACCGACGGTTCTGCCGCCGCACTGATCCATCGCGACCACAAGGACAGGGAGGACCAGATGTCTAATGTTTCCTCTGCCAGTGCTGATGGGGAGGCTATGCTTGAATTCAAGAAGCAAGAGCTGCGGTTTAGGCAGCAGGAGCTTGAATTCAGCATAGCCAAACTAAAAATCGAACAGGCAGAAAAACAAAAAGACAGGGATCACCAGTTGGAACTGGCCAAGCTTCAGTTTGCAAATGGGTCCAAGGGTCCTGGACATGGGTCTGGGGCCTCCTCTCATCCATGATTTCCGAAAGATCTGCTCAGTGTGTATGAAGAAAGGAATGACATTATGGACTGGCTGAATGCGTTTGAGTATGCATGCGAAGTTCAAGAAGTTGACAATGCTGATAAGATTGCGTGGTTGCTCAGTAGACTGCCCCATTCTGGCTGTAGTGCCATCATGGAAATGTCGAAGGCTGAGCGAGCTGATTTCGCAATGTTAAAGCAAACTCTCATTTTAAAGTTTGGGAAGACTCCGGCCCAATATTTAAAGCGTTTTCGAGAGTATAAGAAAAAGGAAGGTGGTACTTGGGTATCTTATGTCGCTGAATCCTTGAAAAACTTAACTGGCTGGGTCGAAGGTTATAAGGTTTCTACCTTCGAAGGCATGATAAATCTTGTCATGCTGGAACACAGTTTTGCTTCTTCTTCCCCGGAGCTTAAGCAGCATTTGGCCGATTTGAAGGAGATAGATCCTAAGAAGCTGGCCATTGCAGCAGATTTATGGGTGTCACATCGAGTGTCCCATAAGGACAAAACTCATCCTGGTAAGCAGGAGGAAGGGAAAAAGTCCAAAGATATGGAGGGTGGAGAATCTGCTAAATCTTCTTCCCATAAGGGCCACAAAAAGAAAAACAAGGGTAAGACACAAGAGAACTCACAGGGTAGTGGAGGTCAGCCTCCGAAACAGAACTCTGGTTACAATAAGCCTCCCTACGTAAACAGACCCACTGGGGCTTGTTTTTCTTGTGGAGCAACTGACCACGTGAAGGGGGATCCCCGTTGTAAGGTTAGACCTTTGGGGGTCCACTCTGCTAATCTGGCCTTCTCCTCCTACGAGGAAGAAGAGATTACAGGAGCATCCTTCTCCTCAGACTCATTTCCCAGCGGGATAGAGGCTGAGGTAGTTTTAGTGTCCCTGGGTTCCTGGGAGCCTAAAGTCGCAGAGGCTTATGCTAGGATTCCGGATAATACCAAGCACTACTTTAAAGACAGTGTGCTGATCAATGGAGTGGATACTCCAGCTCTTAGGGATAGTGGGTGCAGTCGCACTGTAGTGGATTCTACCTTGGTAGACTCAGAGGAAGTTGCCAGAGCTACTCTGATGCCCACTAAGTTGGCTGACGGCCCCCTCCGTATGTTTCCCGTAATACCTGTAAATCTTACTTTAAATGGTACAGCAGTCAGGATTCCAGTGAGCATTCAGAGAAACGTCCCGGGAAAGGTCTGGTTAGGTAATGATCTCAGAGCTTTAGGGCTCGTAGGAGACACTGCCGAAAGACCCTACACACAGTCTCAAGCACGGGCAGCATTGGCCAAGTCCAATACGCCGCCCCAGCCAAAGGGGAAACCCAAGGCGAAAGGAGTCAACAAGTCACGACGAGGGAAAGAGAATATTCCCCCGAGCTCGCCTACCACTGCGGTGGAGGAAGTTGGTCAATCGCCCGGGCCTGACGAGGAGGTGGCGATGCCTGAAGTATTCGACCCCAACGATCATCCTGAACTAAAAGACTTGTTAGTTGAAGGAGGTCCTGATAGGGACGAATTCAGTAAAGGCCAAACTGAGTGCCCATCTCTGGAAGGCCTAAGGAGACAGGCCTGCTCCCAGCTTGAGGGTGAACCTCCTGGGAAGCATAGGATTTATTGGGAAGGTGGACTCCTGTATAGTGAGCCCACAGAGTCTACAGAAGGAGACCATAGGAGGTTGGTGGTTCCCCTTGCTGTTAGGCCCTTCCTCCTGCAGTTGGCGCATGACGTTCCCCTTGCTGGTCACCTTGGTATGAGGAGGACCAAGCAAAGGTTATCCATGCACTTCTACTGGCCCAAGATGGGGGAGCAAGTAGAAAGTCACTGCAGGAGTTGTGCCGCCTGCCAGTTGTCTGGTAAGGTTGGCGCGACAATCCAAGCTCCGTTGGTACCGCTCCCAGTTGTGGGGGTACCATTTGAAAGGGTAGGGATCGACATCGTTGGTCCCCTTGACCCGCAAACATCCTCGGGCAATAGGTTTATCCTGGTGCTGGTCGACCATGCAACCCGGTATCCTGAGGCCATCCCATTGAAAACTGTAACTGCCAAGTCAGTTGCAGAAGCTTTACTTGGCATATTTACTAGGGTTGGCTTCCCTAAAGAAGTTGTGTCGGATCATGGCAGCAACTTTATGTCGAAGTATAGGCAGGCTATGTGGAAAGAATGTGGGGTCACCTACAGGTTCTCTTCTGCATACCACCCTCAGACCAATGGTCTGGGGGGGCGTTTCAACAGGACGTTAAAGAGCGTGATTGGGGCTCTGGAGGAGCCTCAGAGAAGAAAATGGGATCTTCTTGTTTCATGCTTACTGTTTGCCTACCGAGAGGTACCACAGGAGGGTGTTGGCTTCAGCCCCTTCGAACTTCTGTTCGGTCATCTCGTACGGGGACCCTTAGCCATCGTCAAAGAGGGATGGGAGATGCCCACTCCCACTGTTACTACCAATGTAGTTGATTATGTGCTAGGGCTCAGAAAACGGATGGTACTTCTGATGGGCTTGGCTAGTGATAAATTGAAGGCAGGACAAGCGCTGGTGAAACCTTGGTACGACCAGAAAGCTTCCCTCATCAACTTTACACTTGGTCAGCAAGTCCTGATCATGAATCCCATAAGGCCTCGAGCTTTACCGGACAAATGGTCAGGCCCTTACCCAGTGGTGGAGCCCCTGGGTGAGGTTAACTATTCAGTGGACCTTGGAAGGCCTGGACAGGCTCCAAAAGTTTTTCACGTGAATAGGCTGAAGGCTTTCGGCCCAAGCGTCGAAATCACAGCACTGCTACTGGCTTCAGACGTTGCGGGAGAGGAGTCTGAACCTCTCCCCGACCTGTTCCCAAGCAGTCCTTCAGATAGCTCTTTTGAGGGTGTCCGAGTGGCCCCTCACCAAAATGGACAAGGCTCAGTGGTTTACCTTGGACATGAAGTAGGTGGAGGGAGGAGACAGCCTCTACCCAGTAAAGTACAAGCAGTACAAGACTGGCCTACCCCCACTACGCAAACCCAAGTGAGAGCCTTCTTAGGACTCACGGGGTATTACCGCAATTTTGTGGCAGACTATGGCACCATAGCTGCTCCTCTGACTGCCCTCACAACTCCGAAGAAACCCAAGAAGGTAACTTGGACCGACGAGTGTGAGAAGGCCTTCAATGGCTTAAAAGACTCCTTGTGCCAGGCCCCTGTCCTTAGGACACCTGATTATCAAAGACCTTTTATCGTGCAGACGGACGCCTCTGACACTGGGATAGGAGCTGTACTATCACAAGTAGATGAGAAGGGTAAGGAACACCCTATCGGTTTTATTAGTCGCCAGCTTAAGGACAGAGAGCTCAGATGGTCCACGGTAGAGAAAGAATGTTTCTCTGTTGTGTGGGCCCTAAGGAAGCTGAGGCCCTACCTCTATGGGACCCACTTCACTGTGCAAACTGACCATAAGCCGTTAAAGTGGCTAATGAACATGAAGGGGAGAATCCAAAGTTGCTTAGGTGGTCCATAAGTCTACAAGGCTTCGACTTCACTATTGAGCATAGGCCAGGTGTCCAACATAGCAATGCTGATGGGTTGTCCAGAATGTTTAACCGACCTGAACAAGAGACTCATCCAGGGGTGGATTAGTTCCCCCTGTCCATAGTCTGGGAGGGGCGAGTGTTAGGAAAGATTTCGTAATTGTAGGCAATTTTCCTTCCATGTGGCAACCCCTAAACTTTTTGCTGTTGTTTTTCACCTTGTTCTTGACTTTGCCAGAGAAGTGCAGGCTTCTGCTGCACTCCTCTGGGCTTTCGCTCCTTTTCTTATGGGGAAACTGACATGCCCTTAAGACAGTCAGTACCGGGGAACGCTGTTTCCCGTAGTTTCTTTTATCGTGTTGCGGCTTTAGTGCAACATGACACAAGAGGGCACTATAAGCTAAGTTACAGCTCTCTTGGGTCTCTAGCCTTCTACAGGCCCTAGATACTCGTTTAGGATTGTATTTGATCGGTGCAAGTCATTCAGGGACTGGAATGGTGGCAGCGATCGTTTTGTGTATTTTGAGCTCCTTTTGGCGTTCTGAGCACATTTTTCGCACTGAACCCAAAATGGTGGCCTGGCTCCCAAAATGGCCAGACCACGAGGCTCCTTTGTCCTGTCCACTGACCGTCTTGCTCCCTTCACCTTCCCCAGGTCGAGCGACCCGGGGCCTTCCTTATTTGGGCATGTACTTTCCCGCGAAACATGGATGCTTTTGCAGGCTTCTACATGTCTTTTGTGTGCCTCCAGGGTGTGGGCTGGGATGTCTGGTCCCAATACACATCCTGGGTGCCAGAGAGTCTAGGGTAGTGTGAATGCCTGGGACCACCGTGGTCCGTGATTGGTCCACGTATGGTATGTGTGTTGATGAGCGGATCTCCCATTGGCTCCCCTCCGTTTTGGCGCGAAGGGAACCGTGGATAAGAGGGGGCTGGAAACACCACTACCATGTCGATCTCCTGAGTTCTCACGAACGAAGGAATACAGGAGCCAAGTATCCTGCAACCAAGAGGCTGGACCGAGGAATCGCTGGTGACCCGCTGAAGGAATCCTCCTTTGCACTGCTGTCGTCCTGTGAAACCCTTTCCTCCTTTGATCGAACCAGAAGGCCTGTACTGGTGCTTCGACCTTTGGAATAGCAGGAACAGCTATTCCCGGCGACTTCATCATCTCCTGCCAAGTAAGCCTTCGGAAGTGTCTCTGGGCCATTAAGTTGACTGACCAGCTTACAAGGGAGTCCTGCTCTGTAACCGCCGCCAGGTTGTGTTGTATCCCGAGTCCTTGCCACTCTCCCACGCTTCGTGCACTTGGCGTTCCCAGGTCTGAAGGGAGGAGTGTACATTTGGCTCGGATACACACGGCCGCTCCGTTGCCCTGCGGTGGTGACAAAACTGTGCAGGTTTCTTCGATTGGGACGTCTTTTTGCTCTACACGACGACGAGGCATTTCCCGACTCTTCTGAACCTGCCAGCTGCTGAAACTAACGTGGAGAAGCCTGGGTCTGCTTGCATCGGGGACCGGTGAGTAGTTTAGCTAGGATCTGGTCGCCCTCCTGCAGTATCCCATTGCTTTTCCCCGCTGTGTAAAAACAGCACCCTTTTGTCCGTACTCGCGCTCTGCTTCTGCTCGCTGTGGAGGCTGCGCTTGAGTCGCGGAACCTGTTCTTCTTCTGTGGTGCACTAACCCGAACTGCCTGACTTCCTCCGAAGAGCTTCTCCTTTTGCCCGTTGGCACCAGCGTGGGCAGGTACTTTGAGCACAAGGCTCCACTCTTCGCAGGGCTCGGACTTCCATCTAGTTAGGTGCCTCTGAAGGCGAACTGAGTCTAAAGCATTATCGCACTGCCTGTTTTCCTTCCCTTGCAGGTGGACTACACATTTCGTGCCTCTAATGCTTGAGACTGTCGTGTTTGTATATATATTGTGTTGATATGGTATGTGTTGGCTTAATATTGTGATATTGTGATTTTCTCGCTACGGTCGTTGTTTTAAAGGCCTTAAAATAAATGTGTTTATATTTTTGATATAACACCTGTTTGGAGTAGTTTGTAAGCGCTCTTGCTTTGTGTGCTCATTGCGGGCTTTCAGTCACCCTCACCCCTCTTGAGACCTAGTCTTGACCGCCGCGATCGCTACCTTGATTGGTCTGGCTCGTCCAGAGGTTACCCTGTTCCAAGTAATTAGGTTGGCCTTCTGAACTTCTGCGCCACCAGGACAGAGTTCAGAAATCCGTCCTAACAGGAAGGGTCTAAGGTTTGGAAGGGGAAGGATTTGGATATCACATCTCATGTTATATTACGGGTCTCAGGTTTGGTATTAGAAGCATTGAGACATCGGGTCTCAGAATTGGAATGGGAAGGAGTTGGTTATCACATCTCAAGCTATAGGAAGGGTCTCAGGATTGGAATGGGAAGGACTTGGATATCACATCTCATGCTATAGGAAGGCTCTCAGGTTTGGAAGGGGAAAGAGTTGGATATCACATTTCATGTTAGAGGTAGGATCTCAGGTTTGGTATTAGAGGCATTGATATATCACATCTCATGCTATCAGAAGGGTCTCAGGAATGGAATGGGAAGGAGTTGGATATCACATCTCATGCTAAAGGGAGGGTCTCAGGTTTGGAAGGGGAAGGATTTGGATATCAATCTCATGTTATAGGAAGGATCTCAGGTTTGGTATTAGAAGCATTGAGATATCACATCTCATGCTATCGGAAGGATCTCAGGTTTGGTATTAGAAGCATTAAGATATCACATCTCATGCTATCAGAAGGGTCTCAGGATTGGAATGGGAAGGAGTTGGATATCACATCTCATGCTAAAGGGAGGGTCTCAGGTTTGGAAGGGGAAGGATTTGGATATCACATCTCATGTTATCGGAAGGATCTCACGTTTGGTATTAGAAGTATTGAGATATCATATATCATGCTATAGGAAGGGTCTCAGGATTGGAATGGGAAAGAGTTGGATATCACATCTCATGCTATAGGGAGTGTCTCAGGATTGGAATGGGAAGGACTTAGATATCACATATCATGCTATAGGGAGGGTCTCAGTTTTGATATTAGAAGCATTGAGATATCACATCTCATGCTATTGGAAGTGTCTCGGGATTGGAATGGGAAGGAGCTGGATATCACATCTCATGCTATCGGAAGTGTCTCAGGATTGGAATGGGAAGGAGCTGGATATCACATCTCATGCTAAAGGAACGGTCTCAGGTTTGGAACGGGAAGGATTTGGATATCACATCTCATGTTATAGGAAGGGTCTCAGGTTTGGTATAAGCATTGAGATATCACATCTCTGCTATCGGAAGTGTCTCAGGATTGGAATGGGAAGGAGTTGGATATCCCATCTCATGTTATAGGACGGGTCTCAGGTTTGTTATTAGAATCATTGAGATATCATATTGCATGCTGTAGGAAGGGTCTAAGGGTTGGAATGGGAAGGACTTGGATATCACATCTCATGCTATAGATAGGCTCTTAGGTTTGGAAAGGGAAGGAGTTGGATATCACATTTCATGTTAGAGGAAGGATCTCAGGTTTGGTATTAGAAGCATTGAGAAATCACATATCATGCTATAGGAAGGGTCTCAGGATTGGAATGGGAAGTAGTTGGATATCACATCTCATGCTATAGGAAGGATCTCAGGTTTGGTATTAGAGGCATTGATATATCACATCTCATGCTATCAGAAGGGTCTCAGGAATGGAATGGCATGCTAAAGGGAGGGTCTCAGGTTTGGAAGGGGAAGGATTTGGATATCACATCTCATGTTATAGGAAGGATCTCAGGTTTGGTATTAGAAGCATTGAGATATCACATCTCATGCTATCAGAAGGGTCTCAGGATTGGAATGGGAAGGAGTTGGATATCACATCTCATGCTAAAGGGAGGGTCTCAGGTTTGGAAGGGGAAGGATTTGGATATCACATCTCATGTTATCGGAAGGATCTCACATTTGGTATTAGAAGTATTGAGATATCATATATCATGCTATAGGAAGGGTCTCAGGATTGGAATGGGAAAGAGTTGGATATCACATCTCATGCTATAGGGAGTGTCTCAGGATTGGAATGGGAAGGACTTAGATATCACATATCATGCTATAGGGAGGGTCTCAGTTTTGATATTAGAAGCATTGAGATATCACATCTCATGCTATCGGAAGTGTCTCAGGATTGGAATGGGAAGGAGCTGGATATCACATCTCATGCTATCGGAAGTGTCTCAGGATTGGAATGGGAAGGAGCTGGATATCACATCTCATGCTAAAGGAACGGTCTCAGGTTTGGAACGGGAAGGATTTGGATATCACATCTCATGTTATAGGAAGAGTCTCAGGTTTGGTATAAGCATTGAGATATCACATCTCTGCTATCGGAAGTGTCTCAGGATTGGAATGGGAAGGAGTTGGATATCCCATCTCATGTTATAGGATGGGTCTCAGGTTTGTTATTAGAATCATTGAGATATCATATTGCATGCTGTAGGAAGGGTCTAAGGGTTGGAATGGGAAGGACTTGGATATCACATCTCATGCTATAGATAGGCTCTTAGGTCACATTTCATGTTAGAGGAAGGATCTCAGGTTTGGTATTAGAAGCATTGAGATATCACATCTCATGCTATAGGAAGGGTCTCAGGATTGGAATGGGAAGTAGTTGGATATCACATCTCATGCTATAGGAAGGGTCTCAGGTTTGGTATAAGCATTGAGATATCACATCTCATGCTATAGGACGGGTCTCAGGATTGGAATGGAAGGAGTTGGATATCACATCTCATGTTATAGGAAGGATCTCAGGTTTGGTATTAGAAGCATTGAGACATCACATCTCATGCTATAGGAAGGGTCTCAGGGTTGGAATGGGAAGGAGTTGGATATCACATCTCATCCAATAGGAAGGGTCTCAGGTTTGGAATGGGAAGGAATTGGATATCACATCTCATGTTATAGGAAGGATCTCAGGTTTGGTATTAGAAGCATTGAGATATCACATCTCATGCTATAGGAAGGGTCTCAGGATTGGAATGTGAAGGATTTGGATATCACATCTCATGCTAAAGGAAGGGTCTCAGGTTTGGTAGAAGCATTGAGATATCACGTCTCTGCTATCGGAAGGGTCTCAGGATTGGATTGGGAAGGAGTTGGATATCCCTTCTCATGCTATAGGAAGGGTCTCAGGATTTGAATGGCAAGGAGTTGGATATCACATCTCATGCCATAGGAAGGGTCTCAGGTTTGGTATAAGCATTGAGATATCACATCTCTGCTATCGGAAGGGTCTCAGGATTGGATTGGGAAGGAGTTGGATATTACTTTCTTGCTATAGGAAGGGTCTCATGTTTGGAATGGGAAGGAGTTGGATATCACATATGCTATAGTTAGTGTCTCAGGTTTGGAACGGGAAGGAGTTGGATATCACATCTCATGTTATAGGAAGGGTCTCAGGTTTGGCATAAGCATTGAGATATCACATCTCTGCTATCGGAAGTGTCTCAGGATTGGAATGGGAAGGAGTTGGATATCCCATCTCATGTTATAGGACGGGTCTCAGGTTTGTTATTAGAATCATTGAGATATCATATTGCATGCTGTAGGAATGGTCTAAGGGTTGGAATGGGAAGGACTTGGATATCACATCTCATGCTATAGGGAGGGTCTCAGTTTTGATATTAGAAGCATTGAGATATCACATCTCATGCTATCGGAAATGTCTCAGGATTGGAATGGGAAGGAGCTGGATATCACATCTCATGCTAAAGGAAGGGTCTCAGGTTTGGAACGGGAAGGATTTGGATATCACATCTCATGTTATAGGAAGGGTCTCAGGTTTGGTATAAGCATTGAGATATCACATCTCTGCTATCGGAAGTGTCTCAGGATTGGAATGGGAAGGAGTTGGATATCCCATCTCATGTTATAGGACGGGTCTCAGGTTTGTTATTAGAATCATTGAGATATCATATTGCATGCTGTAGGAATGGTCTAAGGTTTGGAATGGGAAGGACTTGGATATCACATCTCATGCTATAGATAGGCTCTTAGGTTTGGAAAGGGAAGGAGTTGGATATCACATTTCATGTTAGAGGAAGGATCTCAGGTTTGGTATTAGAAGCATTGAGATATCACATCTCATGCTATAGGAAGGGTCTCAGGATTGGAATGGGAAGTAGTTGAATATCACATCTCATGCTATAGGAAGGGTCTCAGGTTTGGTATAAGCATTGAGATATCACATCTCATGCTATAGGACGGGTCTCAGGATTGGAATGGAAGGAGTTGGATATCACATCTCATGTTATAGGAAGGATCTCAGGTTTGGTATTAGAAGCATTGAGACATCACATCTCATGCTATAGGAAGGGTCTCAGGGTTGGAATGGGAAGGAGTTGGATATCACATCTCATCCAATAGGAAGGGTCTCAGGTTTGGAATGGGAAGGAATTGGATATCACATTTCATGTTATAGGAAGGATCTCAGGTTAGGTATTAGAAGCATTGAGATATCACATCTCATGCTATAGGAAGGGTCTCAGGATTGGAATGTGAAGGATTTGGATATCACATCTCATGCTAAAGGAAGGGTCTCAGGTTTGGTAGAAGCATTGAAATATCACGTCTCTGCTATCAGAAGGGTCTCAGGATTGGATTGGGAAGGAGTTGGATATCCCTTCTCATGCTATAGGAAGGGTCTCAGGATTTGAATGGCAAGGAGTTGGATATCACATCTCATGCCATAGGAAGGGTCTCAGGTTTGGTATAAGCATTGAGATATCACATCTCTACTATCGGAAGGGTCTCAGGATTGGATTGGGAAGGAGTTGGATATCCCTTCTCATGCTATAGGAAGTGTCTCAGGTTGGAATGGGAAGGAGTTGGATATCACATCTCATGTTATAGGAAGGGTCTCAGGATTGGAATGGGAAGGATTTGGATATCACATCTCTTGCTATAGGAAGGGTCTCAGGATTTGAATGGCAAGAAGTTGGATATCACATCTCATGCCATAGGAAGGGTCTCAGGTTTGGTATAAGCATTGAGATATCACATCTCTACTATTGGAAGGGTCTCAGGATTGGATTGGGAAGGAGTTGGATTTCCCTTCTCATGCTATAGGAAGTGTCTCAGGTTGGAATGGGAAGGAGTTGGATATCACATCTCATGTTATAGGACGGGTCTCAGGATTGGAATGGAAGGAGTTGGATATCACATCTCATGTTATAGGAAGGATCTCGGGTTTGGTATTAGAAGCATTGAGATATCACATCTCATGCTATAGGAAGGGTCTCAGGGTTGGAATGGGAAGGAGTTGGATATCGCATCTCATCCAATAGGAAGGGTCTCAGGATTGGAATGGGAAGGAATTGGATATCACATCTCATGTTATAGGAAGGATCTCAGGTTTGGTATTAGAAGCATTGAGATATCACATCTCATGCTATAGGAAGGGTCTCAGGATTGGAATGTGAAGGATTTGGATATCACATCTCATGCTAAAGGAAGGGTCTCAGGTTTGGTAGAAGCATTGAGATATCACGTCTCTGCTATCGGAAGGGTCTCAGGATTGGATTGGGAAGGAGTTGGATATCCCTTCTCATGCTATAGGAAGGGTCTCAGGATTTGAATGGGAAGGAGTTGGATATCACATCTCTTGCTATAGGAAGGGTCTCAGGATTGGAATAGGTAGGAGTTGGATATTACTTTCTTGCTATAGGAAGGGTCTCATGTTTGGAATGGGAAGCAGTTGGATATCACATATGCTATAGTTAGTGTCTCAGGTTTGGAACAGGAAGGAGTTGGATATCACCATAGCTGCTCCTCTGACTGCCCTCACAACTCCGAAGAAACCCAAGAAGGTAACTTGGACCGACGAGTGTGAGAAGGCCTTCAATGGCTTAAAAGACTCCTTGTGCCAGGCGCCTGTGCTTAGGGCCCCTGATTATCAAAGACCTTTTATCGTGCAGACAGATGCCTCTGACACTGGGATAGGAGCTGTACTATCACAAGTAGATGAGAAGGGTAAGGAACACCCTATTGGTTTTATTAGTCGCCAGCTTAAGGACAGAGAGCTCAGATGGTCCACGGTAGAGAAAGAATGTTTCTCTGTTGTGTGGGCCCTAAGGAAGCTGAGTCCCTACCTCTATGGGACCCACTTCACTGTGCAGACTGACCATAAGCCGTTAAAGTGGCTAATGAACATGAAGGGGGAGAATCCAAAGTTGCTTAGGTGGTCCATAAGTCTACAAGGCTTCGACTTCACTATTGAGCATAGGCCAGGTGTCCAACATAGCAATGCTGATGGGTTGTCCAGAATGTTTAACCGACCTGAACAAGAGACTCATCCAGGGGTGGATTAGTTCCCCCTGTCCATAGTCTGGGAGGGGCGAGTGTTAGGAAAGATTTCATGATTGCAGGTAATTTTCCTTCCATGTGACAACCCCTAAACTTTTTGCTGTTGTTTTCACCTTGTTATTGACTTTGCCAGAGAAGTGCAGCCTTCTGCCGCACTCCTCTGGGCTTTTGCTCTTTTCTTACGGGGAAACTGACATGCCCTTAAGACAGTCAGTACCGGGGAACGCTGTTTCCCGTAGTTTCTTCTATCGTGTTGCGGCTTTAGTGCAACATGACACAAGAGGGCACTGTAAGCTAAGTTACAGCTCTCTTGGGTCTCTAGCCTTCTACAGACCCTAGATACTCTTTTAGGATGGTATTTGATCGGTGCAAGTCATTCAGGGACTCGAATGGTGGCAGCGATCGTTTTGTTTATTTTGAGCTCCTTTTGGCGTTCTGAGCACGTTTTTCGCACTGAACCCAAAATGGTGGCCTGGCTCCCAAAATGGCCAGACCACGAGGCTCCTTTGTCTTGTCCACTGACCGTCTTGCTCCCTTCACCTTCCCCAGGTCGGGCGACCCGGGGCCTTCCTTATTTGGGCATGTACTTTCCCACGAAACGTGGTTGCTTTCGCGGGCTTCTACATGTCGTTTGTGTGCCTCCAGGGTGTGGGCTGGGATGTCTGGTCCCAATACACATCCTGGGTGCCAGAGAGTCTAGGGTGGTGTGAATGCCTGGGACCACCGTGGTCCGTGATTGGTCCACGTATGGTATGTGTGTTGATGAGCGGATCTCCCATTGGCTCCCCTCCGTTTTGGCGCGAAGGGAACCGTGGATAAGAGGGAGCTGGAAACACCACTACCATGTCGATCTCCTGAGTTCTCACGAATGAAGGAATACAGGAGCCAAGTATCCTGCAACCAAGAGGCTGGACCGAGGAATCGCTGGTGACCCGCTGAAGGAATCCTCCTTTGCACTGCGGTCGTCCTGTGAAGCCCTTTCCTCCTTGGATCGAACCAGAAGGCCTGTACTGGTGCTTCGACCTTTGGAATAGCAGGAACAGCTATTCCCGGCGACTTCATCCTCTCCTGCCAAGTAAGCCTTCGGAAGTGTCTCTGGGCCATCCAGTTGACTGACCAGCTTACAAGGGAGTCCTGCTCTGTAACTGCCGCCAGGTTGTGTTGTATTTCGAGTCCTTGTCACTCTCCCACGCTTCGTACACTTGGCGTTCCCAAGTCTGAAGGGAGGAGTGTACATTTGGCTTGAATACACACGGCCGCTCCGTTGTCCTGCTGCGGCAACAAAACTGTGCTGGTTTCGTCGATTGGGACGTCTTTTTGCTCTACACGACTACGAGGCGTTCCCTGCTCTTCTGAACCTGCCAGCTGCTGAAACTAACGTGGAGAAGCCTGGGTCTGCTTGCTTCGGGGACCGGTGAGTAGTTTAGCTAGGATCTGGTCGCCCTCCTGCAGTATCCCATTGCTTTTCCCTGCTGTGTAAAAACAGCCCCCTTTTGGCCGTACTCGCGCTCTGCTTCTGCCCGCTGTGGAGGCTGCGCTTGAGTTGCGGAACCTGTTCTCCTTCTGCTGTGCACTAACCCGAACTGCCTGACTTCCTCCGAAGAGCTTCCCCTTTTGCCCGTTGGCACCGGCGTGGCAGGTACTTTGAGCACAAGGCTCCACTCTTCGCAGGGCTCGGACTTCCATCTAGTTAGGTGCCTCTGAAGGCGAACTGAGTCTAAAGCGTTATCGCACTGCCTGTTTTCCTTTCCTTTCAGGGGGACTACATATTTCGTGCTTTAAACGCTTGCGACTGTGTATTTGTATATATATTGTGTTGATATGGTATGTGTTGGTTTAATATTGTGATATTGTGATTTTCTCGCTACGGTCATTATTTTAAAGGCCTTAAAATAAATGTGTATCTATTTTTCATATAACAACTGTTTGGAGTAGTTTGTAAGCGCTCTTGCTTTGTGTGCTCATTGCGGGCTTTCAGTCACCCTCACCCCTCTTGAGACCTAGTCTTGACCGCCGCGATCGCTACCTTGATTGGTCTGGCTTGTCCAGAGGTTACCCTGTTCCAAGTAATTAGGTTGGCCTTCTGAACTTCTGCGCCACCAGGACAGAGTTCAGAAATCTGTCTTAACAGAAGGGTCTCAGGATTGGATTGGGAAGGAGTTGGATATCCCTTCTCATGCTAAAGGAAGGGTCTCAGGATTTGAATGGCAAGGAGTTGGATATCACATCTCATGCCATAGGAAGGGTCTCAGGTTTGGTATAAGCATTGAGATATCACATCTCTGCTATCGGAAGGGTCTCAGGATTGGATTGGGAAGGAGTTGGATATCCCTTCTCATGCTATAGGAAGTGTCTCAGGTTGGAATGGGAAGGAGTTGGATATCACATCTCATGTTATAGGAAGGGTCTCAGGATTGGAATGGGAAGGATTTGGATATCACATCTCTTGCTATAGGAAGGGTCTCAGGATTGGAATGGGTAGGAGTTGGATATTACTTTCTTGCTATAGGAAGGGTCTCATGTTTGGAATGGGAAGGAGTTGGATATCACATATGCTATAGTTAGTGTCTCAGGTTTGGAACGGGAAGGAGTTGGATATCACATCTCATGTTATACGAAGGGTCTCAGGTTTGGTATAAGCATTGAGATATCACATCTCTGCTATCGGAAGCGGCTCAGGATTGGAATGGGAAGGAGTTGGATATCCCATCTCATGTTATAGTAAGAGTCTCTGGTTTGGTATTAGAATCATTGAGATATCACATTGCATGCTGTAGGAAGGGTCTAAGGATTGGAATGGGATGGACTTGGATATCACATCTCATGCTATAGGTAGGCTCTCAGGTTTGGTATAAGCATTGAGATATCACATCTCATGCTATAGGAAGGGTCTCAGGATTGGAATGGGAAGGATTTGGATATCACATCTCATGCTATAGGAAGGGTCTCAGATTTGGTATAAGCATTGAGATATCACATCTCATGCTAAAGGAAGGGTCTCAGGATTGGAATGGGAAGGAGTTGTATATGACATCTCAGGCCATAGGAAGGGTCTCAGGTTTGGTATAAGCATTGAGATATCACATCTCTGCTATCGGAAGGGTCTCAGGATTGGAATGGGAAGGAGTTGGATATCCCATCTCATGTTATAGGAAGGGTCTCAGGTTTGGTATTAGAAGCATAGAGATATCACATCTCATGCTATAGGAAGGGTCTCAGGATTGGAATGGGAAGGACTTGGATGTCACATCTCATGCTATAGGGAGGGTCTCAAGTTTGATATTAGAAGCATTGAGATAACAAATCTCATGATATCGGAAGGGTCTCAGGATTGGAATGGGAAGGAGTTGGATACCACATCTCATGATAAAGGAAGGGTCTAAGGTTTGGAAGGGGAAGGATTTGGATATCACATCTCATGTTATAGGACGGGTCTCAGGTTTGGTATTAGAAGCATTGAGATATCAAGTCTCATGGTATAAGAAGGGTCTCAGAATTGGAATGGGAAGGAGTTGTATATCACACCTCAAGCTATAGGAAGGGTCTCAGGATTGGAATGGAAAGGAGTTTGATATCACATCTCATGCCATAGTATGGGTCTCAGGTTTGGTAGAAGCATTGGGATATCACATCTCATGCTATCGGAAGGGTATCAGTATTGGATTTGGAAGAAGTTGGATATCCCATCTCATGCTATAGGAAGGGTCTCAGGTTGGAATGGGAAGGAGTTGGATATCACATTTCATGTTATAGGAAGGGTCTCAGGATTGGAATGGGAAGGACTTGGATATCATATCTCATGCTATAGGACGGGTCTCAGGTTTGTTATTAGAATCATTGAGATATCATATTGCATGCTGTAGGAAGGGTCTAAGGATTGGAATGGGAAGGACTTGGATATCACATCTCATGCTATAGATAGGCTCTTAGGTTTGGAAAGGGAAGGAGTTGGATATCACATTTCATGTTAGAGGAAGGATCTCAGGTTTGGTATTAGAAGCATTGAGATATCACATCTCATGCTATAGGAAGGGTCTCAGGATTGGAATGGGAAGTAGTTGGATATCACATCTCATGCTATAGGAAGGGTCTCAGGTTTGGTATAAGCATTGAGATATCACATCTCATGCTATAGGACGGGTCTCAGGATTGGAATGGAAGGAGTTGGATATCACATCTCATGTTATAGGAAGGATCTCAGGTTTGGTATTAGAAGCATTGAGACATCACATCTCATGCTATAGGAAGGGTCTCAGGGTTGGAATGGGAAGGAGTTGGATATCACATCTCATCCAATAGGAAGGGTCTCAGGTTTGGAATGGGAAGGAATTGGATATCACATCTCATGTTATAGGAAGGATCTCAGGTTTGGTATTAGAAGCATTGAGATATCACATCTCATGCTATAGGAAGGGTCTCAGGATTGGAATGTGAAGGATTTGGATATCACATCTCATGCTAAAGGAAGGGTCTCAGGTTTGGTAGAAGCATTGAGATATCCCGTCTCTGCTATCGGAAGGGTCTCAGGATTGGATTGGGAAGGAGTTGGATATCCCTTCTCATGCTATAGGAAGGGTCTCAGGATTTGAATGGCAAGGAGTTGGATATCACATCTCATGCCATAGGAAGGGTCTCAGGTTTGGTATAAGCATTGAGATATCACATCTCTGCTATCGGAAGGGTCTCAGGATTGGAATGGGAAGGAGTTGGATATTCCCATCTCATGTTATAGGAAGGGTCTCAGGTTTGGTATTAGAAGCATTGAGATATCACATCTCATGCTATAGGAAGGGTCTCAGGATTGGAATGGGAAGGACTTGGATATCACATCTCATGCTATAGGGAGGGTCTCAAGTTTGATATTAGAAGCTTTGAGATATCACATCTCATGATATCGGAAGGGTCTCAGGATTGGAATGGTTAGGAGTTGGATATCACATCTCATGATAAAGGAAGGGTCTAAGGTTTGGAAGGGGAAGGATTTGGATATCACATCTCATGTTATATTACGGGTCTCAGGTTTGGTATTAGAAGCATTGAGATATCAAGTCTCAGAGTATAGGAAGGGTCTCAGAATTGGAATGGGAAGGAGTTGGATATCACATCTCAAGCTATAGGAAGGGTCTCTGGATTGGAATGGGAAGGACCTGGATATCACATCTCATGCTATAGGAAGGCTCTCAGGTTTGGAAGGGGAAAGAGTTGGATATCACATTTCATGTTAGAGGTAGGATCTCAGGTTTGGTGTTAGAGGCATTGAGATATCACATCTCATGCTATCAGAAGGGTCTCAGGAATGGAATGGGAAGGAGTTGGATATCACATCTCATGCTAAAGGGAGGGTCTCAGGTTTGGAAGGGGAAGGATTTGGATATCACATCTCATGTTATAGGAAGGATCTCAGGTTTGGTATTAGAAGCATTGAGATATCACATCTCATGCTATCGGAAGGATCTCAGGTTTGGTATTAGAAGCATTGAGATATCACATCTCATGCTATCAGAAGGGTCTCAGGATTGGAATGGGAAGGAGTTGGATACCACATCTCATGATAAAGGAAGGGTCTAAGGTTTGGAAGGGGAAGGATTTGGATATCACATCTCATGTTATAGGACAGGTCTCAGGTTTGGTATTAGAAGCATTGAGATATCAAGTCTCATGGTATAAGAAGGGTCTCAGAATTGGAATGGGAAGGAGTTGGATATCACACCTCAAGCTATAGGAAGGGTCTCAGGATTGGAATGGAAAGGAGTTTGATATCATATCTCATGCCATAGTATGGGTCTCAGGTTTGGTAGAAGCATTGGGATATCACATCTCATGCTATCGGAAGGGTATCAGTATTGGATTTGGAAGAAGTTGGATATCCCATCTCATGCTATAGGAAGGGTCTCAGGTTGGAATGGGAAGGAGTTGGATATCACATTTCATGTTATAGGAAGGGTCTCAGGATTGGAATGGGAAGGACTTGGATATCATATCTCATGCTATAGGACGGGTCTCAGGTTTGTTATTAGAATCATTGAGATATCATATTGCATGCTGTAGGAAGGGTCTAAGGATTGGAATGGGAAGGACTTGGATATCACATCTCATGCTATAGATAGGCTCTTAGGTTTGGAAAGGGAAGGAGTTGGATATCACATTTCATGTTAGAGGAAGGATCTCAGGTTTTGTATTAGAAGCATTGAGATATCACATCTCATGCTATAGGAAGGGTCTCAGGATTGGAATGGGAAGTAGTTGGATATCACATCTCATGCTATAGGAAGGGTCTCAGGTTTGGTATAAGCATTGAGATATCACATCTCATGCTATAGGACGGGTCTCAGGATTGGAATGGAAGGAGTTGGATATCACATCTTATGTTATAGGAAGGATCTCAGGTTTGGTATTAGAAGCATTGAGACATCACATCTCATGCTATAGGAAGGGTCTCAGGGTTGGAATGGGAAGGAGTTGGATATCACATCTCATCCAATAGGAAGGGCCTCAGGTTTGGAATGGGAAGGAATTGGATATCACATCTCATGTTATAGGAAGGATCTCAGGTTTGGTATTAGAAGCATTGAGATATCACATCTCATGCTATAGGAAGGGTCTCAGGATTGGAATGTGAAGGATTTGGATATCACATCTCATGCTAAAGGAAGGGTCTCAGGTTTGGTAGAAGCATTGAGATATCACGTCTCTGCTATCGGAAGGGTCTCAGGATTGGATTGGGAAGGAGTTGGATATCCCTTTTCATGCTATAGGAAGGGTCTCAGGATTTGAATGGCAAGGAGTTGGATATCACATCTCATGCCATAGGAAGGGTCTCAGGTTTGGTATAAGCATTGAGATATCACATCTCTGCTATCGGAAGGGTCTCAGGATTGGAATGGGAAGGAGTTGGATATTCCCATCTCATGTTATAGGAAGGGTCTCAGGTTTGGTATTAGAAGCATTGAGATATCACATCTCATGCTATAGGAAGGGTCTCAGGATTGGAATGGGAAGGACTTGGATATCACATCTCATGCTATAGGGAGGGTCTCAAGTTTGATATTAGAAGCTTTGAGATATCACATCTCATGATATCGGAAGGGTCTCAGGATTGGAATGGGAAGGAGTTGGATATCACATCTCATGATAAAGGAAGGGTCTAAGGTTTGGAAGGGGAAGGATTTGGATATCACATCTCATGTTATATTACGGGTCTCAGGTTTGGTATTAGAAGCATTGAGATATCAAGTCTCAGAGTATAGGAAGGGTCTCAGAATTGGAATGGGAAGGAGTTGGATATCACATCTCAAGCTATAGGAAGGGTCTCTGGATTGGAATGGGAAGGACCTGGATATCACATCTCATGCTATAGGAAGGCTCTCAGGTTTGGAAGGGGAAAGAGATGGATATCACATTTCATGTTAGAGGTAGGATCTCAGGTTTGGTGTTAGAGGCATTGAGATATCACATCTCATGCTATCAGAAGGGTCTCAGGAATGGAATGGGAAGGAGTTGGATATCACATCTCATGCTAAAGGGAGGGTCTCAGGTTTGGAAGGGGAAGGATTTGGATATCACATCTCATGTTATAGGAAGGATCTCAGGTTTGGTATTAGAAGCATTGAGATATCACATCTCATGCTATCGGAAGGATCTCAGGTTTGGTATTAGAAGCATTGAGATATCACATCTCATGCTATCAGAAGGGTCTCAGGATTGGAATGGGAAGGAGTTGGATACCACATCTCATGATAAAGGAAGGGTCTAAGGTTTGGAAGGGGAAGGATTTGGATATCACATCTCATGTTATAGGACGGGTCTCAGGTTTGGTATTAGAAGCATTGAGATATCAAGTCTCATGGTATAAGAAGGGTCTCAGAATTGGAATGGGAAGGAGTTGGATATCACACCTCAAGCTATAGGAAGGGTCTCAGGATTGGAATGGAAAGGAGTTTGATATCACATCTCATGCCATAGTATGGGTCTCAGGTTTGGTAGAAGCATTGGGATATCACATCTCATGCTATCGGAAGGGTATCAGTATTGGATTTGGAAGAAGTTGGATATCCCATCTCATGCTATAGGAAGGGTCTCAGGTTGGAATGGGAAGGAGTTGGATATCACATTTCATGTTATAGGAAGGGTCTCAGGATTGGAATGGGAAGGACTTGGATATCATATCTCATGCTATAGGACGGGTCTCAGGTTTGTTATTAGAATCATTGAGATATCATATTGCATGCTGTAGGAAGGGTCTACGGATTGGAATGGGAAGGACTTGGATATCACATCTCATGCTATAGATAGGCTCTTAGGTTTGGAAAGGGAAGGAGTTGGATATCACATTTCATGTTAGAGGAAGGATCTCAGGTTTGGTATTAGAAGCATTGAGATATCACATCTCATGCTATAGGAAGGGTCTCAGGATTGGAATGGGAAGTAGTTGGATATCACATCTCATGCTATAGGAAGGGTCTCAGGTTTGGTATAAGCATTGAGATATCACATCTCATGCTATAGGACGGGTCTCAGGATTGGAATGGAAGGAGTTGGATATCACATCTCATGTTATAGGAAGGATCTCAGGTTTGGTATTAGAAGCATTGAGACATCACATCTCATGCTATAGGAAGGGTCTCAGGGTTGGAATGGGAAGGAGTTGGATATCACATCTCATCCAATAGGAAGCGTCTCAGGTTTGGAATGGGAAGGAATTGGATATCACATCTCATGTTATAGGAAGGATCTCAGGTTTGGTATTAGAAGCATTGAGATATCACATCTCATGCTATAGGAAGGGTCTCAGGATTGGAATGTGAAGGATTTGGATATCACATCTCATGCTAAAGGAAGGGTCTCAGGTTTGGTAGAAGCATTGAGATATCACGTCTCTGCTATCGGAAGGGTCTCAGGATTGGATTGGGAAGGAGTTGGATATCCCTTCTCATGCTATAGGAAGGGTCTCAGGATTTGAATGGCAAGGAGTTGGATATCACATCTCATGCCATAGGAAGGGTCTCAGGTTTGGTATAAGCATTGAGATATCACATCTAATAACAAACCTGAGACCCGTCCTATAACATGAGATGGGATATCCAACTCCTTCCCATTCCAATCCTGAGACACTTCCGATAGCAGAGATGTGATATCTCAATGCTTATACCAAACCTGAGACCCTTCCTATAACATGAGATGTGATATCCAAATCCTTCCCGTTCCAAACCTGAGACCCTTCCTTTAGCATGAGATGTGATATCCAGCTCCTTCCCATTCCAATCCTGAGACACTTCCGATAGCATGAGATGTGATATCTCAATGCTTCTAATATCTAAACTGAGACCCCCCCTATAGCATGATATGTGATATCTAAGTCCTTCCCATTCCAATCCTGAGACACTCCCTATAGCATGAGATGTGATATCCAACTCTTTCCCATTCCAATCCTGAGACCCTTCCTATAGCATGAGATATGATATCTCAATACTTCTAATACCAAACGTGAGATCCTTCCGATAACATGAGATGTGATATCCAAATCCTTCCCCTTCCAAACCTGAGACCCTCCCTTTAGCATGAGATGTGATATCCAACTCCTTCCCATTCCAATCCTGAGACCCTTCTGATAGCATGAGATGTGATATCTCAATGCTTCTAATACCAAACCTGAGATCCTTCCGATAGCATGAGATGTGATATCTCAATGCTTCTAATACCAAACCTGAGATCCTTCCTATAACATGAGATGTGATATCCAAATCCTTCCCCTTCCAAACCTGAGACCCTCCCTTTAGCATGAGATGTGATATCCAACTCCTTCCCATTCCATTCCTAAGACCCTTCTGATAGCATGAGATGTGATATCTCAATGCCTCTAATACCAAACCTGAGACCTCTAACATGAAATGTGATATCCAACTCTTTCCCCTTCCAAACCTGAGAGCCTTCCTATAGCATGAGATGTGATATCCAAGTCCTTCCCATTCCAATCCTGAGACCCTTCCTATAGCTTGAGATGTGATATCCAACTCCTTCCCATTCCAATTCTGAGACCCTTCCTATACTCTGAGACTTGATATCTCAATGCCTCTAATACCAAACCTGAGACCTCTAACATGAAATGTGATATCCAACTCTTTCCCCTTCCAAACCTGAGAGCCTTCCTATAGCATGAGATGTGATATCCAAGTCCTTCCCATTCCAATCCTGAGACCCTTCCTATAGCTTGAGATGTGATATCCAACTCCTTCCCATTCCAATCCTGAGACCCTTCCGATATCATGAGATGTGATATCTCAAAGCTTCTAATATCAAACTTGAGACCCTCCCTATAGCATGAGATGTGATATCCAAGTCCTTCCCATTCCAATCCTGAGACACTTCCTATAGCATGAGATGTGATATCTCAATGCTTCTAATACCAAACCTGAGACCCTTCCTATAACATGAGATGGGAATATCCAACTCCTTCCCATTCCAATCCTGAGACACTTCCTATACCATGAGACTTGATATCTCAATGCTTCTAATACCAAACCTGAGACCCGTCCTATAACATGAGATGTGATATCCAAATCCTTCCCCTTCCAAACCTTAGACCCTTCCTTTATCATGAGATGTGATATCCAACTCCTTCCCATTCCAATCCTGAGACCCTTCCGATATCATGAGATTTGTTATCTCAATGCTTCTAATATCAAACTTGAGACCCTCCCTATAGCATGAGATGTGACATCCAATTCCTTCCCATTCCAATCCTGAGACCCTTCCTATAGCATGAGATGTGATATCTCTATGCTTCTAATACCAAACCTGAGATCCTTCCTATAACATGAGATGGGATATCCAACTCCTTCCCATTCCAATCCTGAGACCTTTCCGATAGCAGAGATGTGATATCTCAATGCTTATACCAAACCTGAGAACCTTCCTATGGCCTGAGATGTCATATACAACTCCTTCCCATTCCAATCCTGAGACCCTTCCTTTAGCATGATATGTGATATCTCAATGCTTATACCAAATCTGAGACCCTTCCTATAGCATGAGATGTGATATCCAATTCCTTCCCATTCCAATCCTGAGACCCTTCCTATAGCATGAGATGTGATATCTCAATGCTTATACCAAACCTGAGAGCCTACCTATAGCATGAGATGTGATATCCAAGTCCATCCCATTCCAATCCTTAGACCCTTCCTACAACATGCAATGTGATATCTCAATTATTCTAATACCAAACCAGAGACTCTTCCTATAACATGAGATGGGATATCCAACTCCTTCCCATTCCAATCCTGAGCCGCTTCCGATAGCAGAGATGTGATATCTCAATGCTTATACCAAACCTGAGACCCTTCCTATAACATGAGATGTGATATCCAACTCCTTCCCGTTCCAAACCTGAGACACTAACTATAGCATATGTGATATCCAACTCCTTCCCATTACAAACATGAGACCCTTCCTATAGCAAGAAAGTAATATCCAACTCCTACCCATTCCAATCCTGAGACCCTTCCTATAGCAAGAGATGTGATATCCAAATCCTTCCCATTCCAATCCTGAGACCCTTCCTATAACATGAGATGTGATATCCAACTCCTTCCCATTCCAACCTGAGACACTTCCTATAGCATGAGAAGGGATATCCAACTCATTCCCAATCCAATCCTGAGACCCTTCCGATAGCAGAGATGTGATATCTCAATGCTTATACCAAACCTGAGACCCTTCCTATGGCATGAGATGTGATATCCAACTCCTTGCCATTCAAATCCTGAGACCCTTCCTATAGCATGAGAAGGGATATCCAACTCCTTCCCAATCCAATCCTGAGACCCTTCCGATAGCAGCGACGTGATATCTCAATGCTTCTACCAAACCTGATACCCTTCCTTTAGCATGAGATGTGATATCCAAATCCTTCACATTCCAATCCTGAGACCCTTCCTATAGCATGAGATGTGATATCTCAATGCTTCTAATACCAAACCTGAGATCCTTCCTATAACATGAGATCTGATATCCAACTCCTTCCATTCCAATCCTGAGACCCTTCCTATAGCATGAGATGTGATATCTCAATGCTTATACCAAACCTGAGACCCTTCCTATAGCATGAGATGTGATATCCAACTCCTTCCCATTCCAATCCTGAGACCCTTCCTATAGCATGAGACGTGATATCTCAATGCTTCTAATACCAAACCTGAGATCCTTCCTCTAACATGAAATGTGAGATCCAACTCCTTCCCTTTCCAAACCTAAGAGCCTATCTATAGCATGAGATGTGATATCCAAGTCCTTCACATTCCAACCCTTAGACCCTTCCTACAGCATGCAATATGATATCTCAATGATTCCAATAACAAACCTGAGACCCGTCCTATAACATGAGATGGGATATCCAACTCCTTCCTATTCCAATCCTGAGACTCTTCTGATAGCATGAGATGTGATATCTCAATGCTTCTAATACCAAACCTGAGATCCTTCCGATAGCATGAGATGTGATATCTCAATGCTTCTAATACCAAACCTGAGATCCTTCCTATAACATGAGATGTGATATCCAAATCCTTCCCCTTCCAAACCTGAGACCCTCCCTTTAGCATGAGATGTGATATCCAACTGCTTCCCATTCCAATCCTGAGACCCTTCCTATAGCATGAGATGTGATATCTCAATGCTTCTAATACCAAACCTGAGATCCCTCCTCTAACATGAAATGTGATATCCAACTCCTTCCCTTTCCAAACCTAAGAGCCTATCTATACCATGAGATGTGATATCCAAGTCCTTCCCATTCCAACCCTTAGACCCTTCCTACAGCATGCAATATGATATCTCAATGATTCTAATAACAAACCTGAGACCCGTCCTATAACATGAGATGGGATATCCAACTCCTTCCCATTCCAATCCTGAGACACTTCCGATAGCAGAGATGTGATATCTCAATGCTTATACCAAACCTGAGACCCTTCCTATAACATGAGATGTGATATCCAAATCCTTCCCGTTCCAAACCTGAGACCCTTCCTTTAGCATGAGATGTGATATCCAGCACCTTCCCATTCCAATCCTGAGACACTTCCTATAGCATGAGATGTGATATCTCAATGCTTCTAATATCAAAACTGAGACCCTCCCTATAGCATGATATGTGATATCTAAGTCCTTCCCATTCCAATCCTGAGACCCTCCCTATAGCATGAGATGTGATATCCAAATCCTTCCCATTCCAATCCTGAGACCCTTCCTATAGCATGAGATATGATATCTCAATACTTCTAATACCAAACGTGAGATCCTTCCGATAACATGAGATGTGATATCCAAATCCTTCCCCTTCCAATCCTGAGACCCTCCCTTTAGCATGAGTTGTGATATCCAACTCCTTCCTATTCCAATCCTGAGACTCTTCTGATAGCATGAGATGTGATATCTCAATGCTTCTAATACCAAACCTGAGATCCTTCCGATAGCATGAGATGTGATATCTCAATGCTTCTAATACCAAACCTGAGATCCTTCCTATAACATGAGATGTGATATCCAAATCCTTCCCCTTCCAAACCTGAGACCCTCCCTTTAGCATGAGATGTGATATCCAACTCCTTCCCATTCCATTCCTGAGACCCTTCTGATAGCATGAGATGTGATATCTCAATGCCTCTAATACCAAACCTGAGATCCTACCTCTAACATGAAATGTGATATCCAACTCTTTCCCCTTCCAAACCTGAGAGCCTTCCTATAGCATGAGATGTGATATCCAAGTCCTTCCCATTCCAATCCTGAGACCCTTCCTATAGCTTGAGATGTGATATCCAACTCCTTCCCATTCCAATTCTGAGACCCTTCCTATACTATGAGACTTGATATCTCAATGCTTCTAATACAAACGTGAGACCCGTAATATAACATGAGATGTGATATCCAAATCCTTCCCCTTCCAAACCTTAGACCCTTCCTTTATCATGAGATGTGATATCCAACTCCTTCCCATTCCAATCCTGAGACCCTTCCGATATCATGAGATGTGATATCTCAAAGCTTCTAATATCAAACTTGAGACCCTCCCTATAGCATGAGATGTGATATCCAAGTCCTTCCCATTCCAATCCTGAGACCCTTCCTATAGCATGAGATGTGATATCTCAATGCTTCTAATACCAAACCTGAGACCCTTCCTATAACATGAGATGGGAATATCCAACTCCTTCCCATTCCAATCCTGAGACCCTTCCGGTAGCAGAGATGTGATATCTCAATGCTTATACCAAACCTGAGATCCTTCCTATAACATGAGATGTGATATCCAACTCCTTCCCATTCCAATCCTGAGACACTTCCTATAGCATGAGATGTGATATCTCACTGCTTATACCAAACCTGAGACCCTTCCCATAGCATGAGATGTGATATCCAACTCCTTCCCATTCCAATCCTCAGACCCTTCCTATAGCATGAGATGTGATATCTCAATGCTTCTAATATCAAACTTGAGACCCTACCTATAGCATGAGATGTGATATCCAAGTCCTTCCCATTACAATCCTGAGACACTTCCTATAACATGAGATGTGATATCCAACTCCTTCCCATTCCAATCCTGAGACCCTTCCTATAGCATGAGATATGATATCTCAATACTTCTAATACCAAACGTGAGATCCTTCCGATAACATGAGATGTGATATCCAAATCCTTCCCCTTCCAAACCTGAGACCCTCCCTTTAGCATGAGATGTGATATCCAACTCCTTCCCATTCCAATCCTGAGACCCTTCTGATAGCATGAGATGTGATATCTCAATGCTTCTAATACCAAACCTGAGATCCTTCCTATAACATGAGATGTGATATCCAAATCCTTTCCCTTCCAAACCTGAGACCCTCCCTTTAGCATGAGATGTGATATCCAACTCCTTCCCATTCCATTCCCGAGACCCTTCTGATAGCATGAGATGTGATATCTCAATGCCTCTAATACCAAACCTGAGATCCTACCTAAAACATGAAATGTGATATCCAACTCTTTCCCCTTCCAAACCTGAGAGCCTTCCTATAGCATGAGATGTGATATCCAAGTCCTTCCCATTCCAATCCTGAGACCCTTCCTATAGCTTGAGATGTGATATCCAACTCCTTCCCATTCCAATTCTGAGACCCTTCCTATACTCTGAGACTTGATATCTCAATGCTTCTAATACCAAACCTGAGACCCGTAATATAACATGAGATGTGATATCCAAATCCTTCCCCTTCCAAACCTTAGACCCTTCCTTTATCATGAGATGTGATATCCAACTCCTTCCCATTCCAATCCTGAGACCCTTCCGATATCATGAGATGTGATATCTCAAAGCTTCTAATATCAAACTTGAGACCCTCCCTATAGCATGAGATGTGATATCCAAGTCCTTCCCATTCCAATCCTGAGACCCTTCCGATAGCAGAGATGTGATATCTCAATGCTTATACCAAACCTGAGACCCTTCGTATGGCATGAGATGTGATATCCAACTCCTTGCCATTCAAATCCTGAGACCCTTCCTATAGCATGAGAAGGGATATCCAACTCCTTCCCAATCCAATCCTGAGACCCTTTCGATAGCAGAGACGTGATATCTCAATGCTTCTACCAAACCTGAGACCCTTCCTTTAGCATGAGATGTGATATCCAAATCCTTCACATTCCAATCCTGAGACCCTTCCTATAGCATGAGATGTGATATCTCAATGCTTCTAATACCAAACCTGAGATCCTTCCTATAACATGAGATGTGATATCCAATTCCTTCCCATTCCAAACCTGAGACCCTTCCTATTGGATGAGTTGTGATATCCAACTCCTTCCCATTCCAACCCTGAGACCCTTCCTATAGCATGAGATGTGATGTCTCAATGATTCTAATACCAAACCTGAGATCCTTCCTATAACATGAGATGTGATATCCAACTCCTTCCATTCCAATCCTGAGACCCGTCCTATAGCATGAGATGTGATATCTCAATGCTTATACCAAACCTGAGACCCTTCCTATAGCATGAGATGTGATATCCAACTACTTCCCATTCCAATCCTGAGACCCTTCCTATAGCATGAGATGTGATATCTCAGTGCTTCTAATACCAAACCTGAGATCCTTCCTCTAACATGAAATGTGATATCCAACTCCTTCCCTTTCCAAACCTAAGAGCCTATCTATAGCATGAGATGTGATATCCAGGTCCTTCCTATTCCAATCCTTAGACCCTTCCTACAGCATGCAATATGATATCTCAATGATTCTAATAACAAACCTGAGACCCGTCCTATAGCATGAGATATGATATCCAAGTCCTTCCCATTCCAATCCTGAGACCCTTCCTATAACATGAAATGTGATATCCAACTCCTTCCCATTCCAACCTGAGACCCTTCCTATAGCATGAGATGGGATATCCAACTTCTTCGAAATCCAATACTGATACCCTTCCGATAGCATGAGATGTGATATCCCAATGCTTCTACCAAACCTGAGACCCATACTATGGCATGAGATGTGATATCAAACTCCTTCCCATTCCAATCCTGAGACCCTTCCTATAGCTTGAGGTGTGATATCCAACTCCTTCCCATTCCAATTCTGAGACCCTTCTTATACCATGAGACTTGATATCTCAATGCTTCTAATACCAAACCTGAGACCCGTCCTATAACATGAGATGTGATATCCAAATCCTTCCCCTTCCAAACCTTAGACCCTTCCTTTATCATGAGATGTGATATCCAACTCCTTCCCATTCCAATCCTGAGACCCTTCCGATATCATGAGATTTGTTATCTCAATGCTTCTAATATCAAACTTGAGACCCTCCCTATAGCATGAGATGTGACATCCAAGTCCTTCCCATTCCAATCCTGAGACCCTTCCTATAGCATGAGATGTGATATCTCTATGCTTCTAATACCAAACCTGAGATCCTTCCTATAACATGAGATGGGATATCCAACTCCTTCCCATTCCAATCCTGAGACCTTTCCGATAGCAGAGATGTGATATCTCAATGCTTATACCAAACCTGAGAACCTTCCTATGGCCTGAGATGTCATATACAACTCCTTCCCATTCCAATCCTGAGACCCTTCCTTTAGCATGATATGTGATATCTCAATGCTTATACCAAATTTGAGACCCTTCCTATAGCATGCGATGTGATATCCAATTCCTTCCCATTCCAATCCTGAGACCCTTCCTATAGCATGAGATGTGATATCTCAATGCTTATACCAAACCTGAGAGCCTACCTATAGCATGAGATGTGATATCCAAGTCCATCCCATTCCAATCCTTAGACCCTTCCTACAACATGCAATGTGATATCTCAATTATTCTAATACCAAACCAGAGACTCTTCCTATAACATGAGATGGGATATCCAACTCCTTCCCATTCCAATCCTGAGCCGCTTCCGATAGCAGAGATGTGATATCTCAATGCTTATACCAAACCTGAGACCCTTCCTATAACATGAGATGTGATATCCAACTCCTTCCCGTTCCAAACCTGAGACACTAACTATAGCATATGTGATATCCAACTCCTTCCCATTCCAAACATGAGACCCTTCCTATAGCAAGAAAGTAATATCCAACTCCTACCCATTCCAATCCTGAGACCCTTCCTATAGCAAGAGATGTGATATCCAAATCCTTCCCATTCCAATCCTGAGACCCTTCCTATAACATGAGATGTGATATCCAACTCCTTCCCATTCCAACCTGAGACACTTCCTATGGCATGAGAAGGGATATCCAACTCCTTCCCAATCCAATCCTGAGACCCTTCCGATAGCAGAGATGTGATATCTCAATGCTTATACCAAACCTGAGACCCTTCCTATAGCATGAAAAGGGATATCCAACTCCTTCCCAATTCAATCCTGAGACCCTTCCGATAGCAGAGACGTGATATCTCAATGCTTCTACCAAACCTGAGACCCTTCCTTTAGCATGAGATGTGATATCCAAATCCTTCACATTCCAATCCTGAGACCCTTCCTATAGCATGAGATTTGATATCTCAATGCTTCTAATACCAAACCTGAGATCCTTCCTATAACATGAGATGTGATATCCAATTACTTCCCATTCCAAACCTGAGACCCTTCCTATTGGATGAGATGTGATATCCAACTCCTTCCCATTCCAACCCTGAGACCCTTCCTATAGCATGAGATGTGATGTCTCAATGCTTCTAATACCAAACCTGAGATCCTTCCTATAACATGAGATGTGATATCCAACTCCTTCCATTCCAATCCTGAGACCCGTCCTATAGCATGAGATGTGATATCTCAATGCTTATACCAAACCTGAGACCCTTCCTATAGCATGAGATGTGATATCTCAATGCTTCTAATACCAAACCTGAGATCCTTCCTCTAACATGAAATGTGATATCCAACTCCTTCCCTTTCCAAACCTAAGAGCCTATCTATAGCATGAGATGTGATATCCAAGTCCTTCACATTCCAACCCTTAGACCCTTCCTACAGCATGCAATATGATATCTCAATGATTCTAATAACAAACCTGAGACCCGTCCTATAACATGAGATGGGATATCCAACTCCTTCCCATGCCAATCCTGAGACACTTCCGATAGCAGAGATGTGATATCTCAATGTTTATACCAAACCTGAGACCCTTCCTATAACATGAGATGTGAAATTTAACTCCTTCCCGTTCCAAACCTGAGACCCTTCCTTTAGCATGAGATGTGATATCCTTCCCATTCCAATCCTGAGACACTTCCGATAGCATGAGATGTGATATCTCAATGCTTCTAATATCAAAACTGAGACCCTCCCTATAGCATGATATGTGATATCTAAGTCCTTCCCATTCCAATCCTGAGACCCTTCCTATAGCATGAGATGTGATATCTCAATGCTTCTACCAAACCTGAGACCCTTCCTTTAGCATGAGATGTGATATCCAACTCCTTCCCATTCCAATCCTGAGACCCTTCCTATAGCATGAGATGTGATATCTCAATACTTCTAATACCAAACCTGAGATCCTTCCGATAACATGAGATGTGATATCTCAATACTTCTAATACCAAACCTGAGATCCATCCTATAACATGAGATGTGATATCCAACTCCTTCCCTTTCCAAACCTAAGAGCCTATCTATAGCATGAGATGTGATATCCAGGTCCTTCCCATTCCAATCCTGAGACCCTTCCTATAACATGAAATGTGATATCCAACTCCTTCCCATTCCAACCTGAGACCCTTCCTATAGCATGAGATGGGATATCCAACTTCTTCCAAATCCAATACTGATACCCTTCCGATAGCATGAGATGTGATATCCCAATGCTTCTACTAAACCTGAGACCCATACTATGGCATGAGATGTGATATCAAACTCCTTCCCATTCCAATCCTGAGACCCTTCCTATAGCTTGAGGTGTGATATCCAACTCCTTCCCATTCCAATTCTGAGACCCTTCGTATACCATGAGACTTGATATCTCAATGCTTCTAATACCAAACCTGAGACCCGTCCTATAACATGAGATGTGATATCCAAATCCTTCCCCTTCCAAACCTTAGACCCTTCCTTTATCATGAGATGTGATATCCAACTCCTTCCCATTCCAATCCTGAGACCCTTCCGATATCATGAGATTTGTTATCTCAATGCTTCTAATATCAAACTTGAGACCCTCCCTATAGCATGAGATGTGACATCCAAGTCCTTCCCATTCCAATCCTGAGACCCTTCCTATAGCATGAGATGTGATATCTCTATGCTTCTAATACCAAACCTGAGACCCTTCCTATAACATGAGATGGGATATCCAACTCCTTCCCATTCCAATCCTGAGACCTTTCCGATAGCAGAGATGTGATATCTCAATGCTTATACCAAACCTGAGAACCTTCCTATGGCCTGAGATGTCATATACAACTCCTTCCCATTCCAATCCTGAGACCCTTCCTTTAGCATGAGATGTGATATCTCAATGCTTATACCAAATCTGAGACCCTTCCTATAGCATGAGATGTGATATCCAATTCCTTCCCATTCCAATCCTGAGACCCTTCCTATAGCATGAGATGTGATATCTCAATGCTTATACCAAAACTGAGAGCCTACCTATAGCATGAGATGTGATATCCAAGTCCACCCCTTTCCAATCCTTAGACCCTTCCTACAGCATGCGATGTGATATCTCAATGATTCTAATACCAAACCAGAGACTCTTCCTATAACATGAGATGGGATATCCAACTCCTTCCCATTCAAATCCTGAGCCGCTTCCGATAGCAGAGATGTGATATCTCAATGCTTATACCAAACCTGAGACCCTTCCTATAACATGAGATGTGACATCCAACTCCTTCCCGTTCCGAACCTGAGACACTAACTATAGCATATGTGATATCCAACTCCTTCCCATTCCAAACATGAGACCCTTCCTATAGCAAGAAAGTAATATCCAACTCCTACCCATTCCAATCCTGAGACCCTTCCTATAGCAAGAGATGTGATATCCAAATCCTTCCCATTCCAATCCTGAGACCCTTCCTATAACATGAGATGTGATATCCAACTCCTTCCCATTCCAACCTGAGACACTTCCTATAGCATGAGAAGGGATATCCAACTCCTTCCCAATCCAATCCTGAGACCCTTCCGATAGCAAAGATGTGATATCTCAATGCTTAAACCAAACCTGAGACCCTTCCTGTGGCATGAGATGTGATATCCAACTCCTTGCCATTCAAATCCTGAGACCCTTCCTATAGCATGAAAAGGGATATCCAACTCCTTCCCAATCCAATCCTGAGACCCTTCCGATAGCAGAGACGTGATATCTCAATGCTTCTACCAAACCTGAGACCCTTCCTTTAGCATGAGATGTGATATCCAAATCCTTCACATTCCAATCCTGAGACCCTTCCTATAGCATGAGATGTGATATCTCAATGCTTCTAATACCAAACCTGAGATCCTTCCTATAACATGAGATGTGATATCCAATTCCTTCCCATTCCAAACCTGAGACCCTTCCTATTGGATGAGTTGTGATATCCAACTCCTTCCCATTCCAACCCTGAGACCCTTCCTATAGCATGAGATGTGATGTCTCAATGATTCTAATACCAAACCTGAGATCCTTCCTATAACATGAGATGTGATATCCAACTCCTTCCATTACAATCCTGAGACCCGTCCTATAGCATGAGATGTGATATCTCAATGCTTATACCAAACCTGAGACCCTTCCTATAGCATGAGATGTGATATCCAACTCCTTCCCATTCCAACCTGAGACACTTCCTATAGCATGAGAAGGGATATCCAACTCCTTCCCAATCCAATCCTGAGACCCTTCCGATAGCAGAGATGTGATATCTCAATGCTTATACCAAACCTGAGACCCTTCCTATGGCATGAGATGTGATATCCAACTCCTTGCCATTCAAATCCTGAGACCCTTCCTATAGCATGAGAAGGGATATCCAACTCCTTCCCAATCCAATCCTGAGACCCTTCCGATAGCAGCAACGTGATATCTCAATGCTTCTACCAAACCTGAGACCCTTCCTTTAGCATGAGATGTGATATCCAAATCCTTCACATTCCAATCCTGAGACTCTTCCTTTAGCATGAGATGTGATATCCCAATGCTTATACCAAATCTGAGACCCTTCCTATAGCATGAGATGTGATATCCAATTCCTTCCCATTCCAATCCTGAGACCCTTCCTATAGCATGAGATGTGATATCTCAATGCTTATACCAAACCTGAGAGCCTACCTATAGCATGAGATGTGATATCCAAGTCCATCCCATTCCAATCCTTTGACCCTTCCTACAGCATGCGATGTGATATCTCAATGATTCTACCAAACCAGAGACTCTTCCTATAACATGAGATGGGATATCCAACTCCTTCCCATTCCAATCCTGAGCCGCTTCCGATAGCAGAGATGTGATATCTCAATGCTTATACCAAGCCTGAGACCCTTCCTATAACATGAGATGTGATATCCAACTCCTTCCCGTTCCGAACCAAGACACTAACTATAGCATATGTGATATCCAACTCCTTCCCATTCCAAACATGAGACCCTTCCTATAGCAAGAAAGTAATATCCAACTCCTACCCATTCCAATCCTGAGACCCTTCCTATAGCAAGAGATGTGATATCCAAATCCTTCCCATTCCAATCCTGAGACCCTTCCTATAACATGAGATGTGATATCCAACTCCTTCCCATTCCAACCTGAGACACTTCCTATAGCATGAGAAGGGATATCCAACTCCTTCCCAATCCAATACTGAGACCCTTCCGATAGCAAAGATGTGATATCTCAATGCTTAAACCAAACCTGAGACCCTTCCTGTGGCATGAGATGTGATATCCAACTCCTTGCCATTCAAATCCTGAGACCCTTCCTATAGCATGAAAAGGGATATCCAACTCCTTCCCAATCCAATCCTGAGACCCTTCCGATAGCAGAGACGTGATATCTCAATGCTTCTACCAAACCTGAGACCCTTCCTTTAGCATGAGATGTGATATCCAAATCCTTCACATTCCAATCCTGAGACCCTTCCTATAGCATGAGATGTGATATCTCAATGCTTCTAATACCAAACCTGAGATCCTTCCTATAACATGAGATGTGATATCCAATTCCTTCCCATTCCAAACCTGAGACCCTTCCTATTGGATGAGTTGTGATATCCAACTCCTTCCCATTCCAACCCTGAGACCCTTCCTATAGCATGAGATGTGATGTCTCAATGATTCTAATACCAAACCTGAGATCCTTCCTATAACATGAGATGTGATATCCAACTCCTTCCATTACAATCCTGAGACCCGTCCTATAGCATGAGATGTGATATCTCAATGCTTATACCAAACCTGAGACCCTTCCTATAGCATGAGATGTGATATCCAACTCCTTCCCATTCCAACCTGAGACACTTCCTATAGCATGAGAAGGGATATCCAACTCCTTCCCAATCCAATCCTGAGACCCTTCCGATAGCAGAGATGTGATATCTCAATGCTTATACCAAACCTGAGACCCTTCCTATGGCATGAGATGTGATATCCAACTCCTTGCCATTCAAATCCTGAGACCCTTCCTATAGCATGAGAAGGGATATCCAACTCCTTCCCAATCCAATCCTGAGACCCTTCCGATAGCAGCGACGTGATATCTCAATGCTTCTACCAAACCTGAGACCCTTCCTTTAGCATGAGATGTGATATCCAAATCCTTCACATTCCAATCCTGAGACTCTTCCTTTAGCATGAGATGTGATATCCCAATGCTTATACCAAATCTGAGACCCTTCCTATAGCATGAGATGTGATATCCAATTCCTTCCCATTCCAATCCTGAGACCCTTCCTATAGCATGAGATGTGATATCTCAATGCTTATACCAAACCTGAGAGCCTACCTATAGCATGAGATGTGATATCCAAGTCCATCCCATTCCAATCCTTTGACCCTTCCTACAGCATGCGATGTGATATCTCAATGATTCTACCAAACCAGAGACTCTTCCTATAACATGAGATGGGATATCCAACTCCTTCCCATTCCAATCCTGAGCCGCTTCCGATAGCAGAGATGTGATATCTCAATGCTTATACCAAGCCTGAGACCCTTCCTATAACATGAGATGTGATATCCAACTCCTTCCCGTTCCGAACCAAGACACTAACTATAGCATATGTGATATCCAACTCCTTCCCATTCCAAACATGAGACCCTTCCTATAGCAAGAAAGTAATATCCAACTCCTACCCATTCCAATCCTGAGACCCTTCCTATAGCAAGAGATGTGATATCCAAATCCTTCCCATTCCAATCCTGAGACCCTTCCTATAACATGAGATGTGATATCCAACTCCTTCCCATTCCAACCTGAGACACTTCCTATAGCATGAGAAGGGATATCCAACTCCTTCCCAATCCAATCCTGAGACCCTTCCGATAGCAGAGATGTGATATCTCAATGCTTATACCAAACCTGAGACCCTTCCTATGGCATGAGATGTGATATCCAACTCCTTCCCAATCCAATCCTGAGACCCTTCCGATAGCAGAGACGTGATATCTCAATGATTCTACCAAACCTGAGACCCTTCCTTTAGCATGAGATGTGATATCCAAATCCTTCACATTCCAATCCTGAGACCCTTCCTATAGCATGAGATGTGATATCTCAATGCTTCTAATACCAAACCTGAGATCCTTCCTATAACATGAGATGTGATATCCAATTCCTTCCCATTCCAAACCTGAGACCCTTCCTATGCGATGAGATGTGATATCCAACTCCTTCCCATTCCAACCCTGAGACCCTTCCTATAGCATGAGATGTGATGTCTCAATGCTTCTAATACCAAACCTGAGATCCTTCCTATAACATGAGATGTGATATCCAACTCCTTCCATTCCAATCCTGAGACCCGTCCTATAGCATGAGATGTGATATCTCAATGCTTATACCAAACCTGAGACCCTTCCTATAGCATGAGATGTGATATCCAACTGCTTCCCATTCCAATCCTGAGACCCTTCCTATTGCATGAGATGTGATATCTCAATGCTTCTAATACCACACCTGAGATCCTTCCTCTAACATGAAATGTGATATCCAACTCCTTCCCTTTCCAAACCTAAGAGCCTATCTATAGCATGAGATGTGATATCCAAGTCCTTCCCATTCCAACCCTTAGACCCTTCCTACAGCATGCAATATGATATCTCAATGATTCTAATAACAAACCTGAGACCCGTCCTATAACATGAGATGGGATATCCAACTCCTTCCCATTCCAATCCTGAGACACTTCCGATAGCAGAGATGTGATATCTCAATGCTTATACCAAACCTGAGACCCTTCCTATAACATGAGATGTGATATCCAAATCCTTCCCGTTCCAAACCTGAGACCCTTCCTTTAGCATGAGATGTGATATCCAGCACCTTCCCATTCCAATCCTGAGACACTTCCTATAGCATGAGATGTGATATCTCAATGCTTCTAATATCAAAACTGAGACCCTCCCTATAGCATGATATGTGATATCTAAGTCCTTCCCATTCCAATCCTGAGACCCTCCCTATAGCATGAGATGTGATATCCAACTCCTTCCCATTCCAATCCTGAGACCCTTCCTATAGCATGAGATATGATATCTCAATACTTCTAATACCAAACGTGAGATCCTTCCGATAACATGAGATGTGATATCCAAATCCTTCCCCTTCCAATCCTGAGACCCTCCCTTTAGCATGAGATGTGATATCCAACTCCTTCCTATTCCAATCCTGGGACTCTTCTGATAGCATGAGATGTGATATCTCAATGCTTCTAATACCAAACCTGAGATCCTTCCGATAGCATGAGATGTGATATCTCAATGCTTCTAATACCAAACCTGAGATCCTTCCTATAACATGAGATGTGATATCCAAATCCTTCCCCTTCCAAACCTGAGACCCTCCCTTTAGCATGAGATGTGATATCCAACTCCTTCCCATTCCATTCCTAAGACCCTTCTGATAGCATGAGATGTGATATCTCAATGCCTCTAATACCAAACCTGAGATCCTACCTCTAACATGAAATGTGATATCCAACTATTTCCCCTTCCAAACCTGAGAGCCTTCCTATAGCATGAGATGTGATATCCAAGTCCTTCCCATTCCAATCCTGAGACCCTTCCTATAGCTTGAGATGTGATATCCAACTCCTTCCCATTCCAATTCTGAGACCCTTCCTATACTATGAGACTTGATATCTCAATGCTTCTAATACAAACGTGAGACCCGTAATATAACATGCGATGTGATATCCAAATCCTTCCCCTTCCAAACCTTAGACCCTTCCTTTATCATGAGATGTGATATCCAACTCCTTCCCATTCCAATCCTGAGACCCTTCCGATATCATGAGATGTGATATCTCAAAGCTTCTAATATCAAACTTGAGACCCTCCCTATAGCATGAGATGTGATATCCAAGTCCTTCCCATTCCAATCCTGAGACCCTTCCTATAGCTTGAGGTGTGATATCCAACTCCTTCCCATTCCAATTCTGAGACCCTTCTTATACCATGAGACTTGATATCTCAATGCTTCTAATACCAAACCTGAGACCCGTCCTATAACATGAGATGTGATATCCAAATCCTTCCCCTTCCAAACCTTAGACCCTTCCTTTATCATGAGATGTGATATCCAACTCCTTCCCATTCCAATCCTGAGACCCTTCCGATATCATGAGATTTGTTATCTCAATGCTTCTAATATCAAACTTGAGACCCTCCCTAAAGCATGAGATGTGACATCCAAGTCCTTCCCATTCCAATCCCGAGACCCTTCCTATAACATGAGATGTGATATCCAACTCCTTCCCATTCCAACCTGAGACACTTCCTATAGCATGAGAAGGGATATCTAACTCCTTCCCAATCCAATCCTGAGACCCTTCCGATAGCAGAGATGTGATATCTGAATGCTTATACCAAACCTGAGACCCTTCCTATGGCATGAGATGTGATATCCAACTCCTTGCCATTCAAATCCTGAGACCCTTCCTATAGCATGAGATGTGATATCTCTATGCTTCTAATACCAAACCTGAGACCCTTCCTATAACATGAGATGGGATATCCAACTCCTTCCCATTCCAATCCTGAGACCCTTCCGATAGCAGAGATGTGATATCTCAATGCTTATACCAAACCTGAGAACCTTCCTATGGCCTGAGATGTCATATACAACTCCTTCCCATTCCAATCCTGAGACCCTTCCTTTAGCATGAGATGTGATATCTCAATGCTTATACCAAATCTGAGACCCTTCCTATAGCATGAGATGTGATATCCAATTCCTTCCCATTCCAATCCTGAGACCCTTCCTATAGCATGAGATGTGATATCTCAATGCTTATACCAAACCTGAGAGCCTACCTATAGCATGAGATGGGATATCCAAGTCCATCCCATTCCAATCCTTAGACCCTTCCTACAGCATGCAATGTGATATCTCAATGATTCTAATACCAAACCAGAGACTCTTCCTATAACATGAGATGGGATAACCAACTCCTTCCCATTCCAATCCTGAGCCGCTTCCGATAGCAGAGATGTGATATCTCAATGCTTATACCAAACCTGAGACCCTTCCTATAACATGAGATGTGATATCCAACTCCTTCCGTTCCAAACCTGAGACACTAACTATAGCATATGTGATATCCAACTCCTTCCCATTCCAAACATGAGACCCTTCCTATAGCAAGAAAGTAATATCCAACTCCTACCCATTCCAATCCTGAGACCCTTCCTATAGCAAGAGATGTGATATCCAAATCCTTCCCATTCCAATCCTGAGACCCTTCCTATAACATGAGATGTGATATCCAACTCCTTCCCATTCCAACCTGAGACACTTCCTATAGCATGAGAAGGGATATCCAACTCCTTCCCAATCCAATCCTGAGACCCTCCCGATAGCAGAGATGTGATATCTCAATGCTTATACCAAACCTGAGACCCTTCCTATGGCATGAGATGTGATATCCAACTCCTTCCCAATCCAATCCTGAGACCCTTCCGATAGCAGAGACGTGATATCTCAATGCTTCTACCAAACCTGAGACCCTTCCTTTAGCATGAGATGTGATATCCAAATCCTTCACATTCCAATCCTGAGACCCTTCCTATAGCATGAGATGTGATATCTCAATGCTTCTAATACCAAACCTGAGATCCTTCCTATAACATGAGATGTGATATCCAATTCCTTCCCATTCCAAACCTGAGACCCTTCCTATTGGATGCGATGTGATATCCAACTCCTTCCCATTCCAACCCTGAGACCCTTCCTATAGCATGAGATGTGATGTCTCAATGCTTCTAATACCAAACCTGAGATCCTTCCTATAACATGAGATGTGATATCCAAATCCTTCCCCTTCCAAACCTGAGACCCTCCCTTTAGCATGAGATGTGATATCCAACTCCTTCCCATTCCATTCCTAAGACTCTTCTGATAGCATGAGATGTGATATCTCAATGCTTCTAATACCAAACCTGAGATCCTTCCGATAGCATGAGATGTGATATCTCAATGCTTCTAATACCAAACCTGAGATCCTTCCTATAACATGAGATGTGATATCCAAATCCTTCCCCTTCCAAACCTGAGACCCTCCCTTTAGCATGAGATGTGATATCCAACTCCTTCCCATTCCATTCCTAAGACCCTTCTGATAGCATGAGATGTGATATCTCAATGCCTCTGATACCAAACCTGAGATCCTACCTCTAACATGAAATGTGATATCCAACTATTTCCCCTTCCAAACCTGAGAGCCTTCCTATAGCATGAGATGTGATATCCAAGTCCTTCCCATTCCAATCCTGAGACCCTTCCTATAGCTTGAGATCTGATATCCAACTCCTTCCCATTCCAATTCTGAGACCCTTCCTATACTATGAGACTTGATATCTCAATGCTTCTAATACAAACGTGAGACCCGTAATATAACATGAGATGTGATATCCAAATCCTTCCCCTTCCAAACCTTAGACCCTTCCTTTATCATGAGATGTGATATCCAACTCCTTCCCATTCCAATCCTGAGACCCTTCCGATATCATGAGATGTGATATCTCAAAGCTTCTAATATCAAACTTGAGACCCTCCCTATAGCATGAGATGTGATATCCAAGTCCTTCCCATTCCAATCCTGAGACCCTTCCTATAGCTTGAGGTGTGATATCCAACTCCTTCCCATTCCAATTCTGAGACCCTTCTTATACCATGAGACTTGATATCTCAATGCTTCTAATACCAAACCTGAGACCCGTCCTATAACATGAGATGTGATATCCAAATCCTTCCCCTTCCAAACCTTAGACCCTTCCTTTATCATGAGATGTGATATCCAACTCCTTCCCATTCCAATCCTGAGACCCTTCCGATATCATGAGATTTGTTATCTCAATGCTTCTAATATCAAACTTGAGACCCTCCCTAAAGCATGAGATGTGACATCCAAGTCCTTCCCATTCCAATCCCGAGACCCTTCCTATAACATGAGATGTGATATCCAACTCCTTCCCATTCCAACCTGAGACACTTCCTATAGCATGAGAAGGGATATCTAACTCCTTCCCAATCCAATCCTGAGACCCTTCCGATAGCAGAGATGTGATATCTGAATGCTTATACCAAACCTGAGACCCTTCCTATGGCATGAGATGTGATATCCAACTCCTTGCCATTCAAATCCTGAGACCCTTCCTATAGCATGAGATGTGATATCTCTATGCTTCTAATACCAAACCTGAGACCCTTCCTATAACATGAGATGGGATATCCAACTCCTTCCCATTCCAATCCTGAGACCCTTCCGATAGCAGAGATGTGATATCTCAATGCTTATACCAAACCTGAGAACCTTCCTATGGCCTGAGATGTCATATACAACTCCTTCCCATTCCAATCCTGAGACCCTTCCTTTAGCATGAGATGTGATATCTCAATGCTTATACCAAATCTGAGACCCTTCCTATAGCATGAGATGTGATATCCAATTCCTTCCCATTCCAATCCTGAGACCCTTCCTATAGCATGAGATGTGATATCTCAATGCTTATACCAAACCTGAGAGCCTACCTATAGCATGAGATGGGATATCCAAGTCCATCCCATTCCAATCCTTAGACCCTTCCTACAGCATGCAATGTGATATCTCAATGATTCTAATACCAAACCAGAGACTCTTCCTATAACATGAGATGGGATAACCAACTCCTTCCCATTCCAATCCTGAGCCGCTTCCGATAGCAGAGATGTGATATCTCAATGCTTATACCAAACCTGAGACCCTTCCTATAACATGAGATGTGATATCCAACTCCTTCCGTTCCAAACCTGAGACACTAACTATAGCATATGTGATATCCAACTCCTTCCCATTCCAAACATGAGACCCTTCCTATAGCAAGAAAGTAATATCCAACTCCTACCCATTCCAATCCTGAGACCCTTCCTATAGCAAGAGATGTGATATCCAAATCCTTCCCATTCCAATCCTGAGACCCTTCCTATAACATGAGATGTGATATCCAACTCCTTCCCATTCCAACCTGAGACACTTCCTATAGCATGAGAAGGGATATCCAACTCCTTCCCAATCCAATCCTGAGACCCTCCCGATAGCAGAGATGTGATATCTCAATGCTTATACCAAACCTGAGACCCTTCCTATGGCATGAGATGTGATATCCAACTCCTTCCCAATCCAATCCTGAGACCCTTCCGATAGCAGAGACGTGATATCTCAATGCTTCTACCAAACCTGAGACCCTTCCTTTAGCATGAGATGTGATATCCAAATCCTTCACATTCCAATCCTGAGACCCTTCCTATAGCATGAGATGTGATATCTCAATGCTTCTAATACCAAACCTGAGATCCTTCCTATAACATGAGATGTGATATCCAATTCCTTCCCATTCCAAACCTGAGACCCTTCCTATTGGATGCGATGTGATATCCAACTCCTTCCCATTCCAACCCTGAGACCCTTCCTATAGCATGAGATGTGATGTCTCAATGCTTCTAATACCAAACCTGAGATCCTTCCTATAACATGAGATGTGATATCCAACTCCTTCCATTCAAATCCTGAGACCCGTCCTATAGCATGAGATGTGATATCTCAATGCTTATACCAAACCTGAGACCCTTCCTATAGCATGAGATGTGATATCCAACTGCTTCCCATTCCAATCCTGAGACCCTTCCTATAGCATGAGATGTGATATCTCAATGCTTCTAATACCAAACCTGAGATCCTTCCTCTAACATGAAATGTGATATCCAACTCATTCCCTTTCCAAACCTAAGAGCCTATCTATAGCATGAGATGTGATATCCAAGTCCTTCCCATTCCAACCCTTAGACCCTTCCTACAGCATGCAATATGATATCTCAATGATTCTAATAACAAACCTGAGACCCGTCCTATAACATGAGATGGGATATCCAACTCCTTCCCATTCCAATCCTGAGACACTTCCGATAGCAGAGATGTGATATCTCAATGCTTATACCAAACCTGAGACCCTTCCTATAACATGAGATGTGATATCCAAATCCTTCCCGTTCCAAACCTGAGACCCTTCCTTTAGCATGAGATGTGATATCCAGCACCTTCCCATTCCAATCCTGAGACACTTCCTATAGCATGAGATGTGATATCTCAATGCTTCTAATATCAAAACTGAGACCCTCCCTATAGCATGATATGTGATATCTAAGTCCTTCCCATTCCAATCCTGAGACCCTCCCTATAGCATGAGATGTGATATCCAACTCCTTCCCATTCCAATCCTGAGACCCTTCCTATAGCATGAGATATGATATCTCAATACTTCTAATACCAAACGTGAGATCCTTCCGATAACATGAGATGTGATATCCAAATCCTTCCCCTTCCAATCCTGAGACCCTCCCTTTAGCATGAGATGTGATATCGAACTCCTTCCTATTCCAATCCTGAGACTCTTCTGATAGCATGAGATGTGATATCTCAATGCTTCTAATACCAAACCTGAGATCCTTCCGATAGCATGAGATGTGATATCTCAATGCTTCTAATACCAAACCTGAGATCCTTCCTATAACATGAGATGTGATATCCAAATCCTTCCCCTTCCAAACCTGAGACCCTCCCTTTAGCATGAGATGTGATATCCAACTCCTTCCCATTCCATTCCTGAGACCCTTCTGATAGCATGAGATGTGATATCTCAATGCCTCTTATACCAAACCTGAGATCCTACCTCTAACATGAAATGTGATATCCAACTCTTTCCCCTTCCAAACCTGAGAGCCTTCCTATAGCATGAGATGTGATATCCAAGTCCTTCCCATTCCAATCCTGAGACCCTTCCTATAACTTGAGATGTGATATCCAACTCCTTCCCATTCCAATTCTGAGACCCTTCCTATACTATGAGACTTGATATCTCAATGCTTCTAATACAGACGTGAGACCCGTAATATAACATGAGATGTGATATCCAAATCCTTCCCCTTCCAAACCTTAGACCCTTCCTTTATCATGAGATGTGATATCCAACTCCTTCCCATTCCAATCCTGAGACCCTTCCGATATCATGAGATGATATCTCAAAGCTTCTAATATCAAACTTGAGACCCTCCCTATAGCATGAGATGTGATATCCAAGTCCTTCCCATTCCAATCCTGAGACCCTTCCTATAGCATGAGATGTGATATCTCAATGCTTCTAATACCAAACCTGAGACCCTTCCTATAACATGAGATGGGAATATCCAACTCCTTCCCATTCCAATCCTGAGACCCTTCCGATAGCAGTGATGTGATATCTCAATGCTTATACCAAACCTGAGATCCTTCCTATAACATGAGATGTGATATCCAACTCCTTCCCATTCCAATCCTGAGACACTTCCTATAGCATGAGATGTGATATCTCACTGCTTATACCAAACCTGAGACCCTTCCCATAGCATGAGATGTGATATCCAACTCCTTCCCATTCCAATCCTCAGACCCTTCCTATAGCATGAGATGTGATATCTCAATGCTTCTAATATCAAACTTGAGACCCTACCTATAGCATGAGATGTGATATCCAAGTCCTTCCCATTACAATCCTGAGACACTTCCTATAGCATGAGATGTGATATCCAACTCCTTCCCATTCCAATCCTGAGACCCTTCCTATAGCATGAGATATGATATCTCAATACTTCTAATACCAAACGTGAGATCCTTCCGATAACATGAGATGTGATATCCAAATCCTTCCCCTTCCAAACCTGAGACCCTCCCTTTAGCATGAGATGTGATATCCAACTCCTTCCCATTCCAATCCTGAGACCCTTCTGATAGCATGAGATGTGATATCTCAATGCTTCTAATACCAAACCTGAGATCCTTCCGATAGCATGAGATGTGATATCTCAATGCTTCTAATACCAAACCTGAGATCCTTCCTATAACATGAGATGTGATATCCAAATCCTTCCCCTTCCAAACCTGAGACCCTCCCTTTAGCATGAGATGTGATATCCAACTCCTTCCCATTCCATTCCCGAGACCCTTCTGATAGCATGAGATGTGATATATCAATGCCTCTAATACCAAACCTGAGATCCTACCTCTAACATGAAATGTGATATCCAACTCTTTCCCCTTCCAAACCTGAGAGCCTTCCTATAGCATGAGATGTGATATCCAAGTCCTTCCCATTCCAATCCTGAGACCCTTCCTATAGCTTGAGATGTGATATCCAACTCCTTCCCATTCCAATTCTGAGACCCTTCCTATACTCTGAGACTTGATATCTCAATGCTTCTAATACCAAACCTGAGACCCGTAATATAACATGAGATGTGATATCCAAATCCTTCCCCTTCCAAACCTTAGACCCTTCCTTTATCATGAGATGTGATATCCAACTCCTTCCCATTCCAATCCTGAGACCCTTCCGATATCATGAGATGTGATATCTCAAAGCTTCTAATATCAAACTTGAGACCCTCCCTATAGCATGAGATGTGATATCCAAGTCCTTCCCATTCCAATCCTGAGACCCTTCCTATAGCATGAGATGTGATATCTCAATGCTTCTAATACCAAACCTGAGACCCTTCCTATTACATGAGATGGGAATATCCAACTCCTTCCCATTCCAATCCTGAGACCCTTCCGATAGCAGAGATGTGATATCTCAATGCTTATACCAAACCTGAGACCCTTCGTATGGCATGAGATGTGATATCCAACTCCTTGCCATTCAAATCCTGAGACCCTTCCTATAGCATGAGAAGGGATATCCAACTCCTTCCCAATCCAATCCTGAGACCCTTCCGATAGCAGAGACGTGATATCTCAATGCTTCTACCAAACCTGAGACCCTTCCTTTAGCATGAGATGTGATATCCAAATCCTTCACATTCCAATCCTGAGACCCTTCCTATAGCATGAGATGTGATATCTCAATGCTTCTAATACCAAACCTGAGATCCTTCCTATAACATGAGATGTGATATCCAATTCCTTCCCATTCCAAACCTGAGACCCTTCCTATTGGATGAGTTGTGATATCCAACTCCTTCCCATTCCAACCCTGAGATCCTTCCTATAGCATGAGATGTGATGTCTCAATGATTCTAATACCAAACCTGAGATCCTTCCTATAACATGAGATGTGATATCCAACTCCTTCCATTCCAATCCTGAGACCCGTCCTATAGCATGAGATGTGATATCGCAATGCTTATACCAAACCTGAGACCCTTCCTATAGCATGAGATGTGATATCCAACTACTTCCCATTCCAATCCTGAGACCCTTCCTATAGCATGAGATGTGATATCTCAATGCTTCTAATACCAAACCTGAGATCCTTCCTCTAACATGAAATGTGATATCCAACTCCTTCCCTTTCCAAACCTAAGAGCCTATCTATAGCATGAGATGTGATATCCAGGTCCTTCCTATTCCAATCCTTGGACCCTTCCTACAGCATGCAATATGATATCTCAATGATTCTAATAACAAACCTGAGACCCGTCCTATAGCATGAGATATGATATCCAAGTCCTTCCCATTCCAATCCTGAGACCCTTCCTATAACATGAAATGTGATATCCAACTCCTTCCCATTCCAACCTGAGACCCTTCCTATAGCATGAGATGGGATATCCAACTTCTTCAAAATCCAATACTGATACCCTTCCGATAGCATGAGATGTGATATCCCAATGCTTCTACCAAACCTGAGACCCATACTATGGCATGAGATGTGATATCAAACTCCTTCCCATTCCAATCCTGAGACCCTTCCTATAGCTTGAGGTGTGATATCCAACTCCTTCCCATTCCAATTCTGAGACCCTTCTTATACCATGAGACTTGATATCTCAATGCTTCTAATACCAAACCTGAGACCCGTCCTATAACATGAGATGTGATATCCAAATCCTTCCCCTTCCAAACCTTAGACCCTTCCTTTATCATGAGATGTGGTATCCAACTCCTTCCCATTCCAATCCTGAAACCCTTCCGATATCATGAGATTTGTTATCTCAATGCTTCTAATATCAAACTTGAGATCCTCCCTATAGCATGAGATGTGACATCCAAGTCCTTCCCATTCCAATCCTGAGACCCTTCCTATAGCATGAGATGTGATATCTCTATGCTTCTAATACCAAACCTGAGACCCTTCCTATAACATGAGATGGGATATCCAACTCGTTCCCATTCCAATCCTGAGACCCTTCCGATAGCAGAGATGTGATATCTCAATGCTTATACCAAACCTGAGACCCTTCCTATGGCCTGAGATGTCATATACAACTCCTTCCCATTCCAATCCTGAGACCCTTCCTTTAGCATGAGATGTGATATCTCAATGCTTATACCAAATCTGAGACCCTTCCTATAGCATGAGATGTGATATCCAAATCCTTCCCATTCCAATCCTGAGACCCTTCCTATAGCATGAGATGTGATATCTCAATGCTTATACCAAACCTGAGAGCCTACCTATAGCATGAGATGTGATATCCAAGTCCATCCCATTCCAATCCTTAGACCCTTCCTACAGCATGCGATGTGATTTCTCAATGATTCTAATACCAAACCAGAGACTCTTACTATAACATGAGATGTGATATCCAACTCCTTCCCATTCCAATCCTGAGCCGCTTCCGATAGCAGAGATGTGATATCTCAATGCTTATACCAAACCTGAGACCCTCCCTATAACATGAGATGTGATATCCAACTCCTTCCCATTCCAAACATGAGACCCTTCCTATAGCAAGAAAGTAATATCCAACTCCTACCCATTCCAATCCTGAGACCCTTCCTATAGCAAGAGATGTGATATCCAAATCCTTCCCATTCCAATCCTGGGACCCTTTCTATAACATGAGATGTGATATCCAACTCCTTCCCATTCCAACCTGAGACACTTCCTATAGCATGAGAAGGGATATCCAACTCCTTCCCAATCCAATCCTGAGACCCTTCCGATAGCAGAGATGTGATATCTCAATGTTTATACCAAACCTGAGACCCTTCCTATGGCATGAGATGTGATATCCAACTCCTTGCCATTCAAATCCTGAGACCCTTCCTATAGCATGAGAAGGGATATCCAACTCCTTCCCAATCCAATCCTGCGACCCTTCCGATAGCAGAGACGTGATATCTCAATGCTTCTACCAAACCTGAGACCCTTCCTTTAGCATGAGATGTGATATCCAAATCCTTCACATTCCAATCCTGAGACCCTTCCTATAGCATGAGATGTGATATCTCAATGCTTCTAATACCAAACCTGAGATCCTTCCTATAACATGAGATGTGATATCCAATTCCTTCCCATTCCAAACCTGAGACCCTTCCTATTGGATGAGATGTGATATCCAACTCCTTCCCATTCCAACCCTGAGACCCTTCCTATAGCATGAGATGTGATGTCTCAATGCTTCTAATACCAAACCTGAGATCCTTCCTATAACATGAGATGTGATATCCAACTCCTTCCATTCCAATCCTGAGACCCGTCCTATAGCATGAGATGTGATATCTCAATGCTTATACTAAACCTGAGACCCTTCCTATAGCATGAGATGTGATATCCAACTACTTCCCATTCCAATCCTGAGACCCTTCCTATAGCATGAGATGTGATATCTCAATGCTTCTAATACCAAACCTGAGATCCTTCCTCTAACATGAAATGTGATATCCAACTCCTTCCCTTTCCAAACCTAAGAGCCTATCTATAGCATGAGATGTGATATCCAAGTCCTTCCCATTCCAACCCTTAGACCCTTCCTACAGCATGCAATATGATATCTCAATGATTCTAATAACAAACCTGAGACCCGTCCTATAACATGAGATGTGATATCCAACTCCTTCCCATTCCAATCCTGAGACACTTCCGATAGCAGAGATGTGATATCTCAATGCTTATACCAAACCTGAGACCCTTCCTATAACATGAGATGTGATATCCAAATCCTTCCCGTTCCAAACCTGAGACTCTTCCTTTAGCATGAGATGTGATATCCAGCTCCTTCCCATTCCAATCCTGAGACACTTCCGATAGCATGAGATGTGATATCTCAATGCTTCTAATATCAAAACTGAGACCCTCCCTATAGCATGATATGTGATATCTAAGTCCTTCCCATTCCAATCCTGAGACACTCCCTATAGCATGAGATGTGATATCCAACTCTTTCCCATTCCAATCCTGAGACCCTTCCTATAGCATGAGATATGATATCTCAATACTTCTAATACCAAACGTGAGATCCTTCCGATAACATGAGATATGATATCCAAATCCTTCCCCTTCCAAACCTGAGACCCTCCCTTTAGCATGAGATGTGATATCCAACTCCTTCCCATTCCAATCCTTAGACCCTTCTGATAGCATGAGATGTGATATCTCAATGCTTCTAATACCAAACCTGAGATCCTTCCGATAGCATGAGATGTGATATCTCAATGCTTCTAATACCAAACCTGAGATCCTTCCTATAACATGAGATGTGATATCCAAATCCTTCCCCTTCCAAACCTGAGACCCTCCCTTTAGCATGAGATGTGATATCCAACTCCTTCCCATTCCATTCCTGAGACCCTTCTGATAGCATGAGATGTGATATCTCAATGCCTCTAATACCAAACCTGAGATCCTACCTCTAACATGAAATGTGATATCCAACTCTTTCCCCTTCCAAACCTGAGAGCCTTCCTATAGCATGAGATGTGATATCCAAGTCCTTCCCATTCCAATCCTGAGACCCTTCCTATAGCTTGAGATGTGATATCCAACTCCTTCCCATTCCAATTCTGAGACCCTTCCTATACTCTGAGACTTGATATCTCAATGCTTCTAATACCAAACATGAGACCCGTAATATAACATGAGATGTGATATCCAAATCCTTCCCCTTCCAAACCTTAGACCCTTCCTTTATCATGAGATGTGATATCCAACTCCTTCCCATTCCAATCCTGAGACCCTTCCGATATCATGAGATGTGATATCTCAAAGCTTCTAATATCAAACTTGAGACCCTCCCTATAGCAGGGGATGTGATATCCAAGTCCTTCCCATTCCAATCCTGAGACCCTTCCTATAGCATGAGATGTGATATCTCAATGCTTCTAATACCAAACCAATGACCCTTCCTATAACATGAGATGGGAATATCCAACTCCTTCCCATTCCAATCCTGAGACCCTTCCGATAGCAGAGATGTGATATCTCAATGCTTATACCAAACCTGAGACCCTTCCTATGGCATGAGATGTGATATCCAACTCCTTGCCATTCAAATCCTGAGACCCTTCCTATAGCATGAGAAGGGATATCCAACTCCTTCCCAATCCAATCCTGAGACCCTTCCGATAGCAGAGACGTGATATCTCAATGCTTCTACCAAACCTGAGACCCTTCCTTTAGCATGAGATGTGATATCCAAATCCTTCACATTCCAATCCTGAGACCCTTCCTATAGCATGAGATGTGATATCTCAATGCTTCTAATACCAAACCTGAGATCCTTCCTATAACATGAGATGTGATATCCAATTCCTTCCCATTCCAAACCTGAGACCCTTCCTATTGGATGAGATGTGATATCCAACTCCTTCCCATTCCAACCCTTAGACCCTTCCTATAGCATGAGATGTGATGTCTCAATGCTTCTAATAAAAAACCTGAGATCCCTCCTATAACATGATATGTGATATCCAACTCCTTCCATTCCAATCCTGAGACCTGTCCTATAGCATGAGATGTGATATCTCAATGCTTATACCAAACCTGAGACCCTTCCTAAAGCATGAGATGTGATATCCAACTACTTCCCATTCCAATCCTGAGACCCTTCATATAGCATGAGATGTGATATCTCAATGCTTCTAATACCAAACCTGAGATCCTTCCTCTAACATGAAATGTGATATCCAACTCCTTCCCTTTCCAAACCTAAGAGCCTATCTATAGCATGAGATGTGATATCCAAGTCCTTCCCATTCCAATCCTTAGACCCTTCCTACAGCATGCAATATGATATCTCAATGATTCTAATAACAAACCTGAGACCCGTCCTATAGCATGAGATATGATATCCAAGTCCTTCCCATTCCAATCCTGAGACCCTTCCTATAACATGAAATGTGATATCCAACTCCTTCCCATTCCAACCTGAGACCCTTCCTATAGCATGAGATGGGATATCCAACTTCTTCCAAATCCAATACTGATACCCGTCCGATAGCATGAGATGTGATATCCCAATGCTTCTACCAAACCTGAGACCCATACTATGGCATGAGATGTGATATCAAACTCCTTCCCATTCCAATCCTGAGACCCTTCCTATAGCTTGAGGTGTGATATCCAACTCCTTCCCATTCCAATTCTGAGACCCTTCTTATACCATGAGACTTGATATCTCAATGCATCTAATACCAAACCTGAGACCCGTCCTATAACATGAGATGTGATATCCAAATCCTTCCCCTTCCAAACCTTAGACCCTTCCTTTATCATGAGATGTGATATCCAACTCCTTCCCATTCCAATCCTGAGACCCTTCCGATATCATGAGATTTGTTATCTCAATGCTTCTAATATCAAACTTGAGACCCTCCCTATAGCATGAGATGTGACATCCAAGTCCTTCCCATTCCAATCCTGAGACCCTTCCTATAACATGAGATGTGATATCCAACTCCTTCCCATTCCAACCTGAGACACTTCCTATAGCATGAGAAGGGATATCTAACTCCTTCCCAATCCAATCCTGAGACCCTTCCGATAGCAGAGATGTGATATCTCAATGCTTATACCAAACCCGAGACCCTTCCTATGGCATGAGATGTGATATCCAACTCCTTGCCATTCAAATCCTGAGATCCTTCCTATAGCATGAGATGTGATATCTCTATGCTTCTAATACCAAACCTGAGACCCTTCCTATAACATGAGATGGGATATCCAACTCCTTCCCATTCCAATCCTGAGACCCTTCCGATAGCAGAGATGTGATATCTCAATGCTTATACCAAACCTGAGAACCTTCCTATGGCCTGAGATGTCATATACAACTCCTTCCCATTCCAATCCTGAGACCCTTCATTAGGCATGAGATGTGATATCTCAATGCTTATACTAAATCTGAGACCCTTCCTATAGCATGAGATGTGATATCCTCCTGAGACCCTTCCTATAGCATGAGATGTGATATCTCAATGCTTCTACCAAACCTGAGACCCTTCCTTTAGCATGAGATGTGATATCCAACTACTTCCCATATTCCAATCCTGAGACCCTTCCTATAGCATGAGATGTGATATCTCAATACTTCTAATACCAAACCTGAGATCCTTCCGATAACATGAGATGTGATATCCAAATCCTTCCCCTTCCAAACCTGAGACCCTCCCTTTAGCATGAGATGGGATATCCAACTCCTTCCCATTCCAATCCTGAGAACCTTCTGATAGCATGAGATGTGATATCTCAATGCTTCTAATACCAAACCTGAGATCCTTCCGATAGCATGAGATGTGATATCTCAATGCTTCTAATACCAAACATGAGATCCTTCCTATAACATGAGATAAGATATCCAAATCCTTCCCCTTCCAAACCTGAGACCCTCCCTTTAGCATGAGATGTGATATCCAACTCCTTCCCATTCTAAATCTGAGACCCTTCTGATAGCATGAGATGTGATATCTCATTGCCTCTAATACCAAACCTGAGATCCTACCTCTAACATGAAATGTGATATCCAACTCTTTCCCCTTCCAAACCTGAGAGCCTTCCTATAGCATGAGATGTGATATCCAAGTCCTTCCCATTCCAATCCTGAGACCCTTCCTATAACATGAGATGTGATATCCAACTCCTTCCAATTCCAACCTGAGACCCTTCCTATAGCATGAGATGTGATATCTCAATGCCTCTAATACCAAACCTGAGATCCTTCCTCTAACATGAAATGTGATATCCAACTCCTTCCCTTTCCAAACCTGAGAGCCTATCTATAGCATGAGATGTGATATCCAAGTCCTTCCCATTCCAATCCTTAGACCCTTCCTACAGCATGCAATATGATATCCCAATGATTCTAATAACAAACCTGAGACCCGTCCTATAACATGAGATGGGATATCCAACTCCTTCCCATTCCAATCCTGAGACACTTCTGATAGCAGAGATGTGATATATCAATGCTTATACCAACCTGAGACCCTTCCTATAACATGAGATGTGATATCCAACTCCTTCCCGTTCCAAACCTGAGACCCTTCCTTTAGCATGAGATGTGATATCCAGCTCCTTCCCATTCCAATCCTGAGACACTTCCGATAGCATGAGATGTGATATCTCAATGCTTCTAATATCAAAGCTGAGACCCTCCCTATAGCATGATATGTGATATCTAAGTCCTTCCCATTCCAATCCTGAGACCCTTCCTATAGCATGAGATGTGATATCTCAATGCTTCTACCAAACCTGAGACCCTTCCTTTAGCATGAGATGTGATATCCAACTCGTTCCCATTCCAATCCTGAGACCCTTCCTATAGCATGAGATGTGATATCTCAATACTTCTAATACTAAACCTGAGATCCTTCCGATAACATGAGATGTGATATCCAAATCCTTCCCCTTCCAAACCTGAGACCCTCCCTTTAGCATGAGATGTGATATCCAACTCCTTCCCATTCCTATCCTGAGACCCTTCTGATAGCATGAGATGTGATATCTCAATGCTTCTAATACCAAACTTGAGATCCTTCCTATAACATGAGATGTGATATCCAAATCCTTCCCCTTCCAAACCTGAGACCCTCCCTTTAGCATTAGATGTGATATCCAACTCCTTCCCATTCCAATCCTGAGACGCTTCTGATAGCATGAGATGTGATATCTCAATGCCTCTAATACCAAACCTGAGTTCCTACCTCTAACATGAAATGTGATATCCAACTCTTTCCCCTTCCAAACCTAAGAGCCTTCCTATAGCATGAGATGTGATATCCAAGTCCTTCCCATTCCAATCATGAGACCCTTCCTATAACATGAGATGGGATATCCAACTCCTTCCCATTCCAATCCTGAGACCCTTCCGATTGCAGAGATGTGATATCTCAATGCTTATACCAAACCTGAGACCCTTCCTACGGCATGAGATGTCATATACAACTCCTTCCCATTCCAATCCTGAGACCCTTCCTATAGCATGAGATGTGATATCTCAATGCTTCTACCAAACCTGAGACCCTTCCTTTAGCATGAGATGTGATATCCAACTCGTTCCCATTCCAATCCTGAGACCCTTCCTATAGCATGAGATGTGATATCTCAATACTTCTAATACCAAACCTGAGATCCTTCCGATAACATGAGATGTGATATCCAAATCCTTCCCCTTCCAAACCTGAGACCCTCCCTTTAGCATGAGATGTGATATCCAACTCCTTCCCATTCCTATCCTGAGACCCTTCTGATAGCATGAGATGTGATATCTCAATGCTTCTAATACCAAACTTGAGATCCTTCCTATAACATGAGATGTGATATCCAAATCCTTCCCCTTCCAAACCTGAGACCCTCCCTTTAGCATGAGATGTGATATCCAACTCCTTCCCATTCCAATCCTGAGACGCTTCTGATAGCATGAGATGTGATATCTCAATGCCTCTAATACCAAACCTGAGATCCTACCTCTAACATGAAATGTGATATCCAACTCTTTCCCCTTCCAAACCTAAGAGCCTTCCTATAGCATGAGATGTGATATCCAAGTCCTTCCCATTCCAATCATGAGACCCTTCCTATAACATGAGATGGGATATCCAACTCCTTCCCATTCCAATCCTGAGACCCTTCCGATAGCAGAGATGTGATATCTCAATGCTTATACCAAACCTGAGACCCTTCCTACGGCATGAGATGTCATATACAACTCCTTCCCATTCCAATCCTGAGACCTTTCCTATAGCATGAGATGTGATATCTCAATGCTTCTACCAAACCTGAGACCCTTCCTTTAGCATGAGATGTGATATCCAACTCGTTCCCATTCCAATCCTGAGACCCTTCCTATAGCATGAGATGTGATATCTCAATACTTCTAATACCAAACCTGAGATCCTTCCGATAACATGAGATGTGATATCCAAATCCTTCCCCTTCCAAACCTGAGACCCTCCCTTTAGCATGAGATGTGATATCCAACTCCTTCCCATTCCTATCCTGAGACCCTTCTGATAGCATGAGATGTGATATCTCAATGCTTCTAATACCAAACTTGAGATCCTTCCTATAACATGAGATGTGATATCCAAATCCTTCCCCTTCCAAACCTGAGACCCTCCCTTTAGCATGAGATGTGATATCCAACTCCTTCCCATTCCAATCCTGAGACCCTTCTGATAGCATGAGATGTGATATCTCAATGCCTCTAATACCAAACCTGAGATCCTACCTCTAACATGAAATGTGATATCCAACTATTTCCCCTTCCAAACCTAAGAGCCTTCCTATAGCATGAGATGTGATATCCAAGTCCTTCCCATTCCAATCATGAGACCCTTCCTATAACATGAGATGGGATATCCAACTCCTTCCCATTCCAATCCTGAGACCCTTCCGATAGCAGAGATGTGATATCTCAATGCTTATACCAAACCTGAGACCCTTCCAACGGCATGAGATGTCATATACAACTCCTTCCCATTCCAATCCTGAGACCCTTCCTATAGCATGAGATGTGATGTCTCAATGCTTCTAATACCAAACCTGAGATCCTTCCTATAACATGAGATGTGATATCCAACTCCTTCCCATTCCAATCCTGAGACCCTTCCTATAGCTTGAGATGTGATATCTCAATGCTTATACCAAACCTGAGACCCTTCCTACGGCATGAGATGTCATATACAACTCCTTCCCATTCCAATCCTGATACCCTTCCTATAGCATGAGATGTGATATCTCAATGCTTATACCAAACCTGAGACCCTTCATATAGCATGAGATGTGATATCCAACTCCTTCCCATTCCAATCCTGAGACCCTTCCTATAGCATGAGATGTGATGTCTCAATGCTTCTAATACTAAACCTGAGATCCTTCCTAAAACATGAGATGTGGTATCCAACTCCTTCCATTCCAATCCTGAGACCCTTCCTATAGCATGAGATGTGATATCTCAATGCTTCTAATATCAAACTTGAGACCCTCCCTATAGCATGAGATGTGATATCCAAGTCCTTCCCATTCCAATCCTGAGACACTTCCTATAGCATGAGATGTGATATCTCAATGCTTCTAATCCCAAACCTGAGATCCTTCCTCTAACATGAAATGTGATATCCAACTCCTTCCCTTTCCAAACCTAAGAGCCTATCTATAGCATGAGATGTGATATCCAAGTCCTTCCCATCCCAACCCTTAGACCCTTCCTACAGCATGCAATATGATATCTCAATGATTCTAATAACAAACCTGAGACGTGTCCTATAACATGAGATGGGATATCCAACTCCTTCCCAATCCAATCCTGCGACCCTTCCGATAGCAGAGACGTGATATCTCAATGCTTCTACCAAACCTGAGACCCTTCCTTTAGCATGAGATGTGATATCCAAATCCTTCACATTCCAATCCTGAGACCCTTCCTATAGCATGAGATGTGATATCTCAATGCTTCTAATACCAAACCTGAGATCCTTCCTATAACATGAGATGTGATATCCAATTCCTTCCCATTCCAAACCTGAGACCCTTCCTATTGGATGAGATGTGATATCCAACTCCTTCCCATTCCAACCCTGAGACCCTTCCTATAGCATGAGATGTGATGTCTCAATGCTTCTAATACCAAACCTGAGATCCTTCCTATAACATGAGATGTGATATCCAACTCCTTCCATTCCAATCCTGAGACCCGTCCTATAGCATGAGATGTGATATCTCAATGCTTATACTAAACCTGAGACCCTTCCTATAGCATGAGATGTGATATCCAACTACTTCCCATTCCAATCCTGCGACCCTTCCTATAGCATGAGATGTGATATCTCAATGCTTCTAATACCAAACCTGAGATCCTTCCTCTAACATGAAATGTGATATCCAACTCCTTCCCTTTCCAAACCTAAGAGCCTATCTATAGCATGAGATGTGATATCCAAGTCCTTCCCATTCCAACCCTTAGACCCTTCCTACAGCATGCAATATGATATCTCAATGATTCTAATAACAAACCTGAGACCCGTCCTATAACATGAGATGTGATATCCAACTCCTTCCCATTCCAATCCTGAGACACTTCCGATAGCAGAGATGTGATATCTCAATGCTTATACCAAACCTGAGACCCTTCCTATAACATGAGATGTGATATCCAAATCCTTCCCGTTCCAAACCTGAGACTCTTCCTTTAGCATGAGATGTGATATCCAGCTCCTTCCCATTCCAATCCTGAGACACTTCCGATAGCATGAGATGTGATATCTCAATGCTTCTAATATCAAAACTGAGACCCTCCCTATAGCATGATATGTGATATCTAAGTCCTTCCCATTCCAATCCTGAGACACTCCCTATAGCATGAGATGTGATATCCAACTCTTTCCCATTCCAATCCTGAGACCCTTCCTATAGCATGAGATATGATATCTCAATACTTCTAATACCAAACGTGAGATCCTTCCGATAACATGAGATATGATATCCAAATCCTTCCCCTTCCAAACCTGAGACCCTCCCTTTAGCATGAGATGTGATATCCAACTCCTTCCCATTCCAATCCTTAGACCCTTCTGATAGCATGAGATGTGATATCTCAATGCTTCTAATACCAAACCTGAGATCCTTCCGATAGCATGAGATGTGATATCTCAATGCTTCTAATACCAAACCTGAGATCCTTCCTATAACATGAGATGTGATATCCAAATCCTTCCCCTTCCAAACCTGAGACCCTCCCTTTAGCATGAGATGTGATATCCAACTCCTTCCCATTCCATTCCTGAGACCCTTCTGATAGCATGAGATGTGATATCTCAATGCCTCTAATACCAAACCTGAGATCCTACCTCTAACATGAAATGTGATATCCAACTCTTTCCCCTTCCAAACCTGAGAGCCTTCCTATAGCATGAGATGTGATATCCAAGTCCTTCCCATTCCAATCCTGAGACCCTTCCTATAGCTTGAGATGTGATATCCAACTCCTTCCCATTCCAATTCTGAGACCCTTCCTATACTCTGAGACTTGATATCTCAATGCTTCTAATACCAAACATGAGACCCGTAATATAACATGAGATGTGATATCCAAATCCTTCCCCTTCCAAACCTTAGACCCTTCCTTTATCATGAGATGTGATATCCAACTCCTTCCCATTCCAATCCTGAGACCCTTCCGATATCATGAGATGTGATATCTCAAAGCTTCTAATATCAAACTTGAGACCCTCCCTATAGCAGGGGATGTGATATCCAAGTCCTTCCCATTCCAATCCTGAGACCCTTCCTATAGCATGAGATGTGATATCTCAATGCTTCTAATACCAAACCAATGACCCTTCCTATAACATGAGATGGGAATATCCAACTCCTTCCCATTCCAATCCTGAGACCCTTCCGATAGCAGAGATGTGATATCTCAATGCTTATACCAAACCTGAGACCCTTCCTATGGCATGAGATGTGATATCCAACTCCTTGCCATTCAAATCCTGAGACCCTTCCTATAGCATGAGAAGGGATATCCAACTCCTTCCCAATCCAATCCTGAGACCCTTCCGATAGCAGAGACGTGATATCTCAATGCTTCTACCAAACCTGAGACCCTTCCTTTAGCATGAGATGTGATATCCAAATCCTTCACATTCCAATCCTGAGACCCTTCCTATAGCATGAGATGTGATATCTCAATGCTTCTAATACCAAACCTGAGATCCTTCCTATAACATGAGATGTGATATCCAATTCCTTCCCATTCCAAACCTGAGACCCTTCCTATTGGATGAGATGTGATATCCAACTCCTTCCCATTCCAACCCTGAGACCCTTCCTATAGCATGAGATGTGATGTCTCAATGCTTCTAATACCAAACCTGAGATCCCTCCTATAACATGATATGTGATATCCAACTCCTTCCATTCCAATCCTGAGACCTGTCCTATAGCATGAGATGTGATATCTCAATGCTTATACCAAACCTGAGACCCTTCCTAAAGCATGAGATGTGATATCCAACTACTTCCCATTCCAATCCTGAGACCCTTCATATAGCATGAGATGTGATATCTCAATGCTTCTAATACCAAACCTGAGATCCTTCCTCTAACATGAAATGTGATATCCAACTCCTTCCCTTTCCAAACCTAAGAGCCTATCTATAGCATGAGATGTGATATCCAAGTCCTTCCCATTCCAATCCTTAGACCCTTCCTACAGCATGCAATATGATATCTCAATGATTCTAATAACAAACCTGAGACCCGTCCTATAGCATGAGATATGATATCCAAGTCCTTCCCATTCCAATCCTGAGACCCTTCCTATAACATGAAATGTGATATCCAACTCCTTCCCATTCCAACCTGAGACCCTTCCTATAGCATGAGATGGGATATCCAACTTCTTCCAAATCCAATACTGATACCCGTCCGATAGCATGAGATGTGATATCCCAATGCTTCTACCAAACCTGAGACCCATACTATGGCATGAGATGTGATATCAAACTCCTTCCCATTCCAATCCTGAGACCCTTCCTATAGCTTGAGGTGTGATATCCAACTCCTTCCCATTCCAATTCTGAGACCCTTCTTATACCATGAGACTTGATATCTCAATGCATCTAATACCAAACCTGAGACCCGTCCTATAACATGAGATGTGATATCCAAATCCTTCCCCTTCCAAACCTTAGACCCTTCCTTTATCATGAGATGTGATATCCAACTCCTTCCCATTCCAATCCTGAGACCCTTCCGATATCATGAGATTTGTTATCTCAATGCTTCTAATATCAAACTTGAGACCCTCCCTATAGCATGAGATGTGACATCCAAGTCCTTCCCATTCCAATCCTGAGACCCTTCCTATAACATGAGATGTGATATCCAACTCCTTCCCATTCCAACCTGAGACACTTCCTATAGCATGAGAAGGGATATCTAACTCCTTCCCAATCCAATCCTGAGACCCTTCCGATAGCAGAGATGTGATATCTCAATGCTTATACCAAACCTGAGACCCTTCCTATGGCATGAGATGTGATATCCAACTCCTTGCCATTCAAATCCTGAGATCCTTCCTATAGCATGAGATGTGATATCTCTATGCTTCTAATACCAAACCTGAGACCCTTCCTATAACATGAGATGGGATATCCAACTCCTTCCCATTCCAATCCTGAGACCCTTCCGATAGCAGAGATGTGATATCTCAATGCTTATACCAAACCTGAGAACCTTCCTATGGCCTGAGATGTCATATACAACTCCTTCCCATTCCAATCCTGAGACCCTTCCTTTAGCATGAGATGTGATATCTCAATGCTTATACCAAATCTGAGACCCTTCCTATAGCATGAGATGTGATATCCTCCTGAGACCCTTCCTATAGCATGAGATGTGATATCTCAATGCTTCTACCAAACCTGAGACCCTTCCTTTAGCATGAGATGTGATATCCAACTACTTCCCATATTCCAATCCTGAGACCCTTCCTATAGCATGAGATGTGATATCTCAATACTTCTAATACCAAACCTGAGATCCTTCCGATAACATGAGATGTGATATCCAAATCCTTCCCCTTCCAAACCTGAGACCCTCCCTTTAGCATGAGATGGGATATCCAACTCCTTCCCATTCCAATCCTGAGAACCTTCTGATAGCATGAGATGTGATATCTCAATGCTTCTAATACCAAACCTGAGATCCTTCCGATAGCATGAGATGTGATATCTCAATGCTTCTAATACCAAACATGAGATCCTTCCTATAACATGAGATAAGATATCCAAATCCTTCCCCTTCCAAACCTGAGACCCTCCCTTTAGCATGAGATGTGATATCCAACTCCTTCCCATTCTAAATCTGAGACCCTTCTGATAGCATGAGATGTGATATCTCATTGCCTCTAATACCAAACCTGAGATCCTACCTCTAACATGAAATGTGATATCCAACTCTTTCCCCTTCCAAACCTGAGAGCCTTCCTATAGCATGAGATGTGATATCCAAGTCCTTCCCATTCCAATCCTGAGACCCTTCCTATAACATGAGATATGATATCCAACTCCTTCCAATTCCAACCTGAGACCCTTCCTATAGCATGAGATGTGATATCTCAATGCCTCTAATACCAAACCTGAGATCCTTCCTCTAACATGAAATGTGATATCCAACTCCTTCCCTTTCCAAACCTGAGAGCCTATCTATAGCATGAGATGTGATATCCAAGTCCTTCCCATTCCAATCCTTAGACCCTTCCTACAGCATGCAATATGATATCTCAATGATTCTAATAACAAACCTGAGACCCGTCCTATAACATGAGATGGGATATCTAACTCCTTCCCATTCCAATCCTGAGACACTTCTGATAGCAGAGATGTGATATATCAATGCTTATACCAACCTGAGACCCTTCCTATAACATGAGATGTGATATCCAACTCCTTCCCGTTCCAAACCTGAGACCCTTCCTTTAGCATGAGATGTGATATCCAGCTCCTTCCCATTCCAATCCTGAGACACTTCCGATAGCATGAGATGTGATATCTCAATGCTTCTAATATCAAAGCTGAGACCCTCCCTATAGCATGATATGTGATATCTAAGTCCTTCCCATTCCAATCCTGAGACCCTTCCTATAGCATGAGATGTGATATCTCAATGCTTCTACCAAACCTGAGACCCTTCCTTTAGCATGAGATGTGATATCCAACTCGTTCCCATTCCAATCCTGAGACCCTTCCTATAGCATGAGATGTGATATCTCAATACTTCTAATACCAAACCTGAGATCCTTCCGATAACATGAGATGTGATATCCAAATCCTTCCCCTTCCAAACCTGAGACCCTCCCTTTAGCATGAGATGTGATATCCAACTCCTTCCCATTCCTATCCTGAGACCCTTCTGATAGCATGAGATGTGATATCTCAATGCTTCTAATACCAAACTTGAGATCCTTCCTATAACATGAGATGTGATATCCAAATCCTTCCCCTTCCAAACCTGAGCCCTCCCTTTAGCATTAGATGTGATATCCAACTCCTTCCCATTCCAATCCTGAGACGCTTCTGATAGCATGAGATGTGATATCTCAATGCCTCTAATACCAAACCTGAGTTCCTACCTCTAACATGAAATGTGATATCCAACTCTTTCCCCTTCCAAACCTAAGAGCCTTCCTATAGCATGAGATGTGATATCCAAGTCCTTCCCATTCCAATCATGAGACCCTTCCTATAACATGAGATGGGATATCCAACTCCTTCCCATTCCAATCCTGAGACCCTTCCGATTGCAGAGATGTGATATCTCAATGCTTATACCAAACCTGAGACCCTTCCTACGGCATGAGATGTCATATACAACTCCTTCCCATTCCAATCCTGAGACCCTTCCTATAGCATGAGATGTGATATCTCAATGCTTCTACCAAACCTGAGACCCTTCCTTTAGCATGAGATGTGATATCCAACTCGTTCCCATTCCAATCCTGAGACCCTTCCTATAGCATGAGATGTGATATCTCAATACTTCTAATACCAAACCTGAGATCCTTCCGATAACATGAGATGTGATATCCAAATCCTTCCCCTTCCAAACCTGAGACCCTCCCTTTAGCATGAGATGTGATATCCAACTCCTTCCCATTCCTATCCTGAGACCCTTCTGATAGCATGAGATGTGATATCTCAATGCTTCTAATACCAAACTTTAGATCCTTCCTATAACATGAGATGTGATATCCAAATCCTTCCCCTTCCAAACCTGAGACCCTCCCTTTAGCATGAGATGTGATATCCAACTCCTTCCCATTCCAATCCTGAGACGCTTCTGATAGCATGAGATGTGATATCTCAATGCCTCTAATACCAAACCTGAGATCCTACCTCTAACATGAAATGTGATATCCAACTCTTTCCCCTTCCAAACCTAAGAGCCTTCCTATAGCATGAGATGTGATATCCAAGTCCTTCCCATTCCAATCATGAGACCCTTCCTATAACATGAGATGGGATATCCAACTCCTTCCCATTCCAATCCTGAGACCCTTCCGATAGCAGAGATGTGATATCTCAATGCTTATACCAAACCTGAGACCCTTCCTACGGCATGAGATGTCATATACAACTCCTTCCCATTCCAATCCTGAGACCTTTCCTATAGCATGAGATGTGATATCTCAATGCTTCTACCAAACCTGAGACCCTTCCTTTAGCATGAGATGTGATATCCAACTCGTTCCCATTCCAATCCTGAGACCCTTCCTATAGCATGAGATTTGATATCTCAATACTTCTAATACCAAACCTGAGATCCTTCCGATAACATGAGATGTGATATCCAAATCCTTCCCCTTCCAAACCTGAGACCCTCCCTTTAGCATGAGATGTGATATCCAACTCCTTCCCATTCCTATCCTGAGACCCTTCTGATAGCATGAGATGTGATATCTCAATGCTTCTAATACCAAACTTGAGATCCTTCCTATAACATGAGATGTGATATCCAAATCCTTCCCCTTCCAAACCTGAGACCCTCCCTTTAGCATGAGATGTGATATCCAACTCCTTCCCATTCCAATCCTGAGACCCTTCTGATAGCATGAGATGTGATATCTCAATGCCTCTAATACCAAACCTGAGATCCTACCTCTAACATGAAATGTGATATCCAACTATTTCCCCTTCCAAACCTAAGAGCCTTCCTATAGCATGAGATGTGATATCCAAGTCCTTCCCATTCCAATCATGAGACCCTTCCTATAACATGAGATGGGATATCCAACTCCTTCCCATTCCAATCCTGAGACCCTTCCGATAGCAGAGATGTGATATCTCAATGCTTATACCAAACCTGAGACCCTTCCTACGGCATGAGATGTCATATACAACTCCTTCCCATTCCAATCCTGAGACCCTTCCTATAGCATGAGATGTGATGTCTCAATGCTTCTAATACCAAACCTGAGATCCTTCCTATAACATGAGATGTGATATCCAACTCCTTCCCATTCCAATCCTGAGACCCTTCCTATAGCTTGAGATGTGATATCTCAATGCTTATACCAAACCCGAGACCCTTCCTACGGCATGAGATGTCATATACAACTCCTTCCCATTCCAATCCTGATACCCTTCCTATAGCATGAGATGTGATATCTCAATGCTTATACCAAACCTGAGACCCTTCATATAGCATGAGATGTGATATCCAACTCCTTCCCATTCCAATCCTGAGACCCTTCCTATAGCATGAGATGTGATGTCTCAATGCTTCTAATACTAAACCTGAGATCCTTCCTAAAACATGAGATGTGGTATCCAACTCCTTCCATTCCAATCCTGAGACCCTTCCTATAGCATGAGATGTGATATCTCAATGCTTCTAATATCAAACTTGAGACCCTCCCTATAGCATGAGATGTGATATCCAAGTCCTTCCCATTCCAATCCTGAGACACTTCCTATAGCATGAGATGTGATATCTCAATGCTTCTAATACCAAACCTGAGACTCTTCCTATAACATGAGATGGGATATCCAACTCCTTCCCATTCCAATCCTGAGACCCTTCCAAAAGCATAGATGTGATATCTCAATGCTTATACCAAACTTGAGACCCTTCCTATGGCATGAAATGTCATATACATATCCTTCCCATTCCAATCCTGAGACCCTTCCTATAGCATGAGATGTGATATCTCAATGCTTATACCAAACCTGAGACCCTTCCTATAGCATGAGATGTGATATCTAACTCCTTCCCATTCCAATCCTGAGACCCTTCCTATAGCATGAGATGTGATATCTCAATGCCTCTAATACCAAACCTGAGATCCTTCCTCTAACATGAAATGTGATATCCAACTCCTTCCCTTTCCAAACCTGAGAGCCTACCTATAGCATGAGATGTGATATCCAAGTCCTTCCAATTCCAATCCTTAGACCCTTCCTATAGCATGCAATATGATATCTCAATGATTCTAATAATAAACCTGAGACCCGTCCTATAACATGAGATGGGATATCCAATTCCTTCCCATTCCAATCCTGAGACCCTTCCGATAGCAGAGATGTGATATCTCAATGCTTATACCAAACCTGAGACCCTTCCTACGGCATGAGATGTCATATACAACTCCTTCCCATTCCAATCCTGAGACCCTTCCTATAGCATGAGATGTGATATCTGAATGCTTATACCAAACCTGAGACCCTTCATATAGCATGAGATGTGATATCCAACTCCTTCCCATTACAATCCTGAGACCCTTCCTATAGCATGAGATGTGATGTCTCAATGCTTCTAATACCAAACCTGAGATCCTTCCTATAACATGGGATGTGATATCCAACTCCTTCCATTCCAATCCTGAGACCCTTCCTATAGCATGAGATGTGATATCTCAATGCTTCTAATATCAAACTTGAGACCCTCCCTATAGCATGAGATGTGATATCCAATTCCTTCCCATTCCAATCCTGAGACACTTCCGATAGCATGAGATGTGATATCTCAATGCTTCTAATACCAAACCTGAGACTCTTCCTATAACATGAGATGGGATATCCAACTCCTTCCGATTCCAATCCTGAGACCCTTCCAAAAGCAGAGATGTGATATCTCAATGCTTATACCAAACCTGAGACCCTTCCTATGGCATGAGATGTCATATACATATCCTTCCCATTCCAATCCTGAGACCCTTCCTATAGCATGAGATGTGATATCTCAATGCTTATACCAAACCTGAGACCCTTCCTATAGCATGAGATGTGATATCCAAGTCCTTCCCATTTTAATCCTGAGACCCTTCCTATAGCATGAGATGTGATATCTCAATGCTTCTAATACCAAACCTGAGACCCTTCCTATAACATGAATTCTGATATCCAAGTCCTTCCCATTCCAATCCTGAGACCCTTCCAATAGCAGAGATGTGATATCTAATGCTTCTAATATCAAACCTGAGACCTGTCCTATAACATGAGATGGGATATCCAACTCCTTCCCGTTCCAAACCTGATACCCTTCCTATAGCATGAGATGTGATATCCAATTCCTTCCCATCCCAATCCTGAGACACCTCCGATAGCAGAGATGTGATATCTCAATGCTTATAACAAACCTGAGACTCTTCCTATAACATGAGATGTGATATCTAACTCCTTCCCGTTCCAAACCTGAGACCCTTCCTATAGCATGAGATGTGATATCCAACTCCTTCCCATTCCAATCCTGAGACCCTTCCTATAGCATGAGATGTGATATCTCAATGCTTATACCAAATCTGAGACCCTTCCTATAGCATGAGATGTGATATCCAACTCCTTCCCATTCCAATCCTGAGACCCTTCCTATAGCATGAGATGTGATATCTCAATGCTTCTAATACCAAACCTGAGATCCTTCCTATAACAAGAGATGTGATATCCAACTCCTTCCCATTCCAATCCTGAGACCCTTATGATAGCATGAGATGTGATATCTCAATGCCTCTAATACCAAACCTGAGATACTTCCGAAAGCATGAGATGTGATATCTCAATGCTTCTAATACCAAACCTGAGATCCTTCCTATAACATGAGATGTGATTTCCAAATCCTTCTCCTTCCAAACCTGAGACCCTCCCTTTAGCATGAGATGTCATATACAACTCCTTCCCATTCCAATCCTGAGACCCTTCCTATAGCATGAGATGTGATATCTCAATGCTTATACCAAATCTGAGACCCTTCCTATAGCATGAGATGTGATATCCAACTCCTTCCCATTCCAATCCTGAGACCCTTCCTATAGCATGAGATGTGATGTCTCAATGCTTCTAATACCAAACCTGAGATCCTTCCTATAACATGAGATGTGATATCCAACTCCTTCCCATTCCAATCCTGAGACCCTTATGATAGCATGAGATGTGATATCTCAATGCCTCTTATACCAAACCTGAGATCCTTCCGATAGCATGAGATGTGATATCTCAATGCTTCTAATACCAAACCTGAGATCCTTCCTATAATATGAGATGTGATTTCCAAATCCTTCCCCTTCCAAACCTGAGACCCTCCCTTTAGCATGAGATGTGATATCCAACTCCTTCCCATTCCAATCCTGAGACCCTTCTGATAGCATGAGATGTGATATCTCAATGCCTCTAATGCCAAACCTGAGATCCTACCTCTAACATGAAATGTGATATCCATCTCCTTCCCTTTCCAAACCTGAGACCCTGCCTATAGCATGAGATGTGATATCCAAGTCCTTCCCATTCCAATCCTGAGACCCTTCCTATAGCATGTGATGTGATATCTCAATGCTTATACCAAACCTGAGACCCTTCCTATGGCATGAGATGTCATATACAACTCCTTCCCATTCCAATCCTGAGACCCTTCCTATAGCATGAGATGTGATATCTCAATGCTTATACCAAACCTGAGACCCTTCCTATAGCATGAGATGTGATATCCAACTTCTTCCCATTCCAATCCAGAGAACCTTCCTATAGCATGAGATGTGATATCTCAATGCTTATACCAAACCTGAGACCCTTCCTATAGCTTGAGATGTGATATCCAACTCCTTCCCATTCCAATCCTGAGACCCTTCCGATAGCATGAGATGTGATATCTCAAGGCCTCTAATACCAAACCTGAGATCCTTCCTCTAACATGAAATGTGATATCCAACTCCTTCCCCTTCCAAACCTGAGAACCTTCCTATAGCATGAGATATGATATCCAACTCCTTCCCATTCCAACCTGAGACCCTTCCTATAGCATGAGATGGGATATCCAACTCCTTCCAAATCCAATACTGATACCCTTCCGATAGCATGGGATGTGATATCCCAATGCTTCTACCAAACCTGAGAACCATACTATGGCATGAGATGTGATATCAAACTCCTTCCCATTCCAATCCTGAGACGCTTCCTATAGCTTGAGGTGTGATATCCAACTCCTTCCCATTCCAATTCTGAGACCCTTCTTATACCATGAGACTTGATATCTCAATGCTTCTAATACCAAACCTGAGACCCGTCCTATAACATGAGATGTGATATCCAAATCCTTCCCCTTCCAAACCTTAGACCTTTCCTTTATCATGAGATGTGATATCCAACTCCTTCCCATTCCAATCCTGAGACCCTTCCGATATCATGAGATTTGTTATCTCAATGCTTCTAATATCAAACTTGAGACCCTCCCTATAGCATGAGATGTGACATCCAAGTCCTTCCCATTCCAATCCTGAGACCCTTCCTATAGCATGAGATGTGATATCTCAATGCTTCTAATACCAAACCTGAGGCCTCATGCTAAAGGGAGGGTCTCAGGTTTGGAAGGGGAAGGATTTGGATATCACATCTCATGTTATAGGAAGGATCTCAGGATTGGTATTAGAAGCATTGAGATATCACATCTCATGCTATCGGAAGGATCTCAAGTTTGGTATTAGAAGCATTGAGATATCACATCTCATGCTATCGGAAGGATCTCAGGTTTGGCATTAGAAGCATTGAGATATCACATCTCATGCTATAGGAAGGGTCTCAGGTTTGGAACGGGACGGAGTTGGATATCCCATCTCATGTTATAGGACTGGTCTCAGGTTTGGTATTAGAGGCATTGAGATATCACATTGCATGTTGTAGGAAGGGTCTCAGGTTTGGAATGGGAAGGAATTGGATATCACATCTCATGTCATAGGAAACATGAGATGTGACATCCAAGTCCTTCCCATTCCAATCCTGAGACCCTTCCTATAGCATGAGATGTGATATCTCTATGCTTCTAATACCAAACCTGAGACCCTTCCTATAACATGAGATGGGATATCCAACTCCTTCCCATTCCAATCCTGAGACCCTTCCGATAGCAGAGATGTGATATCTCAATGCTTATACCAAACCTGAGACCCTTCCTATGGCCTGAGATGTCATATACAACTCCTTCCCATTCCAATCCTGAGACCCTTCCTTTAGCAGGAGATGTGATATCTCAATGCTTATACCAAATCTGAGACCCGTCCTATAGCATGAGATGTGATATCCAAATCCTTCCCATTCCAATCCTGAGACCCTTCCTATAGCATGAGATGTGATATCTCAATGCTTATACCAAACCTGAGAGCCTACCTATAGCATGAGATGTGATATCCAAGTCCATCCCATTCCAATTCTTAGACCCTTCCTACAGCATGCAATGTGATATCTCAATGATTCTAATACCAAACCAGAGACTCTTACTATAACATGAGATGGGATATCCAACTCCTTCCCATTCCAATCCTGAGCCGCTTCCGATAGCAGAGATGTGATATCTCAATGCTTATACCAAACCTGAGACCCTTCCTATAGCATGAGATGTGATATCCAACTCCTTCCCATTCCAATCCTGAGACCCTTCCTATAGCATGAGATGTGATATCTCAATGCTTCTAATACCAAACCTGAGATCCTTCCTATAACAAGAGATGTGATATCCAACTCCTTCCCATTCCAATCCTGAGACCCTTATGATAGCATGAGATGTGATATCTCAATGCCTCTAATACCAAACCTGAGATACTTCCGATAGCATGAGATGTGATATCTCAATGCTTCTAATACCAAACCTGAGATCCTTCCTATAACATGAGATGTGATTTCCAAATCCTTCTCCTTCCAAACCTGAGACCCTCCCTTTAGCATGAGATGTCATATACAACTCCTTCCCATTCCAATCCTGAGACCCTTCCTATAGCATGAGATGTGATGTCTCAATGCTTCTAATACCAAACCTGAGATCCTTCCTATAACATGAGATGTGATATCCAACTCCTTCCCATTCCAATCCTGAGACCCTTATGATAGCATGAGATGTGATATCTCAATGCCTCTTATACCAAACCTGAGATCCTTCCGATAGCATGAGATGTGATATCTCAATGCTTCTAATACCAAACCTGAGATCCTTCCTATAATATGAGATGTGATTTCCAAATCCTTCCCCTTCCAAACCTGAGACCCTCCCTTTAGCATGAGATGTGATATCCAACTCCTTCCCATTCCAATCCTGAGACCCTTCTGATAGCATGAGATGTGATATCTCAATGCCTCTAATGCCAAACCTGAGATCCTACCTCTAACATGAAATGTGATATCCATCTCCTTCCCTTTCCAAACCTGAGACCCTGCCTATAGCATGAGATGTGATATCCAAGTCCTTCCCATTCCAATCCTGAGACCCTTCCTATAGCATGTGATGTGATATCTCAATGCTTATACCAAACCTGAGACCCTTCCTATGGCATGAGATGTCATATACAACTCCTTCCCATTCCAATCCTGAGACCCTTCCTATAGCATGAGATGTGATATCTCAATGCTTATACCAAACCTGAGACCCTTCCTATAGCATGAGATGTGATATCCAACTCCTTCCCATTCCAATCCTGAGACCCTTCCGATAGCATGAGATGTGATATCTCAAGGCCTCTAATACCAAATCTGAGATCCTTCCTCTAACATGAAATGTGATATCCAACTCCTTCCCCTTCCAAACCTGAGAACCTTCCTATAGCATGAGATATGATATCCAACTCCTTCCCATTCCAACCTGAGACCCTTCCTATAGCATGAGATGGGATATCCAACTCCTTCCAAATCCAATACTGATACCCTTCCGATAGCATGGGATGTGATATCCCAATGCTTCTACCAAACCTGAGAACCATACTATGGCATGAGATGTGATATCAAACTCCTTCCCATTCCAATCCTGAGACGCTTCCTATAGCTTGAGGTGTGATATCCAAGTCCTTCCCATTCCAATTCTGAGACCCTTCTTATACCATGAGACTTGATATCTCAATGCTTCTAATACCAAACCTGAGACCCGTCCTATAACATGAGATGTGATATCCAAATCCTTCCCCTTCCAAACCTTAGACCTTTCCTTTATCATGAGATGTGATATCCAACTCCTTCCCATTCCAATCCTGAGACCCTTCCGATATCATGAGATTTGTTATCTCAATGCTTCTAATATCAAACTTGAGACCCTCCCTATAGCATGAGATGTGACATCCAAGTCCTTCCCATTCCAATCCTGAGACCCTTCCTATAGCATGAGATGTGATATCTCAATGCTTCTAATACCAAACCTGAGGCCTCATGCTAAAGGGAGGGTCTCAGGTTTGGAAGGGGAAGGATTTGGATATCACATCTCATGTTATAGGAAGGATCTCAGGATTGGTATTAGAAGCATTGAGATATCACATCTCATGCTATCGGAAGGATCTCAAGTTTGGTATTAGAAGCATTGAGATATCACATCTCATGCTATCGGAAGGATCTCAGGTTTGGCATTAGAAGCATTGAGATATCACATCTCATGCTATAGGAAGGGTCTCAGGTTTGGAACGGGAAGGAGTTGGATATCCCATCTCATGTTATAGGACTGGTCTCAGGTTTGGTATTAGAGGCATTGAGATATCACATTGCATGTTGTAGGAAGGGTCTCAGGTTTGGAATGGGAAGGAATTGGATATCACATCTCATGTCATAGGAAACATGAGATGTGACATCCACGTCCTTCCCATTCCAATCCTGAGACCCTTCCTATAGCATGAGATGTGATATCTCTATGCTTCTAATACCAAACCTGAGACCCTTCCTATAACATGAGATGGGATATCCAACTCCTTCCCATTCCAATCCTGAGACCCTTCCGATAGCAGAGATGTGATATCTCAATGCTTATACCAAATCTGAGACCCGTCCTATAGCATGAGATGTGATATCCAAATCCTTCCCATTCCAATCCTGAGACCCTTCCTATAGCATGAGATGTGATATCTCAATGCTTATACCAAACCTGAGAGCCTACCTATAGCATGAGATGTGATATCCAAGTCCATCCCATTCCAATTCTTAGACCCTTCCTACAGCATGCGATGTGATATCTCAATGATTCTAATACCAAACCAGAGACTCTTACTAAACATGAGATGGGATATCCAACTCCTTCCCATTCCAATCCTGAGCCGCTTCCGATAGCAGAGATGTGATATCTCAATGCTTATACCAAACCTGAGACCCTTCCTATAACATGAGATGTGATATCCAACTCCTTCCCGTTCCAAACCTGAGACACTAACTATAGCATATGTGATATCCAACTCCTTCCCATTCCAAACATGAGACCCTTCCTATAGCAAGAAAGTAATATCCAACTCCTACCCATTCCAATCCTGAGACCCTTCCTATAGCAAGAGATGTGATATCCAAATCCTTCCCATTCCAATCCTGAGACCCTTCCTATAACATGAGATGTGATATCCAACTCCTTCCCATTCCAACCTGAGACACTTCCTATAGCATGAGAAGGGATATCCAACTCCTTCCCAATCCAATCCTGAGACCCTTCCGATAGCAGAGATGTGATATCTCAATGCTTATACCAAACCTGAGACCCTTCCTATGGCATGAGATGTGATATCCAACTCCTTGCCATTCAAATCCTGAGACCCTTCCTATAGCATGAGAAGGGATATCCAACTCCTTCCCAATCCAATCCTGCGACCCTTCCGATAGCAGAGACGTGATATCTCAATGCTTCTACCAAACCTGAGACCCTTCCTTTAGCATGAGATGTGATATCCAAATCCTTCACATTCCAATCCTGAGACCCTTCCTATAGCATGAGATGTGATATCTCAATGCTTCTAATACCAAACCTGAGATCCTTCCTATAACATGAGATGTGATATCCAATTCCTTCCCATTCCAAACCTGAGACCCTTCCTATTGGATGAGATGTGATATCCAACTCCTTCCCATTCCAACCCTGAGACCCTTCCTATAGCATGAGATGTGATGTCTCAATGCTTCTAATACCAAACCTGAGATCCTTCCTATAACATGAGATGTGATATCCAACTCCTTCCATTCCAATCCTGAGACCCGTCCTATAGCATGAGATGTGATATCTCAATGCTTATACTAAACCTGAGACCCTTCCTATAGCATGAGATGTGATATCCAACTACTTCCCATTCCAATCCTGAGACCCTTCCTATATCATGAGATGTGATATCTCAATGCTTCTAATACCAAACCTGAGATCCTTCCTCTAACATGAAATGTGATATCCAACTCCTTCCCTTTCCAAACCTAAGAGCCTATCTATAGCATGAGATGTGATATCCAAGTCCTTCCCATTCCAACCCTTAGACCCTTCCTACAGCATGCAATATGATATCTGAATGATTCTAATAACAAACCTGAGACCCATCCTATAACATGAGATGTGATATCCAACTCCTTCCCATTCCAATCCTGAGACACTTCCGATAGCAGAGATGTGATATCTCAATGCTTATACCAAACCTGAGACCCTTCCTATAACATGAGATGTGATATCCAAATCCTTCCCGTTCGAAACCTGAGACCCTTCCTTTAGCATGAGATGTGATATCCAACTCTTTCCCATTCCAATCCTGAGACCCTTCCTATAGCATGAGATATGATATCTCAATACTTCTAATACCAAACGTGAGATCCTTCCGATAACATGAGATGTGATATCCAAATCCTTCCCCTTCCAAACCTGAGACCCTCCCTTTAGCATGAGATGTGATATCCAACTCCTTCCCATTCCAATCCTGAGACCCTTCTGATAGCATGAGATGTGATATCTCAATGCTTCTAATACCAAACCTGAGATCCTTCCGATAGCATGAGATGTGTTATCTCAATGCTTCTAATACCAAACCTGATATCCTTCCTATAACATGAGATGTGATATCCAAATCCTTCCCCTTCCAAACCTGAGACCCTCCCTTTAGCATGAGATGTGATATCCAACTCCTTCCCATTCCATTCCTGAGACCCTTCTGATAGCATGAGATGTGATATCTCAATGCCTCTAATACCAAACCTGAGATCCTACCTCTAACATGAAATGTGATATCCAACTCTTTCCCCTTCCAAACCTGAGAGCCTTCCTATAGAATGAGATGTGATATCCAAGTCCTTCCCATTCCAATCCTGAGACCCTTCCTATAGCTTGAGATGTGATATCCAACTCCTTCCCATTCCAATTCTGAGACCCTTCCTATACTCTGAGACTTGATATCTCAATGCTTCTAATACCAAACCTGAGACCAGTAATATAACATGATATGTGATATCCAAATCCTTCCCCTTCCAAACCTTAGACCCTTCCTTTATCATGAGATGTGATATCCAACTCCTTCCCATTCCAATCCTGAGACCCTTCCGATATCATGAGATGTGATATCTCAAAGCTTCTAATATCAAACTTGAGACCCTCCCTATAGCATGAGATGTGATATCCAAGTCCTTCCCATTCCAATCCTGAGACCCTTCCTATTGCATGAGATGTGATATCTCAATGCTTCTAATACCAAACCTGAGACCCTTCCTATAACATGAGATGGGAATATCCAACTCCTTCCCATTCCAATCCTGAGACCCTTCCGAAAGCAGAGATGTGATATCTCAATGCTTATACCAAACCTGAGACCCTTCCTATGGCATGAGATGTGATATCCAACTCCTTGCCATTCAAATCCTGAGACCCTTCCTATAGCATGAGAAGGGATATCCAACTCCTTCCCAATCCAATCCTGAGACCCTTCCGATAGCAGAGACGTGATATCTCAATGCTTCTACCAAACCTGAGACCCTTCCTTTAGCATGAGATGTGATATCCAAATCCTTCACATTCCAATCCTTAGACCCTTCCTATAGCATAAGATGTGATATCTCAATGCTTCTAATACCAAACCTGAGATCCTTCCTATAACATGAGATGTGATATCCAATTCCTTCCCATTCCAAACCTGAGACCCTTCCTATTGGATGAGATGTGATATCCAACTCCTTCCCATTCCAACCCTGAGACCCTTCCTATAGCATGAGATGTGATGTCTCAATGCTTCTAATACCAAACCTGAGATCCTTCCTATAACATGAGATGTGATATCCAACTCCTTCCATTCCAATCCTGAGACCTGTCCTATAGTATGAGATGTGATATCTCAATGCTTATACCAAACCTGAGACCCTTCCTATAGCATGAGATGTGATATCCAACTACTTCCCATTCCAATCCTGAGACCCTTCATATAGCATGAGATGTGATATCTCAATGCTTCTAATACCAAACCTGAGATCCTTCCTCTAACATGAAATGTGATATCCAACTCCTTCCCTTTCCAAACCTAAGAGCCTATCTATAGCATGAGATGTGATATCCAAGTCCTTCCCATTCCAATCCTTAGACCCTTCCTACAGCATGCAAAATGATATCTCAATGATTCTAATAACAAACCTGAGACCCGTCCTATAGCATGAGATATGATATCCAAGTCCTTCCCATTCCAATCCTGAGACCCTTCCTATAACATGAAATATGATATCCAACTCCTTCCCATTCCAACCTGAGACCCTTCCTATAGCATGAGATGGGATATCCAACTTCTTCCAAATCCAATACTGATACCCTTCCGATAGCATGAGATGTGATATCCCAATGCTTCTACCAAACCTGAGACCCATACTATGGCATGAGATGTGATATCAAACTACTTCCCATTCCAATCCTGAGACCCTTCCTATAGCTTGAGGTGTGATATCCAACTCCTTCCCATTCCAATTCTGAGACCCTTCTTATACCATGAGACTTGATATCTCAATGCTTCTAATACCAAACCTGAGACCCGTCCTATAACATGAGATGTGATATCCAAATCCTTCCCCTTCCAAACCTTAGACCCTTCCTTTATCATGAGATGTGATATCCAACTCCTTCCCATTCCAATCCTGAGACCCTTCCGATATCATGAGATTTGTTATCTCAATGCTTCTAATATCAAACTTGAGACCCTCCATATAGCATGAGATGTGACATCCAAGTCCTTCCCATTCCAATAACATGAGATGTGAAATTTAACTCCTTCCCGTTCCAAACCTGAGACCCTTCCTTTAGCATGAGATGTGATATCCTTCCCATTCCAATCCTGAGACACTTCCGATAGCATGAGATGTGATATCTCAATGCTTCTAATATCAAAACTGAGACCCTCCCTATAGCATGATATGTGATATCTAAGTCCTTCCCATTCCAATCCTGAGACCCTTCCTATAGCATGAGATGTGATATCTCAATGCTTCTACCAAACCTGAGACCCTTCCTTTAGCATGAGATGTGATATCCAACTCCTTCCCATTCCAATCCTGAGACCCTTCCTATAGCATGAGATGTGATATCTCAATACTTCTAATACCAAACCTGAGATCCTTCCGATAACATGAGATGTGATATCTCAATACTTCTAATACCAAACCTGAGATCCATCCTATAACATGAGATGTGATATCCAACTCCTTCCCTTTCCAAACCTAAGAGCCTATCTATAGCATGAGATGTGATATCCAGGTCCTTCCCATTCCAATCCTTAGACCCTTCCTACAGCATGCAATATGATATCTCAATGATTCTAATAACAAACCTGAGACCCGTCCTATAGCATGAGATATGATATCCAAGTCCTTCCCATTCCAATCCTGAGACCCTTCCTATAACATGAAATGTGATATCCAACTCCTTCCCATTCCAACCTGAGACCCTTCCTATAGCATGAGATGGGATATCCAACTTCTTCCAAATCCAATACTGATACCCTTCCGATAGCATGAGATGTGATATCCCAATGCTTCTACCAAACCTGAGACCCATACTATGGCATGAGATGTGATATCAAACTCCTTCCCATTCCAATCCTGAGACCCTTCCTATAGCTTGAGGTGTGATATCCAACTCCTTCCCATTCCAATTCTGAGACCCTTCGTATACCATGAGACTTGATATCTCAATGCTTCTAATACCAAACCTGAGACCCGTCCTATAACATGAGATGTGATATCCAAATCCTTCCCCTTCCAAACCTTAGACCCTTCCTTTATCATGAGATGTGATATCCAACTCCTTCCCATTCCAATCCTGAGACCCTTCCGATATCATGAGATTTGTTATCTCAATGCTTCTAATATCAAACTTGAGACCCTCCATATAGCATGAGATGTGACATCCAAGTCCTTCCCATTCCAATAACATGATATGTGAAATTTAACTCCTTCCCGTTCCAAACCTGAGACCCTTCCTTTAGCATGAGATGTGATATCCTTCCCATTCCAATCCTGAGACACTTCCGATAGCATGAGATGTGATATCTCAATGCTTCTAATATCAAAACTGAGACCCTCCCTATAGCATGATATGTGATATCTAAGTCCTTCCCATTCCAATCCTGAGACCCTTCCTATAGCATGAGATGTGATATCTCAATGCTTCTACCAAACCTGAGACCCTTCCTTTAGCATGAGATGTGATATCCAACTCCTTCCCATTCCAATCCTGAGACCCTTCCTATAGCATGAGATGTGATATCTCAATACTTCTAATACCAAACCTGAGATCCTTCCGATAACATGAGATGTGATATCTCAATACTTCTAATACCAAACCTGAGATCCATCCTATAACATGAGATGTGATATCCAACTCCTTCCCTTTCCAAACCTAAGAGCCTATCTATAGCATGAGATGTGATATCCAGGTCCTTCCCATTCCAATCCTTAGACCCTTCCTACAGCATGCAATATGATATCTCAATGATTCTAATAACAAACCTGAGACCCGTCCTATAGCATGAGATATGATATCCAAGTCCTTCCCATTCCAATCCTGAGACCCTTCCTATAACATGAAATGTGATATCCAACTCCTTCCCATTCCAACCTGAGACCCTTCCTATAGCATGAGATGGGATATCCAACTTCTTCCAAATTCAATACTGATACCCTTCCGATAGCATGAGATGTGATATCCCAATGCTTCTACCAAACCTGAGACCCATACTATGGCATGAGATGTGATATCAAACTCCTTCCCATTCCAATCCTGAGACCCTTCCTATAGCTTGAGGTGTGATATCCAACTCCTTCCCATTCCAATTCTGAGACCCTTCGTATACCATGAGACTTGATATCTCAATGCTTCTAATACCAAACCTGAGACCCGTCCTATAACATGAGATGTGATATCCAAATCCTTCCCCTTCCAAACCTTAGACCCTTCCTTTATCATGAGATGTGATATCCAACTCCTTCCCATTCCAATCCTGAGACCCTTCCGATATCATGAGATTTGTTATCTCAATGCTTCTAATATCAAACTTGAGACCCTCCCTATAGCATGAGATGTGACATCCAAGTCCTTCCCATTCCAATCCTGAGACCCTTCCTATAGCATGAGATGTGATATCTCTATGCTTCTAATACCAAACCTGAGACCCTTCCTATAACATGAGATGGGATATCCAACTCCTTCCCATTCCAATCCTGAGACCTTTCCGATAGCAGAGATGTGATATCTCAATGCTTATACCAAACCTGAGAACCTTCCTATGGCCTGAGATGTCATATACAACTCCTTCCCATTCCAATCCTGAGACCCTTCCTTTAGCATGAGATGTGATATCTCAATGCTTATACCAAATCTGAGACCCTTCTTATAGCATGAGATGTGATATCCAATTCCTTCCCATTCCAATCCTGAGACCCTTCCTATAGCATGAGATGTGATATCTCAATGCTTATACCAAAACTGAGAGCCTACCTATAGCATGAGATGTGATGTCCAAGTCCACCCCATTCCAATCCTTAGACCCTTCCTACAGCATGCGATGTGATATCGCAATGATTCTAATACCAAACCAGAGACTCTTCCTATAACATGAGATGGGATATCCAACTCCTTCCCATTCAAATCCTGAGCCGCTTCCGATAGCAGAGATGTGATATCTCAATGCTTATACCAAACCTGAGACCCTTCCTATAACATGAGATGTGATATCCAACTCCTTCCCGTTCCGAACCTGAGACACTAACTATAGCATATGTGATATCCAACTCCTTCCCATTCCAAACATGAGACCCTTCCTATAGCAAGAAAGTAATATCCAACTCCTACCCATTCCAATCCTGAGACCCTTCCTATAGCAAGAGATGTGATATCCAAATCCTTCCCATTCCAATCCTGAGACCCTTCCTATAACATGAGATGTGATATCCAACTCCTTCCCATTCCAACCTGAGACACTTCCTATAGCATGAGAAGGGATATCCAACTCCTTCCCAATCCAATCCTGAGACCCTTCCGATAGCAGAGATGTGATATCTCAATGCTTAAACCAAACCTGAGACCCTTCCTGTGGCATGAGATGTGATATCCAACTCCTTGCCATTCAAATCCTGAGACCCTTCCTATAGCATGCGATGTGATATCGCAATGATTCTAATACCAAACCAGAGACTCTTCCTATAACATGAGATGGGATATCCAACTCCTTCCCATTCAAATCCTGAGCCGCTTCCGATAGCAGAGATGTGATATCTCAATGCTTATACCAAACCTGAGACCCTTCCTATAACATGAGATGTGATATCCAACTCCTTCCCGTTCCGAACCTGAGACACTAACTATAGCATATGTGATATCCAACTCCTTCCCATTCCAAACATGAGACCCTTCCTATAGCAAGAAAGTAATATCCAACTCCTACCCATTCCAATCCTGAGACCCTTCCTATAGCAAGAGATGTGATATCCAAATCCTTCCCATTCCAATCCTGAGACCCTTCCTATAACATGAGATGTGATATCCAACTCCTTCCCATTCCAACCTGAGACACTTCCTATAGCATGAAAAGGGATATCCAACTCCTTCCCAATCCAATCCTGAGACCCTTCCGATAGCAGAGACGTGATATCTCAATGCTTCTACCAAACCTGAGACCCTTCCTTTAGCATGAGATGTGATATCCAAATCCTTCACATTCCAATCCTGAGACCCTTCCTATAGCATGAGATGTGATATCTCAATGCTTCTAATACCAAACCTGAGATCCTTCCTATAACATGAGATGTGATATCCAATTCCTTCCCATTCCAAACCTGAGACCCTTCCTATTGGATGAGTTGTGATATCCAACTCCTTCCCATTCCAACCCTGAGACCCTTCCTATAGCATGAGATGTGATGTCTCAATGATTCTAATACCAAACCTGAGATCCTTCCTATAACATGAGATGTGATATCCAACTCCTTCCATTACAATCCTGAGACCCGTCCTATAGCATGAGATGTGATATCTCAATGCTTATACCAAACCTGAGACCCTTCCTATAGCATGAGATGTGATATCCAACTCCTTCCCATTCCAACCTGAGACACTTCCTATAGCATGAGAAGGGATATCCAACTCCTTCCCAATCCAATCCTGAGACCCTTCCGATAGCAGAGATGTGATATCTCAATGCTTATACCAAACCTGAGACCCTTCCTATGGCATGAGATGTGATATCCAACTCCTTGCCATTCAAATCCTGAGACCCTTCCTATAGCATGAGAAGGGATATCCAACTCCTTCCCAATCCAATCCTGAGACCCTTCCGATAGCAGCGACGTGATATCTCAATGCTTCTACCAAACCTGAGACCCTTCCTTTAGCATGAGATGTGATATCCAAATCCTTCACATTCCAATCCTGAGACTCTTCCTTTAGCATGAGATGTGATATCTCAATGCTTATACCAAATCTGAGACCCTTCCTATAGCATGAGATGTGATATCCAATTCCTTCCCATTCCAATCCTGAGACCCTTCCTATAGCATGAGATGTGATATCTCAATGCTTATACCAAACCTGAGAGCCTACCTATAGCATGAGATGTGATATCCAAGTCCATCCCATTCCAATCCTTTGACCCTTCCTACAGCATGCGATGTGATATCTCAATGATTCTACCAAACCAGAGACTCTTCCTATAACATGAGATGGGATATCCAACTCCTTCCCATTCCAATCCTGAGCCGCTTCCGATAGCAGAGATGTGATATCTCAATGCTTATACCAAGCCTGAGACCCTTCCTATAACATGAGATGTGATATCCAACTCCTTCCCGTTCCGAACCTGAGACACTAACTATAGCATATGTGATATCCAACTCCTTCCCATTCCAAACATGAGACCCTTCCTATAGCAAGAAAGTAATATCCAACTCCTACCCATTCCAATCCTGAGACCCTTCCTATAGCAAGAGATGTGATATCCAAATCCTTCCCATTCCAATCCTGAGACCCTTCCTATAACATGAGATGTGATATCCAACTCCTTCCCATTCCAACCTGAGACACTTCCTATAGCATGAGAAGGGATATCCAACTCCTTCCCAATCCAATCCTGAGACCCTTCCGATAGCAGAGATGTGATATCTCAATGCTTATACCAAACCTGAGACCCTTCCTATGGCATGAGATGTGATATCCAACTCCTTCCCAATCCAATCCTGAGACCCTTCCGATAGCAGAGACGTGATATCTCAATGCTTATACCAAACCTGAGACCCTTCCTATGGCATGAGATGTGATATCCAACTCCTTGCCATTCAAATCCTGAGACCCTTCCTATAGCATGAGAAGGGATATCCAACTCCTTCCCAATCCAATCCTGAGACCCTTCCGATAGCAGCGACGTGATATCTCAATGCTTCTACCAAACCTGAGACCCTTCCTTTAGCATGAGATGTGATATCCAAATCCTTCACATTCCAATCCTGAGACTCTTCCTTTAGCATGAGATGTGATATCTCAATGCTTATACCAAATCTGAGACCCTTCCTATAGCATGAGATGTGATATCCAATTCCTTCCCATTCCAATCCTGAGACCCTTCCTATAGCATGAGATGTGATATCTCAATGCTTATACCAAACCTGAGAGCCTACCTATAGCATGAGATGTGATATCCAAGTCCATCCCATTCCAATCCTTTGACCCTTCCTACAGCATGCGATGTGATATCTCAATGATTCTACCAAACCAGAGACTCTTCCTATAACATGAGATGGGATATCCAACTCCTTCCCATTCCAATCCTGAGCCGCTTCCGATAGCAGAGATGTGATATCTCAATGCTTATACCAAGCCTGAGACCCTTCCTATAACATGAGATGTGATATCCAACTCCTTCCCGTTCCGAACCTGAGACACTAACTATAGCATATGTGATATCCAACTCCTTCCCATTCCAAACATGAGACCCTTCCTATAGCAAGAAAGTAATATCCAACTCCTACCCATTCCAATCCTGAGACCCTTCCTATAGCAAGAGATGTGATATCCAAATCCTTCCCATTCCAATCCTGAGACCCTTCCTATAACATGAGATGTGATATCCAACTCCTTCCCATTCCAACCTGAGACACTTCCTATAGCATGAGAAGGGATATCCAACTCCTTCCCAATCCAATCCTGAGACCCTTCCGATAGCAGAGATGTGATATCTCAATGCTTATACCAAACCTGAGACCCTTCCTATGGCATGAGATGTGATATCCAACTCCTTCCCAATCCAATCCTGAGACCCTTCCGATAGCAGAGACGTGATATCTCAATGCTTCTACCAAACCTGAGACCCTTCCTTTAGCATGAGATGTGATATCCAAATCCTTCACATTCCAATCCTGAGACCCTTCCTATAGCATGAGATGTGATATCTCAATGCTTCTAATACCAAACCTGAGATCCTTCCTATAACATGAGATGTGATATCCAATTCCTTCCCATTCCAAACCTGAGACCCTTCCTATTGGATGAGATGTGATATCCAACTCCTTCCCATTCCAACCCTGAGACCCTTCCTATAGCATGAGATGTGATGTCTCAATGCTTCTAATACCAAACCTGAGATCCTTCCTATAACATGAGATGTGATATCCAACTCCTTCCATTCCAATCCTGAGACCCGTCCTATAGCATGAGATGTGATATCTCAATGCTTATACCAAACCTGAGACCCTTCCTATAGCATGAGATGTGATATCCAACTGCTTCCCATTCCAATCCTGAGACCCTTCCTATAGCATGAGATGTGATATCTCAATGCGTCTAATACCAAACCTGAGATCCTTCCTCTAACATGAAATGTGATATCCAACTCCTTCCCTTTCCAAACCTAAGAGCCTATCTATAGCATGAGATGTGATATCCAAGTCCTTCCCATTCCAACCCTTAGACCCTTCCTACAGCATGCAATATGATATCTCAATGATTCTAATAACAAACCTGAGACCCGTCCTATAACATGAGATGGGATATCCAACTCCTTCCCATTCCAATCCTGAGACACTTCCGATAGCAGAGATGTGATATCTCAATGCTTATACCAAACCTGAGACCCTTCCTATAACATGAGATGTAATATCCAAATCCTTCCCGTTCCAAACCTGAGACCCTTCCTTTAGCATGAGATGTGATATCCAGCACCTTCCCATTCCAATCCTGAGACACTTCCTATAGCATGAGATGTGATATCTCAATGCTTCTAATATCAAAACTGAGACCCTCCCTATAGCATGATATGTGATATCTAAGTCCTTCCCATTCCAATCCTGAGACCCTCCCTATAGCATGAGATGTGATATCCAACTCCTTCCCATTCCAATCCTGAGACCCTTCCTATAGCATGAGATATGATATCTCAATACTTCTAATACCAAACGTGAGATCCTTCCGATAACATGAGATGTGATATCCAAATCCTTCCCCTTCCAATCCTGAGACCCTCCCTTTAGCATGAGATGTGATATCCAACTCCTTCCTATTCCAATCCTGAGACTCTTCTGATAGCATGAGATGTGATATCTCAATGCTTCTAATACCAAACCTGAGATCCTTCCGATAGCATGAGATGTGATATCTCAATGCTTCTAATACCAAACCTGAGATCCTTCCTATAACATGAGATGTGATATCCAAATCCTTCCCCTTCCAAACCTGAGACCCTCCCTTTAGCATGAGATGTGATATCCAACTCCTTCCCATTCCATTCCTAAGACCCTTCTGATAGCATGAGATGTGATATCTCAATGCCTCTAATACCAAACCTGAGATCCTACCTCTAACATGAAATGTGATATCCAACTATTTCCCCTTCCAAACCTGAGAGCCTTCCTATAGCATGAGATGTGATATCCAAGTCCTTCCCATTCCAATCCTGAGACCCTTCCTATAGCTTGAGATGTGATATCCAACTCCTTCCCATTCCAATTCTGAGACCCTTCCTATACTATGAGACTTGATATCTCAATGCTTCTAATACAAACGTGAGACCCGTAATATAACATGAGATGTGATATCCAAATCCTTCCCCTTCCAAACCTTAGACCCTTCCTTTATCATGAGATGTGATATCCAACTCCTTCCCATTCCAATCCTGAGACCCTTCCGATATCATGAGATGTGATATCTCAAAGCTTCTAATATCAAACTTGAGACCCTCCCTATAGCATGAGATGTGATATCCAAGTCCTTCCCATTCCAATCCTGAGACCCTTCCTATAGCTTGAGGTGTGATATCCAACTCCTTCCCATTCCAATTCTGAGACCCTTCTTATACCATGAGACTTGATATCTCAATGCTTCTAATACCAAACCTGAGACCCGTCCTATAACATGAGATGTGATATCCAAATCCTTCCCCTTCCAAACCTTAGACCCTTCCTTTATCATGAGATGTGGTATCCAACTCCTTCCCATTCCAATCCTGAGACCCTTCCGATATCATGAGATTTGTTATCTCAATGCTTCTAATATCAAACTTGAGACCCTCACTAAAGCATGAGATGTGACATCCAAGTCCTTCCCATTCCAATCCCGAGACCCTTCCTATAACATGAGATGTGATATCCAACTCCTTCCCATTCCAACCTGATACACTTCCTATAGCATGAGAAGGGATATCTAACTCCTTCCCAATCCAATCCTGAGACCCTTCCGATAGCAGAGATGTGATATCTGAATGCTTATACCAAACCTGAGACCCTTCCTATGGCATGAGATGTGATATCCAACTCCTTGCCATTCAAATCCTGAGACCCTTCCTATAGCATGAGATGTGATATCTCTATGCTTCTAATACCAAACCTGAGACCCTTCCTATAACATGAGATGGGATATCCAACTCCTTCCCATTCCAATCCTGAGACCCTTCCGATAGCAGAGATGTGATATCTCAATGCTTATACCAAACCTGAGAACCTTCCTATGGCCTGAGATGTCATATACAACTCCTTCCCATTCCAATCCTGAGACCCTTCCTTTAGCATGAGATGTGATATCTCAATGCTTATACCAAATCTGAGACCCTTCCTATAGCATGAGATGTGATATCCAATTCCTTCCCATTCCAATCCTGAGACCCTTCCTATAGCATGAGATGTGATATCTCAATGCTTATACCAAACCTGAGAGCCTACCTATAGCATGAGATGGGATATCCAAGTCCATCCCATTCCAATCCTTAGACCCTTCCTACAGCATGCAATGTGATATCTCAATGATTCTAATACCAAACCAGAGACTCTTCCTATAACATGAGATGGGATATCCAACTCCTTCCCATTCCAATCCTGAGCCGCTTCCGATAGCAGAGATGTGATATCTCAATGCTTATACCAAACCTGAGACCCTTCCTATAACATGAGATGTGATATCCAACTCCTTCCGTTCCAAACCTGAGACACTAACTATAGCATATGTGATATCCAACTCCTTCCCATTCCAAACATGAGACCCTTCCTATAGCAAGAAAGTAATATCCAACTCCTACCCATTCCAATCCTGAGACCCTTCCTATAGCAAGAGATGTGATATCCAAATCCTTCCCATTCCAATCCTGAGACCCTTCCTATAACATGAGATGTGATATCCAACTCCTTCCCATTCCAACCTGAGACACTTCCTATAGCATGAGAAGGGATATCCAACTCCTTCCCAATCCAATCCTGAGACCCTCCCGATAGCAGAGATGTGATATCTCAATGCTTATACCAAACCTGAGACCCTTCCTATGGCATGAGATGTGATATCCAACTCCTTCCCAATCCAATCCTGAGACCCTTCCAATAGCAGAGACGTGATATCTCAATGCTTCTACCAAACCTGAGACCCTTCCTTTAGCATGAGATGTGATATCCAAATCCTTCACATTCCAATCCTGAGACCCTTCCTATAGCATGAGATGTGATATCTCAATGCTTCTAATACCAAACCTGAGATCCTTCCTATAACATGAGATGTGATATCCAATTCCTTCCCATTCCAAACCTGAGACCCTTCCTATTGGATGCGATGTGATATCCAACTCCTTCCCATTCCAACCCTGAGACCCTTCCTATAGCATGAGATGTGATGTCTCAATGCTTCTAATACCAAACCTGAGATCCTTCCTATAACATGAGATGTGATATCCAACTCCTTCCATTCAAATCCTGAGACCCGTCCTATAGCATGAGATGTGATATCTCAATGCTTATACCAAACCTGAGACCCTTCCTATAGCATGAGATGTGATATCCAACTGCTTCCCATTCCAATCCTGAGACCCTTCCTATAGCATGAGATGTGATATCTCAATGCTTCTAATACCAAACCTGAGATCCTTCCTCTAACATGAAATGTGATATCCAACTCCTTCCCTTTCCAAACCTAAGAGCCTATCTATAGCATGAGATGTGATATCCAAGTCCTTCCCATTCCAACCCTTAGACCCTTCCTACAGCATGCAATATGATATCTCAATGATTCTAATAAACCTGAGACCCGTCCTATAACATGAGATGGGATATCCAACTCCTTCCCATTCCAATCCTGAGACACTTCCGATAGCAGAGATGTGATATCTCAATGCTTATACCAAACCTGAGACCCTTCCTATAACATGAGATGTGATATCCAAATCCTTCCCGTTCCAAACCTGAGACCCTTCCTTTAGCATGAGATGTGATATCCAGCACCTTCCCATTCCAATCCTGAGACACTTCCTATAGCATGAGATGTGATATCTCAATGCTTCTAATATCAAAACTGAGACCCTCCCTATAGCATGATATGTGATATCTAAGTCCTTCCCATTCCAATCCTGAGACCCTCCCTATAGCATGAGATGTGATATCCAACTCCTTCCCATTCCAATCCTGAGACCCTTCCTATAGCATGAGATATGATATCTCAATACTTCTAATACCAAACGTGAGATCCTTCCGATAACATGAGATGTGATATCCAAATCCTTCCCCTTCCAATCCTGAGACCCTCCCTTTAGCATGAGATGTTATATCGAACTCCTTCCTATTCCAATCCTGAGACTCTTCTGATAGCATGAGATGTGATATCTCAATGCTTCTAATACCAAACCTGAGATCCTTCCGATAGCATGAGATGTGATATCTCAATGCTTCTAATACCAAACCTGAGATCCTTCCTATAACATGAGATGTGATATCCAAATCCTTCCCCTTCCAAACCTGAGACCCTCCCTTTAGCATGAGATGTGATATCCAACTCCTTCCCATTCCATTCCTGAGACCCTTCTGATAGCATGAGATGTGATATCTCAATGCCTCTAATACCAAACCTGAGATCCTACCTCTAACATGAAATGTGATATCCAACTCTTTCCCCTTCCAAACCTGAGAGCCTTCCTATAGCATGAGATGTGATATCCAAGTCCTTCCCATTCCAATCCTGAGACCCTTCCTATAACTTGAGATGTGATATCCAACTCCTTCCCATTCCAATTCTGAGACCCTTCCTATACTATGAGACTTGATATCTCAATGCTTCTAATACAGACGTGAGACCCGTAATATAACATGAGATGTGATATCCAAATCCTTCCCCTTCCAAACCTTAGACCCTTCCTTTATCATGAGATGTGATATCCAACTCCTTCCCATTCCAATCCTGAGACCCTTCCGATATCATGAGATGTGATATCTCAAAGCTTCTAATATCAAACTTGAGACCCTCCCTATAGCATGAGATGTGATATCCAAGTCCTTCCCATTCCAATCCTGAGACCCTTCCTATAGCATGAGATGTGATATCTCAATGCTTCTAATACCAAACCTGAGACCCTTCCTATAACATGAGATGGGAATATCCAACTCCTTCCCATTCCAATCCTGAGACCCTTCCGATAGCAGAGATGTGATATCTCAATGCTTATACCAAACCTGAGATCCTTCCTATAACATGAGATGTGATATCCAACTCCTTCCCATTCCAATCCTGAGACACTTCCTATAGCATGAGATGTGATATCTCACTGCTTATACCAAACCTGAGACCCTTCCCATAGCATGAGATGTGATATCCAACTCCTTCCCATTCCAATCCTCAGACCCTTCCTATAGCATGAGATGTGATATCTCAATGCTTCTAATATCAAACTTGAGACCCTACCTATAGCATGAGATGTGATATCCAAGTCCTTCCCATTACAATCCTGAGACACTTCCTATAGCATGAGATGTGATATCCAACTCCTTCCCATTCCAATCCTGAGACCCTTCCTATAGCATGAGATATGATATCTCAATACTTCTAATACCAAACGTGAGATCCTTCCGATAACATGAGATGTGATATCCAAATCCTTCCCCTTCCAAACCTGAGACCCTCCCTTTAGCATGAGATGTGATATCCAACTCCTTCCCATTCCAATCCTGAGACCCTTCTGATAGCATGAGATGTGATATCTCAATGCTTCTAATACCAAACCTGAGATCCTTCCGATAGCATGAGATGTGATATCTCAATGCTTCTAATACCAAACCTGAGATCCTTCCTATAACATGAGATGTGATATCCAAATCCTTCCCCTTCCACACCTGAGACCTTCCCTTTAGCATGAGATGTGATATCCAACTCCTTCCCATTCCATTCCTGAGACCCTTCTGATAGCATGAGATGTGATATCTCAATGCTTCTAATACCAAACCTGAGATCCTTCCGATAGCATGAGATGTGATATCTCAATGCTTCTAATACCAAACCTGAGATCCTTCCTATAACATGAGATGTGATATCCAAATCCTTCCCCTTCCAAACCTGAGACCCTCCCTTTAGCATGAGATGTGATATCCAACTCCTTCCCATTCCATTCCTGAGACCCTTCTGATAGCATGAGATGTGATATCTCAATGCCTCTAATACCAAACCTGAGATCCTACCTCTAACATGAAATGTGATATCCAACTCTTTCCCCTTCCAAACCTGAGAGCCTTCCTATAGCATGAGATGTGATATCCAAGTCCTTCCCATTCCAATCCTGAGACCCTTCCTATAACTTGAGATGTGATATCCAACTCCTTCCCATTCCAATTCTGAGACCCTTCCTATACTATGAGACTTGATATCTCAATGCTTCTAATACAGACGTGAGACCCGTAATATAACATGAGATGTGATATCCAAATCCTTCCCCTTCCAAACCTTAGACCCTTCCTTTATCATGAGATGTGATATCCAACTCCTTCCCATTCCAATCCTGAGACCCATTCCGATATCATGAGATGTGATATCTCAAAGCTTCTAATATCAAACTTGAGACCCTCCCTATAGCATGAGATGTGATATCCAAGTCCTTCCCATTCCAATCCTGAGACCCTTCCTATAGCATGAGATGTGATATCTCAATGCTTCTAATACCAAACCTGAGACCCTTCCTATAACATGAGATGGGAATATCCAACTCCTTCCCATTCCAATCCTGAGACCCTTCCGATAGCAGAGATGTGATATCTCAATGCTTATACCAAACCTGAGATCCTTCCTATAACATGAGATGTGATATCCAACTCCTTCCCATTCCAATCCTGAGACACTTCCTATAGCATGAGATGTGATATCTCACTGCTTATACCAAACCTGAGACCCTTCCCATAGCATGAGATGTGATATCCAACTCCTTCCCATTCCAATCCTCAGACCCTTCCTATAGCATGAGATGTGATATCTCAATGCTTCTAATATCAAACTTGAGACCCTACCTATAGCATGAGATGTGATATCCAAGTCCTTCCCATTACAATCCTGAGACACTTCCTATAGCATGAGATGTGATATCCAACTCCTTCCCATTCCAATCCTGAGACCCTTCCTATAGCATGAGATATGATATCTCAATACTTCTAATACCAAACGTGAGATCCTTCCGATAACATGAGATGTGATATCCAAATCCTTCCCCTTCCAAACCTGAGACCCTCCCTTTAGCATGAGATGTGATATCCAACTCCTTCCCATTCCAATCCTGAGACCCTTCTGATAGCATGAGATGTGATATCTCAATGCTTCTAATACGAAACCTGAGATCCTTCCGATAGCATGAGATGTGATATCTCAATGCTTCTAATACCAAACCTGAGATCCTTCCTATAACATGAGATGTGATATCCAAATCCTTCCCCTTCCAAACCTGAGACCTTCCCTTTAGCATGAGATGTGATATCCAACTCCTTCCCATTCCATTCCCGAGACCCTTCTGATAGCATGAGATGTGATATATCAATGCCTCTAATACCAAACCTGAGATCCTACCTCTAACATGAAATGTGATATCCAACTCTTTCCCCTTCCAAACCTGAGAGCCTTCCTATAGCATGAGATGTGATATCCAAGTCCTTCCCATTCCAATCCTGAGACCCTTCCTATAGCTTGAGATGTGATATCCAACTCCTTCCCATTCCAATTCTGAGACCCTTCCTATACTCTGAGACTTGATATCTCAATGCTTCTAATACCAAACCTGAGACCCGTAATATAACATGAGATGTGATATCCAAATCCTTCCCCTTCCAAACCTTAGACCCTTCCTTTATCATGAGATGTGATATCCAACTCCTTCCCATTCCAATCCTGAGACCCTTCCGATATCATGAGATGTGATATCTCAAAGCTTCTAATATCAAACTTGAGACCCTCCCTATAGCATGAGATGTGATATCCAAGTCCTTCCCATTCCAATCCTGAGACCCTTCCTATAGCATGAGATGTGATATCTCAATGCTTCTAATACCAAACCTGAGACCCTTCCTATTACATGAGATGGGAATATCCAACTCCTTCCCATTCCAATCCTGAGACCCTTCCGATAGCAGAGATGTGATATCTCAATGCTTATACCAAACCTGAGACCCTTCGTATGGCATGAGATGTGATATCCAACTCCTTGCCATTCAAATCCTGAGACCCTTCCTATAGCATGAGAAGGGATATCCAACTCCTTCCCAATCCAATCCTGAGACCCTTCCGATAGCAGAGACGTGATATCTCAATGCTTCTACCAAACCTGAGACCCTTCCTTTAGCATGAGATGTGATATCCAAATCCTTCACATTCCAATCCTGAGACCCTTCCTATAGCATGAGATGTGATATCTCAATGCTTCTAATACCAAACCTGAGATCCTTCCTATAACATGAGATGTGATATCCAACTCCTTCCCATTCCAAACCTGAGACCCTTCCTATTGGATGAGTTGTGATATCCAACTCCTTCCCATTCCAACCCTGAGACCCTTCCTATAGCATGAGATGTGATGTCTCAATGATTCTAATACCAAACCTGAGATCCTTCCTATAACATGAGATGTGATATCCAACTCCTTCCATTCCAATCCTGAGACCCGTCCTATAGCATGAGATGTGATATCGCAATGCTTATACCAAACCTGAGACCCTTCCTATAGCATGAGATGTGATATCCAACTACTTCCCATTCCAATCCTGAGACCCTTCCTATAGCATGAGATGTGATATCTCAATGCTTCTAATACCAAACCTGAGATCCTTCCTCTAACATGAAATGTGATATCCAACTCCTTCCCTTTCCAAACCTAAGAGCCTATCTATAGCATGAGATGTGATATCCAGGTCCTTCCTATTCCAATCCTTAGACCCTTCCTACAGCATGCAATATGATATCTCAATGATTCTAATAACAAACCTGAGACCCGTCCTATAGCATGAGATATGATATCCAAGTCCTTCCCATTCCAATCCTGAGACCCTTCCTATAACATGAAATGTGATATCCAACTCCTTCCCATTCCAACCTGAGACCCTTCCTATAGCATGAGATGGGATATCCAACTTCTTCAAAATCCAATACTGATACCCTTCCGATAGCATGAGATGTGATATCCCAATGCTTCTACCAAACCTGAGACCCATACTATGGCATGAGATGTGATATCAAACTCCTTCCCATTCCAATCCTGAGACCCTTCCTATAGCTTGAGGTGTGATATCCAACTCCTTCCCATTCCAATTCTGAGACCCTTCTTATACCATGAGACTTGATATCTCAATGCTTCTAATACCAAACCTGAGACCCGTCCTATAACATGAGATGTGATATCCAAATCCTTCCCCTTCCAAACCTTAGACCCTTCCTTTATCATGAGATGTGGTATCCAACTCCTTCCCATTCCAATCCTGAAACCCTTCCGATATCATGAGATTTGTTATCTCAATGCTTCTAATATCAAACTTGAGATCCTCCCTATAGCATGAGATGTGACATCCAAGTCCTTCCCATTCCAATCCTGAGACCCTTCCTATAGCATGAGATGTGATATCTCTATGCTTCTAATACCAAACCTGAGACCCTTCCTATAACATGAGATGGGATATCCAACTCCTTCCCATTCCAATCCTGAGACCCTTCCGATAGCAGAGATGTGATATCTCAATGCTTATACCAAACCTGAGACCCTTCCTATGGCCTGAGATGTCATATACAACTCCTTCCCATTCCAATCCTGAGACCCTTCCTTTAGCATGAGATGTGATATCTCAATGCTTATACCAAATCTGAGACCCTTCCTATAGCATGAGATGTGATATCCAAATCCTTCCCATTCCAATCCTGAGACCCTTCCTATAGCATGAGATGTGATATCTCAATGCTTATACCAAACCTGAGAGCCTACCTATAGCATGAGATGTGATATCCAAGTCCATCCCATTCCAATCCTTAGACCCTTCCTACAGCATGCGATGTGATATCTCAATGATTCTAATACCAAACCAGAGACTCTTACTATAACATGAGATGTGATATCCAACTCCTTCCCATTCCAATCCTGAGCCGCTTCCGATAGCAGAGATGTGATATCTCAATGCTTATACCAAACCTGAGACCCTTCCTATAACATGAGATGTGATATCCAACTCCTTCCCGTTCCAAACCTGAGACACTAACTATAGCATATGTGATATCCAACTCCTTCCCATTCCAAACATGAGACCCTTCCTATAGCAAGAAAGTAATATCCAACTCCTACCCATTCCAATCCTGAGACCCTTCCTATAGCAAGAGATGTGATATCCAAATCCTTCCCATTCCAATCCTGGGACCCTTCCTATAACATGAGATGTGATATCCAACTCCTTCCCATTCCAACCTGAGACACTTCCTATAGCATGAGAAGGGATATCCAACTCCTTCCCAATCCAATCCTGAGACCCTTCCGATAGCAGAGATGTGATACCTCAATGTTTATACCAAACCTGAGACCCTTCCTATGGCATGAGATGTGATATCCAACTCCTTGCCATTCAAATCCTGAGACCCTTCCTATAGCATGAGAAGGGATATCCAACTCCTTCCCAATCCAATCCTGCGACCCTTCCGATAGCAGAGACGTGATATCTCAATGCTTCTACCAAACCTGAGACCCTTCCTTTAGCATGAGATGTGATATCCAAATCCTTCACATTCCAATCCTGAGACCCTTCCTATAGCATGAGATGTGATATCTCAATGCTTCTAATACCAAACCTGAGATCCTTCCTATAACATGAGATGTGATATCCAATTCCTTCCCATTCCAAACCTGAGACCCTTCCTATTGGATGAGATGTGATATCCAACTCCTTCCCATTCCAACCCTGAGACCCTTCCTATAGCATGAGATGTGATGTCTCAATGCTTCTAATACCAAACCTGAGATCCTTCCTATAACATGAGATGTGATATCCAACTCCTTCCATTCCAATCCTGAGACCCGTCCTATAGCATGAGATGTGATATCTCAATGCTTATACTAAACCTGAGACCCTTCCTATAGCATGAGATGTGATATCCAACTACTTCCCATTCCAATCCTGAGACCCTTCCTATAGCATGAGATGTGATATCTCAATGCTTCTAATACCAAACCTGAGATCCTTCCTCTAACATGAAATGTGATATCCAACTCCTTCCCTTTCCAAACCTAAGAGCCTATCTATAGCATGAGATGTGATATCCAAGTCCTTCCCATTCCAACCCTTAGACCCTTCCTACAGCATGCAATATGATATCTCAATGATTCTAATAACAAACCTGAGACCCGTCCTATAACATGAGATGTGATATCCAACTCCTTCCCATTCCAATCCTGAGACACTTCCGATAGCAGAGATGTGATATCTCAATGCTTATACCAATCCTGAGACCCTTCCTATAACATGAGATGTGATATCCAAATCCTTCCCGTTCCAAACCTGAGACTCTTCCTTTAGCATGAGATGTGATATCCAGCTCCTTCCCATTCCAATCCTGAGACACTTCCGATAGCATGAGATGTGATATCTCAATGCTTCTAATATCAAAACTGAGACCCTCCCTATAGCATGATATGTGATATCTAAGTCCTTCCCATTCCAATCCTGAGACACTCCCTATAGCATGAGATGTGATATCCAACTCTTTCCCATTCCAATCCTGAGACCCTTCCTATAGCATGAGATATGATATCTCAATACTTCTAATACCAAACGTGAGATCCTTCCGATAACATGAGATATGATATCCAAATCCTTCCCCTTCCAAACCTGAGACCCTCCCTTTAGCATGAGATGTGATATCCAACTCCTTCCCATTCCAATCCTTAGACCCTTCTGATAGCATGAGATGTGATATCTCAATGCTTATAATACCAAACCTGAGATCCTTCCGATAGCATGAGATGTGATATCTCAATGCTTCTAATACCAAACCTGAGATCCTTCCTATAACATGAGATGTGATATCCAAATCCTTCCCCTTCCAAACCTGAGACCCTTCCTTTAGCATGAGATGTGATATCCAACTCCTTCCCATTCCATTCCTGAGACCCTTCTGATAGCATGAGATGTGATATCTCAATGCCTCTAATACCAAACCTGAGATCCTACCTCTAACATGAAATGTGATATCCAACTCTTTCCCCTTCCAAACCTGAGAGCCTTCCTATAGCATGAGATGTGATATCCAAGTCCTTCCCATTCCAATCCTGAGACCCTTCCTATAGCTTGAGATGTGATATCCAACTCCTTCCCATTCCAATTCTGAGACCCTTCCTATACTCTGAGACTTGATATCTCAATGCTTCTAATACCAAACATGAGACCCGTAATATAACATGAGATGTGATATCCAAATCCTTCCCCTTCCAAACCTTAGACCCTTCCTTTATCATGAGATGTGATATCCAACTCCTTCCCATTCCAATCCTGAGACCCTTCCGATATCATGAGATGTGATATCTCAAAGCTTCTAATATCAAACTTGAGACCCTCCCTATAGCAGGGGATGTGATATCCAAGTCCTTCCCATTCCAATCCTGAGACCCTTCCTATAGCATGAGATGTGATATCTCAATGCTTCTAATACCAAACCAATGACCCTTCCTATAACATGAGATGGGAATATCCAACTCCTTCCCATTCCAATCCTGAGACCCTTCCGATAGCAGAGATGTGATATCTCAATGCTTATACCAAACCTGAGACCCTTCCTATGGCATGAGATGTGATATCCAACTCCTTGCCATTCAAATCCTGAGACCCTTCCTATAGCATGAGAAGGGATATCCAACTGCTTCCCAATCCAATCCTGAGACCCTTCCGATAGCAGAGACGTGATATCTCAATGCTTCTACCAAACCTGAGACCCTTCCTTTAGCATGAGATGTGATATCCAAATCCTTCACATTCCAATCCTGAGACCCTTCCTATAGCATGAGATGTGATATCTCAATGCTTCTAATACCAAACCTGAGATCCTTCCTATAACATGAGATGTGATATCCAATTCCTTCCCATTCCAAACCTGAGACCCTTCCTATTGGATGAGATGTGATATCCAACTCCTTCCCATTCCAACCCTGAGACCCTTCCTATAGCATGAGATGTGATGTCTCAATGCTTCTAATACCAAACCTGAGATCCCTCCTATAACATGATATGTGATATCCAACTCCTTCCATTCCAATCCTGAGACCTGTCCTATAGCATGAGATGTGATATCTCAATGCTTATACCAAACCTGAGACCCTTCCTATAGCATGAGATGTGATATCCAACTACTTCCCATTCCAATCCTGAGACCCTTCATATAGCATGAGATGTGATATCTCAATGCTTCTAATACCAAACCTGAGATCCTTCCTCTAACATGAAATGTGATATCCAACTCCTTCCCTTTCCAAACCTAAGAGCCTATCTATAGCATGAGATGTGATATCCAAGTCCTTCCCATTCCAATCCTTAGACCCTTCCTACAGCATGCAATATGATATCTCAATGATTCTAATAACAAACCTGAGACCCGTCCTATAGCATGAGATATGATATCCAAGTCCTTCCCATTCCAATCCTGAGACCCTTCCTATAACATGAAATGTGATATCCAACTCCTTCCCATTCCAACCTGAGACCCTTCCTATAGCATGAGATGGGATATCCATCTTCTTCCAAATCCAATACTGATACCCGTCCGATAGCATGAGATGTGATATCCCAATGCTTCTACCAAACCTGAGACCCATACTATGGCATGAGATGTGATATCAAACTCCTTCCCATTCCAATCCTGAGACCCTTCCTATAGCTTGAGGTGTGATATCCAACTCCTTCCCATTCCAATTCTGAGACCCTTCTTATACCATGAGACTTGATATCTCAATGCATCTAATACCAAACCTGAGACCCATCCTATAACATGAGATGTGATATCCAAATCCTTCCCCTTCCAAACCTTAGACCCTTCCTTTATCATGAGATGTGATATCCAACTCCTTCCCATTCCAATCCTGAGACCCTTCCGATATCATGAGATTTGTTATCTCAATGCTTCTAATATCAAACTTGAGACCCTCCCTATAGCATGAGATGTGACATCCAAGTCCTTCCCATTCCAATCCTGAGACCCTTCCTATAACATGAGATGTGATATCCAACTCCTTCCCATTCCAACCTGAGACACTTCCTATAGCATGAGAAGGGATATCTAACTCCTTCCCAATCCAATCCTGAGACCCTTCCGATAGCAGAGATGTGATATCTCAATGCTTATACCAAACCTGAGACCCTTCCTATGGCATGAGATGTGATATCCAACTCCTTGCCATTCAAATCCTGAGATCCTTCCTATAGCATGAGATGTGATATCTCTATGCTTCTAATACCAAACCTGAGACCCTTCCTATAACATGAGATGGGATATCCAACTCCTTCCCATTCCAATCCTGAGACCCTTCCGATAGCAGAGATGTGATATCTCAATGCTTATACCAAACCTGAGAACCTTCCTATGGCCTGAGATGTCATATACAACTCCTTCCCATTCCAATCCTGAGACCCTTCCTTTAGCATGAGATGTGATATCTCAATGCTTATACCAAATCTGAGACCCTTCCTATAGCATGAGATGTGATATCCTCCTGAGACCCTTCCTATAGCATGAGATGTGATATCTCAATGCTTCTACCAAACCTGAGACCCTTCCTTTAGCATGAGATGTGATATCCAACTACTTCCCATATTCCAATCCTGAGACCCTTCCTATAGCATGAGATGTGATATCTCAATACTTCTAATACCAAACCTGAGATCCTTCCGATAACATGAGATGTGATATCCAAATCCTTCCCCTTCCAAACCTGAGACCCTCCCTTTAGCATGAGATGGGATATCCAACTCCTTCCCATTCCAATCCTGAGAACCTTCTGATAGCATGAGATGTGATATCTCAATGCTTCTAATACCAAACCTGAGATCCTTCCCATAGCATGAGATGTGATATCTCAATGCTTCTAATACCAAACATGAGATCCTTCCTATAACATGAGATGTGATATCCAAATCCTTCCCCTTCCAAACCTGGGACCCTCCCTTTAGCATGAGATGTGATATCCAACTCCTTCCCATTCTAAATCTGAGACCCTTCTGATAGCATGAGATGTGATATCTCATTGCCTCTAATACCAAACCTGAGATCCTACCTCTAACATGAAATGTGATATCCAACTCTTTCCCCTTCCAAACCTGAGAGCCTTCCTATAGCATGAGATGTGATATCCAAGTCCTTCCCATTCCAATCCTGAGACCCTTCCTATAACATGAGATGTGATATCCAACTCCTTCCAATTCCAACCTGAGACCCTTCCTATAGCATGAGATGTGATATCTCAATGCCTCTAATACCAAACCTGAGATCCTTCCTCTAACATGAAATGTGATATCCAACTCCTTCCCTTTCCAAACCTGAGAGCCTATCTATAGCATGAGATGTGATATCCAAGTCCTTCCCATTCCAATCCTTAGACCCTTCCTACAGCATGCAATATGATATCTCAATGATTCTAATAACAAACCTGAGACCCGTCCTATAACATGAGATGGGATATCCAACTCCTTCCCATTCCAATCCTGAGACACTTCCGATAGCAGAGATGTGATATATCAATGCTTATACCAACCTGAGACCCTTCCTATAACATGAGATGTGATATCCAACTCCTTCCCGTTCCAAACCTGAGACCCTTCCTTTAGCATGAGATGTGATATCCAGCTCCTTCCCATTCCAATCCTGAGACACTTCCGATAGCATGAGATGTGATATCTCAATGCTTCTAATATCAAAGCTGAGACCCTCCCTATAGCATGATATGTGATATCTAAGTCCTTCCCATTCCAATCCTGAGACCCTTCCTATAGCATGAGATGTGATATCTCAATGCTTCTACCAAACCTGAGACCCTTCCTTTAGCATGAGATGTGATATCCAACTCGTTCCCATTCCAATCCTGAGACCCTTCCTATAGCATGAGATGTGATATCTCAATACTTCTAATACCAAACCTGAGATCCTTCCGATAACATGAGATGTGATGTCCAAATCCTTCCCCTTCCAAACCTGAGACCCTCCCTTTAGCATGAGATGTGATATCCAACTCCTTCCCATTCCTATCCTGAGACCCTTCTGATAGCATGAGATGTGATATCTCAATGCTTCTAATACCAAACTTGAGATCCTTCCTATAACATGAGATGTGATATCCAAATCCTTCCCCTTCCAAACCTGAGACCCTCCCTTTAGCATTAGATGTGATATCCAACTCCTTCCCATTCCAATCCTGAGACGCTTCTGATAGCATGAGATGTGATATCTCAATGCCTCTAATACCAAACCTGAGATCCTACCTCTAACATGAAATGTGATATCCAACTCTTTCCCCTTCCAAACCTAAGAGCCTTCCTATAGCATGAGATGTGATATCCAAGTCCTTCCCATTCCAATCATGAGACCCTTCCTATAACATGAGATGGGATATCCAACTCCTTCCCATTCCAATCCTGAGACCCTTCCGATAGCAGAGATGTGATATCTCAATGCTTATACCAAACCTGAGACCCTTCCTACGGCATGAGATGTCATATACAACTCCTTCCCATTCCAATCCTGAGACCCTTCCTATAGCATGAGATGTGATATCTCAATGCTTCTACCAAACCTGAGACCCTTCCTTTAGCATGAGATGTGATATCCAACTCGTTCCCATTCCAATCCTGAGACCCTTCCTATAGCATGAGATGTGATATCTCAATACTTCTAATACCAAACCTGAGATCCTTCCGATAACATGAGATGTGATATCCAAATCCTTCCCCTTCCAAACCTGAGACCCTCCCTTTAGCATGAGATGTGATATCCAACTCCTTCCCATTCCTATCCTGAGACCCTTCTGATAGCATGAGATGTGATATCTCAATGCTTCTAATACCAAACTTGAGATCCTTCCTATAACATGAGATGTGATATCCAAATCCTTCCCCTTCCAAACCTGAGACCCTCCCTTTAGCATGAGATGTGATATCCAACTCCTTCCCATTCCAATCCTGAGACGCTTCTGATAGCATGAGATGTGATATCTCAATGCCTCTAATACCAAACCTGAGATCCTACCTCTAACATGAAATGTGATATCCAACTCTTTCCCCTTCCAAACCTAAGAGCCTTCCTATAGCATGAGATGTGATATCCAAGTCCTTCCCATTCCAATCATGAGACCCTTCCTATAACATGAGATGGGATATCCAACTCCTTCCCATTCCAATCCTGAGACCCTTCCGATAGCAGAGATGTGATATCTCAATGCTTATACCAAACCTGAGACCCTTCCTACGGCATGAGATGTCATATACAACTCCTTCCCATTCCAATCCTGAGACCCTTCCTATAGCATGAGATGTGATATCTCAATGCTTCTACCAAACCTGAGACCCTTCCTTTAGCATGAGATGTGATATCCAACTCGTTCCCATTCCAATCCTGAGACCCTTCCTATAGCATGAGATGTGATATCTCAATACTTCTAATACCAAACCTGAGATCCTTCCGATAACATGAGATGTGATATCCAAATCCTTCCCCTTCCAAACCTGAGACCCTCCCTTTAGCATGAGATGTGATATCCAACTCCTTCCCATTCCTATCCTGAGACCCTTCTGATAGCATGAGATGTGATATCTCAATGCTTCTAATACCAAACTTGAGATCCTTCCTATAACATGAGATGTGATATCCAAATCCTTCCCCTTCCAAACCTGAGACCCTCCCTTTAGCATGAGATGTGATATCCAACTCCTTCCCATTCCAATCCTGAGACCCTTCTGATAGCATGAGATGTGATATCTCAATGCCTCTAATACCAAACCTGAGATCCTACCTCTAACATGAAATGTGATATCCAACTCTTTCCCCTTCCAAACCTAAGAGCCTTCCTATAGCATGAGATGTGATATCCAAGTCCTTCCCATTCCAATCATGAGACCCTTCCTATAACATGAGATGGGATATCCAACTCCTTCCCATTCCAATCCTGAGACCCTTCCGATAGCAGAGATGTGATATCTCAATGCTTATACCAAACCTGAGACCCTTCCTACGGCATGAGATGTCATATACAACTCCTTCCCATTCCAATCCTGAGACCCTTCCTATAGCATGAGATGTGATGTCTCAATGCTTCTAATACCAAACCTGAGATCCTTCCTATAACATGAGATGTGATATCCAACTCCTTCCCATTCCAATCCTGAGACCCTTCCTATAGCTTGAGATGTGATATCTCAATGCTTATACCAAACCTGAGACCCTTCCTACGGCATGAGATGTCATATACAACTCCTTCCCATTCCAATCCTGAGACCCTTCCTATAGCATGAGATGTGATATCTCAATGCTTATACCAAACCTGAGACCCTTCATATAGCATGAGATGTGATATCCAACTCCTTCCCATTCCAATCCTGAGACCCTTCCTATAGCATGAGATGTGATGTCTCAATGCTTCTAATACCAAACCTGAGATCCTTCCTAAAACATGAGATGTGGTATCCAACTCCTTCCATTCCAATCCTGAGACCCTTCCTATAGCATGAGATGTGATATCTCAATGCTTCTAATATCAAACTTGAGACCCTCCCTATAGCATGAGATGTAATATCCAAGTCCTTCCCATTCCAATCCTGAGACACTTCCTATAGCATGAGATGTGATATCTCAATGCTTCTAATACCAAACCTGAGACTCTTCCTATAACATGAGATGGGATATCCAACTCCTTCCCATTCCAATCCTGAGACCCTTCCAAAAGCATAGATGTGATATCTCAATGCTTATACCAAACCTGAGACCCTTCCTATGGCATGAAATGTCATATACATATCCTTCCCATTCCAATCCTGAGACCCTTCCTATAGCATGAGATGTGATATCTCAATGCTTATACCAAACCTGAGACCCTTCCTATAGCATGAGATGTGATATCTAACTCCTTCCCATTCCAATCCTGAGACCCTTCCTATAGCATGAGATGTGATATCTCAATGCCTCTAATACCAAACCTGAGATCCTTCCTCTAACATGAAATGTGATATCCAACTCCTTCCCTTTCCAAACCTGAGAGCCTACCTATAGCATGAGATGTGATATCCAAGTCCTTCCAATTCCAATCCTTAGACCCTTCCTATAGCATGCAATATGATATCTCAATGATTCTAATAATAAACCTGAGACCCGTCCTATAACATGAGATGGGATATCCAACTCCTTCCCATTCCAATCCTGAGACCCTTCCGATAGCAGAGATGTGATATCTCAATGCTTATACCAAACCTGAGACCCTTCCTACGGCATGAGATGTCATATACAACTCCTTCCCATTCCAATCCTGAGACCCTTCCTATAGCATGAGATGTGATATCTGAATGCTTATACCAAACCTGAGACCCTTCATATAGCATGAGATGTGATATCCAACTCCTTCCCATTACAATCCTGAGACCCTTCCTATAGCATGAGATGTGATGTCTCAATGCTTCTAATACCAAACCTGAGATCCTTCCTATAACATGAGATGTGATATCCAACTCCTTCCATTCCAATCCTGAGACCCTTCCTATAGCATGAGATGTGATATCTCAATGCTTCTAATATCAAACTTGAGACCCTCCCTATAGCATGAGATGTGATATCCAATTCCTTCCCATTCCAATCCTGAGAAACTTCCGATAGCATGAGATGTGATATCTCAATGCTTCTAATACCAAACCTGAGACTCTTCCTATAACATGAGATGGGATATCCAACTCCTTCCGATTCCAATCCTGAGACCCTTCCAAAAGCAGAGATGTGATATCTCAATGCTTATACCAAACCTGAGACCCTTCCTATGGCATGAGATGTCATATACATATCCTTCCCATTCCAATCCTGAGACCCTTCCTATAGCATGAGATGTGATATCTCAATGCTTATACCAAACCTGAGACCCTTCCTATAGCATGAGATGTGATATCCAAGTCCTTCCCATTTTAATCCTGAGACCCTTCCTATAGCATGAGATGTGATATCTCAATGCTTCTAATACCAAACCTGAGACCCTTCCTATAACATGAATTCTGATATCCAAGTCCTTCCCATTCCAATCCTGAGACCCTTCCAATAGCAGAGATGTGATATCTAATGCTTCTAATATCAAACCTGAGACCTGTCCTATAACATGAGATGGGATATCCAACTCCTTCCCGTTCCAAACCTGATACCCTTCCTATAGCATGAGATGTGATATCCAATTCCTTCCCATCCCAATCCTGAGACACCTCCGATAGCAGAGATGTGATATCTCAATGCTTATAACAAACCTGAGACTCTTCCTATAACATGAGATGTGATATCTAACTCCTTCCCGTTCCAAACCTGAGACCCTTCCTATAGCATGAGATGTGATATCCAACTCCTTCCCATTGCAATCCTGAGACCCTTCCTATAGCATGAGATGTGATATCTCAATGCTTATACCAAATCTGAGACCCTTCCTATAGCATGAGATGTGATATCCAACTCCTTCCCATTCCAATCCTGAGACCCTTCCTATAGCATGAGATGTGATATCTCAATGCTTCTAATACCAAACCTGAGATCCTTCCTATAACAAGAGATGTGATATCCAACTCCTTCCCATTCCAATCCTGAGACCCTTATGATAGCATGAGATGTGATATCTCAATGCCTCTAATACCAAACCTGAGATACTTCCGATAGCATGAGATGTGATATCTCAATGCTTCTAATACCAAACCTGAGATCCTTCCTATAACATGAGATGTGATTTCCAAATCCTTCTCCTTCCAAACCTGAGACCCTCCCTTTAGCATGAGATGTCATATACAACTCCTTTCCATTCCAATCCTGAGACCCTTCCTATAGCATGAGATGTGATATCTCAATGCTTATACCAAATCTGAGACCCTTCCTATAGCATGAGATGTGATATCCAACTCCTTCCCATTCCAATCCTGAGACCCTTCCTATAGCATGAGATGTGATATACAACTCCTTTCCATTCCAATCCTGAGACCCTTCCTATAGCATGAGATGTGATATCTCAATGCTTATACCAAACCTGAGATCCTTCCTATAACATGAGATGTGATATCCAACTCCTTCCCATTCCAATCCTGAGACCCTTATGATTGCATGAGATGTGATATCTCAATGCCTCTTATACCAAACCTGAGATCCTTCCGATAGCATGAGATGTGATATCTCAATGCTTCTAATACCAAACCTGAGATCCTTCCTATAATATGAGATGTGATTTCCAAATCCTTCCCCTTCCAAACCTGAGACCCTCCCTTTAGCATGAGATGTGATATCCAACTCCTTCCCATTCCAATCCTGAGACCCTTCTGATAGCATGAGATGTGATATCTCAATGCCTCTAATGCCAAACCTGAGATCCTACCTCTAACATGAAATGTGATATCCATCTCCTTCCCTTTCCAAACCTGAGACCCTGCCTATAGCATGAGATGTGATATCCAAGTCCTTCCCATTCCAATCCTGAGACCCTTCCTATAGCATGTGATGTGATATCTCAATGCTTATACCAAACCTGAGACCCTTCCTATGGCATGAGATGTCATATACAACTCCTTCCCATTCCAATCCTGAGACCCTTCCTATAGCATGAGATGTGATATCTCAATGCTTATACCAAACCTGAGACCCTTCCTATAGCATGAGATGTGATATCCAACTTCTTCCCATTCCAATCCAGAGAACCTTCCTATAGCATGAGATGTGATATCTCAATGCTTATACCAAACCTGAGACCCTTCCTATAGCTTGAGATGTGATATCCAACTCCTTCCCATTCCAATCCTGAGACCCTTCCGATAGCATGAGATGTGATATCTCAAGACCTCTAATACCAAACCTGAGATCCTTCCTCTAACATGAAATGTGATATCCAACTCCTTCCCCTTCCAAACCTGAGAACCTTCCTATAGCATGAGATATGATATCCAACTCCTTCCCATTCCAACCTGAGACCCTTCCTATAGCATGAGATGGGATATCCAACTCCTTCCAAATCCAATACTGATACCCTTCCGATAGCATGGGATGTGATATCCCAATGCTTCTACCAAACCTGAGAACCATACTATGGCATGAGATGTGATATCAAACTCCTTCCCATTCCAATCCTGAGACGCTTCCTATAGCTTGAGGTGTGATATCCAACTCCTTCCCATTCCAATTCTGAGACCCTTCTTATACCATGAGACTTGATATCTCAATGCTTCTAATACCAAACCTGAGACCCGTCCTATAACATGAGATGTGATATCCAAATCCTTCCCCTTCCAAACCTTAGACCTTTCCTTTATCATGAGATGTGATATCCAACTCCTTCCCATTCCAATCCTGAGACCCTTCCGATATCATGAGATTTGTTATCTCAATGCTTCTAATATCAAACTTGAGACCCTCCCTATAGCATGAGATGTGACATCCAAGTCCTTCCCATTCCAATCCTGAGACCCTTCCTATAGCATGAGATGTGATATCGCAATGCTTCTAATACCAAACCTGAGGCCTCATGCTAAAGGGAGGGTCTCAGGTTTGGAAGGGGAAGGATTTGGATATCACATCTCATGTTATAGGAAGGATCTCAGGATTGGTATTAGAAGCATTGAGATATCACATCTCATGCTATCGGAAGGATCTCAAGTTTGGTATTAGAAGCATTGAGATATCACATCTCATGCTATCGGAAGGATCTCAGGTTTGGCATTAGAAGCATTGAGATATCACATCTCATGCTATAGGAAGGGTCTCAGGTTTGGAACGGGAAGGAGTTGGATATCCCATCTCATGTTATAGGACTGGTCTCAGGTTTGGTATTAGAGGCATTGAGATATCACATTGCATGTTGTAGGAAGGGTCTCAGGTTTGGAATGGGAAGGAATTGGATATCACATCTCATGTCATAGGAAACATGAGATGTGACATCCAAGTCCTTCCCATTCCAATCCTGAGACCCTTCCTATAGCATGAGATGTGATATCTCTATGCTTCTAATACCAAACCTGAGACCCTTCCTATAACATGAGATGGGATATCCAACTCCTTCCCATTCCAATCCTGAGACCCTTCCGATAGCAGAGATGTGATATCTCAATGCTTATACCAAACCTGAGACCCTTCCTATGGCCTGAGATGTCATATACAACTCCTTCCCATTCCAATCCTGAGACCCTTCCTTTAGCAGGAGATGTGATATCTCAATGCTTATACCAAATCTGAGACCCGTCCTATAGCATGAGATGTGATATCCAAATCCTTCCCATTCCAATCCTGAGACCCTTCCTATAGCATGAGATGTGATATCTCAATGCTTATACCAAACCTGAGAGCCTACCTATAGCATGAGATGTGATATCCAAGTCCATCCCATTCCAATTCTTAGACCCTTCCTACAGCATGCGATGTGATATCTCAATGATTCTAATACCAAACCAGAGACTCTTACTATAACATGAGATGGGATATCCAACTCCTTCCCATTCCAATCCTGAGCCGCTTCCGATAGCAGAGATGTGATATCTCAATGCTTATACCAAACCTGAGACCCTTCCTATAACATGAGATGTGATATCCAACTCCTTCCCGTTCCAAACCTGAGACACTAACTATAGCATATGTGATATCCAATTCCTTCCCATTCCAAACATGAGACCCTTCCTATAGCAAGAAAGTAATATCCAACTCCTACCCATTCCAATCCTGAGACCCTTCCTATAGCAAGAGATGTGATATCCAAATCCTTCCCATTCCAATCCTGAGACCCTTCCTATAACATGAGATGTGATATCCAACTCCTTCCCATTCCAACCTGAGACACTTCCTATAGCATGAGAAGGGATATCCAACTCCTTCCCAATCCAATCCTGAGACCCTTCCGATAGCAGAGATGTGATATCTCAATGCTTATACCAAACCTGAGACCCTTCCTATGGCATGAGATGTGATATCCAACTCCTTGCCATTCAAATCCTGAGACCCTTCCTATAGCATGAGAAGGGATATCCAACTCCTTCCCAATCCAATCCTGCGACCCTTCCGATAGCAGAGACGTGATATCTCAATGCTTCTACCAAACCTGAGACCCTTCCTTTAGCATGAGATGTGATATCCAAATCCTTCACATTCCAATCCTGAGACCCTTCCTATAGCATGAGATGTGATATCTCAATGCTTCTAATACCAAACCTGAGATCCTTCCTATAACATGAGATGTGATATCCAATTCCTTCCCATTCCAAACCTGAGACCCTTCCTATTGGATGAGATGTGATATCCAACTCCTTCCCATTCCAACCCTGAGACCCTTCCTATAGCATGAGATGTGATGTTGCAATGCTTCTAATACCAAGCCTGAGATCCTTCCTATAACATGAGATGTGATATCCAACTCCTTTCATTCCAATCCTGAGACCCGTCCTATAGCATGAGATGTGATATCTCAATGCTTATACTAAACCTGAGACCCTTCCTATAGCATGAGATGTGATATCCAACTACTTCCCATTCCAATCCTGAGACCCTTCCTATAGCATGAGATGTGATATCTCAATGCTTCTAATACCAAACCTGAGATCCTTCCTCTAACATGAAATGTGATATCCAACTCCTTCCCTTTCCAAACCTAAGAGCCTATCTATAGCATGAGATGTGATATCCAAGTCCTTCCCATTCCAACCCTTAGACCCTTCCTACAGCATGCAATATGATATCTCAATGATTCTAATAACAAACCTGAGACCCATCCTATAACATGAGATGTGATATCCAACTCCTTCCCATTCCAATCCTGAGACACTTCCGATAGCAGAGATGTGATATCTCAATGCTTATACCAAACCTGAGACCCTTCCTATAACATGAGATGTGATATCCAAATCCTTCCCGTTCCAAACATGAGACCCTTCCTTTAGCATGAGATGTGATATCCAGCTCCTTCCCATTCCAATCCTGAGACACTTCCGATAGCATGAGATGTGATATCTCAATGCTTCTATCAAAACTGAGACCCTCCCTATAGCATGATATGTGATATCTAAGTCCTTCCCATTCCAATCCTGAGACACTCCCTATAGCATGAGATGTGATATCCAACTCTTTCCCATTCCAATCCTGAGACCCTTCCTATAGCATGAGATATGATATCTCAATACTTCTAATACCAAACGTGAGATCCTTCCGATAACATGAGATGTGATATCCAAATCCTTCCCCTTCCAAACCTGAGACCCTCCCTTTAGCATGAGATGTGATATCCAACTCCTTCCCATTCCAATCCTGAGACCCTTCTGATAGCATGAGATGTGATATCTCAATGCTTCTAATACCAAACCTGAGATCCTTCCGATAGCATGAGATGTGATATCTCAATGCTTCTAATACCAAACCTGATATCCTTCCTATAACATGAGATGTGATATCCAAATCCTTCCCCTTCCAAAACTGAGACCCTCCCTTTAGCATGAGATGTGATATCCAACTCCTTCCCATTCCATTCCTGAGACCCTTCTGATAGCATGAGATGTGATATCTCAATGCCTCTAATACCAAACCTGAGATCCTACCTCTAACATGAAATGTGATATCCAACTCTTTCCCCTTCCAAACCTGAGAGCCTTCCTATAGCATGAGATGTGATATCCAAGTCCTTCCCATTCCAATCCTGAGACCCTTCCTATAGCTTGAGATGTGATATCCAACTCCTTCCCATTCCAATTCTGAGACCCTTCCTATACTCTGAGACTTGATATCTCAATGCTTCTAATACCAAACCTGAGACCCGTAATATAACATGATATGTGATATCCAAATCCTTCCCCTTCCAGACCTTAGACCCTTCCTTTATCATGAGATGTGATATCCAACTCCTTCCCATTCCAATCCTGAGACCCTTCCGATATCATGATGTGATATCTCAAAGCTTCTAATATCAAACTTGAGACCCTCCCTATAGCATGAGATGTGATATCCAAGTCCTTCCCATTCCAATCCTGAGACCCTTCCTATTGCATGAGATGTGATATCTCAATGCTTCTAATACCAAACCTGAGACCCTTCCTATAACATGAGATGGGAATATCCAACTCCTTCCCATTCCAATCCTGAGACCCTTCCGAAAGCAGAGATGTGATATCTCAATGCTTATACCAAACCTGAGACCCTTCCTATGGCATGAGATGTGATATCCAACTCCTTGCCATTCAAATCCTGAGACCCTTCCTATAGCATGAGAAGGGATATCCAACTCCTTCCCAATCCAATCCTGAGACCCTTCCGATAGCAGAGACGTGATATCTCAATGCTTCTACCAAACCTGAGACCCTTCCTTTAGCATGAGATGTGATATCCAAATCCTTCACATTCCAATCCTTAGACCCTTCCTATAGCATAAGATGTGATATCTCAATGCTTCTAATACCAAACCTGAGATCCTTCCTATAACATGAGATGTGATATCCAATTCCTTCCCATTCCAAACCTGAGACCCTTCCTATTGGATGAGATGTGATATCCAACTCCTTCCCATTCCAACCCTGAGACCCTTCCTATAGCATGAGATGTGATGTCTCAATGCTTCTAATACCAAACCTGAGATCCTTCCTATAACATGAGATGTGATATCCAACTCCTTCCATTCCAATCCTGAGACCAGTCCTATAGCATGAGATGTGATATCTCAATGCTTATACCAAACCTGAGACCCTTCCTATAGCATGAGATGTGATATCCAACTACTTCCCATTCCAATCCTGAGACCCTTCATATAGCATGAGATGTGATATCTCAATGCTTCTAATACCAAACCTGAGATCCTTCCTCTAACATGAAATGTGATATCCAACTCCTTCCCTTTCCAAACCTAAGAGCCTATCTATAGCATGAGATGTGATATCCAAGTCCTTCCCATTCCAATCCTTAGACCCTTCCTACAGCATGCAAAATGATATCTCAATGATTCTAATAACAAACCTGAGACCCGTCCTATAGCATGAGATATGATATCCAAGTCCTTCCCATTCCAATCCTGAGACCCTTCCTATAACATGAAATATGATATCCAACTCCTTCCCATTCCAACCTGAGACCCTTCCTATAGCATGAGATGGGATATCCAACTTCTTCCAAATCCAATACTGATACCCTTCCGATAGCATGAGATGTGATATCCCAATGCTTCTACCAAACCTGAGACCCATACTATGGCATGAGATGTGATATCAAACTACTTCCCATTCCAATCCTGAGACCCTTCCTATAGCTTGAGGTGTGATATCCAACTCCTTCCCATTCCAATTCTGAGACCCTTCTTATACCATGAGACTTGATATCTCAATGCTTCTAATACCAAACCTGAGACCCGTCCTATAACATGAGATGTGATATCCAAATCCTTCCCCTTCCAAACCTTAGACCCTTCCTTTATCATGAGATGTGATATCCAACTCCTTCCCATTCCAATCCTGAGACCCTTCCGATATCATGAGATTTGTTATCTCAATGCTTCTAATATCAAACTTGAGACCCTCCCTATAGCATGAGATGTGACATCCAAGTCCTTCCCATTCCAATCCTGAGACCCTTCCTATAACATGAGATGTGATATCCAACTCCTTCCCATTCCAACCTGAGACACTTCCTATAGCATGAGAAGGGATATCTAACTCCTTCCCAATCCAATCCTGAGACCCTTCCGATAGCAGAGATGTGATATCTCAATGCTTATACCAAACCTGAGACCCTTCCTATGGCATGAGATGTGATATCCAACTCCTTGCCATTCAAATCCTGAGACCCTTCCTATAGCATGAGATGTGATATCTCTATGCTTCTAATACCAAACCTGAGACCCTTCCTATAACATGAGATGGGATATCCAACTCCTTCCCATTCCAATCCTGAGACCCTTCCGATAGCAGAGATGTGATATCTCAATGTTTATACTAAACCTGAGAACCTTCCTATGGCCTGAGATGTCATATACAACTCCTTCCCATTCCAATCCTGAGACCCTTCCTTTAGCATGAGATGTGATATCTCAATGCTTATACCAAATCTGAGACCCTTCCTATAGCATGAGATGTGATATCCAATTCCTTCCCATTCCAATCCTGAGACCCTTCCTATAGCATGAGATGTGATATCTCAATGCTTATACCAAACCTGAGAGCCTACCTATAGCATGAGATGTGATATCCAAGTCCATCCCATTCCAATCCTTAGACCCTTCCTACAGCATGCGATGTGATATCTCAATGATTCTAATACCAAACCAGAGACTCTTCCTATAACATGAGATGGGATATCCAACTCCTTCCCATTCCAATCCTGAGCGCTTCCGATAGCAGAGATGTGATATCTCAATGCTTATACCAAACCTGAGACCCTTCCTATAACATGAGATGTGATATCCAACTCCTTCCCGTTCCAAACCTGAGACACTAACTATAGCATATGTGATATCCAACTCCTTCCCATTCCAAACATGAGACCCTTCCTATAGCAAGAAAGTAATATCCAACTCCTACCCATTCCAATCCTGAGACCCTTCCTATAGCAAGAGATGTGGTATCCAAATCCTTCCCATTCCAATCCTGAGACCCTTCCTATAACATGAGATGTGATATCCAACTCCTTCCCATTCCAACCTGAGACACTTCCTATAGCATGAGAAGGGATATCCAACTCCTTCCCAATCCAATCCTGAGACCCTTCCGATAGCAGAGATGTGATATCTCAATGCTTATACCAATCCTGAGACCCTTCCTATGGCATGATATGTGATATCCAACTCCTTCCCAATCCAATCCTGGGACCCTTCCGATAGCAGAGACGTGATATCTCAATGCTTCTACCAAACCTGAGACCCTTCCTTTACCATGAGATGTGATATCCAAATCCTTCACATTCCAATCCTGAGACCCTTCCTATAGCATGAGATGTGATATCTCAATGCTTCTAATACCAAACCTGAGATCCTTCCTATAACATGAGATGTGATATCCAATTCCTTCCCATTCCAAACCTGAGACCCTTCCTATTGGATGAGATGTGATATCCAACTCCTTCCCATTCCAACCGTGAGACCCTTCCTATAGCATGAGATGTGATGTCTCAATGCTTCTAATACCAAACCTGAGATCCTTCCTATAACATGAGATGTGATATCCAACTCCTTCCATTCCAATCCTGAGACCCGTCCTATAGCATGAGATGTGATATCTCAATGCTTATACCAAACCTGAGACCCTTCCTATAGCATGAGATGTGATATCCAACTGCTTCCCATTCCAATCCTGAGACCCTTCCTATAGCATGAGATGTGATATCTCAATGTTTCTAATACCAAACCTGAGATCCTTCCTCTAACATGAAATGTGATATCCAACTCCTTCCCTTTCCAAACCTAAGAGCCTATCTATAGCATGAGATGTGATATCCAAGTCCTTCCCATCCCAACCCTTAGACCCTTCCTACAGCATGCAATATGATATCTCAATGATTCTAATAACAAACCTGAGACCCGTCCTATAACATGAGATGGGATATCCAACTCCTTCCCATTCCAATCCTGAGACACATCCGATAGCAGAGATGTGATATCTCAATGCTTATACCAAACCTGAGACCCTTCCTATAACATGAGATGTGATATCCAAATCCTTCCCGTTCCAAACCTGAGACCCTTCCTTTAGCATGAGATGTGATATCCAGAACCTTCCCATTCCAATCCTGAGACACTTCCTATAGCATGAGATGTGATATCTCAATGCTTCTAATATCAAAACTGAGACCCTTCCTATAGCATGATATGTGATATCTAAGTCCTTCCCATTCCAATCCTGAGACCCTCCCTATAGCATGAGATGTGATATCCAACTCCTTCCTATTCCAATCCTGAGACTCTTCTGATAGCATGAGATGTGATATCTCAATGCTTCTAATACCAAACCTGAGATCCTTCCGATAGCATGAGATGTGATATCTCAATGCTTCTAATACCAAACCTGAGATCCTTCCTATAACATGAGATGTGATATCCAAATCCTTCCCCTTCCAAACCTGAGACCCTCCCTTTAGCATGAGATGTGATATCCAACTCCTTCCCATTCCATTCCTGAGACCCTTCTGATAGCATGAGATGTGATATCTCAATGCCTCTAATACCAAACCTGAGATCCTACCTCTAACATGAAATGTGATATCCAACTCTTTCCCCTTCCAAACCTGAGAGCCTTCCTATAGCATGAGATGTGATATCCAAGTCCTTCCCATTCCAATCCTGAGACCCTTCCTATAGCTTGAGATGTGATATCCAACTCCTTCCCATTCCAATTCTGAGACCCTTCCTATACTATGAGACTTGATATCTCAATGCTTCTAATACAAACGTGAGACCCGTAATATAACATGAGATGTGATATCCAAATCCTTCCCCTTCCAAACCTTAGACCCTTGCTTTATCATGAGATGTGATATCCAACTCCTTCCCATTCCAATCCTGAGACCCTTCCGATATCATGAGATGTGATATCTCAAAGCTTCTAATATCAAACTTGAGACCCTCGCTATAGCATGAGATGTGATATCCAAGTCCTTCCCATTCCAATCCTGAGACCCTTCCTATAGCATGAGATGTGATATCTCAATGCTTCTAATACCAAACCTGAGAACCTTCCTATAACATGAGATGGGAATATCCAACTCCTTCCCATTCCAATCCTGAGACCCTTCCGATAGCAGAGATGTGATATCTCAATGCTTATACCAAACCTGAGATCCTTCCTATAACATGAGATGTGATATCCAACTCCTTCCCATTCCAATCCTGAGACACTTCCTATAGCATGAGATGTGATATCTCACTGCTTATACCAAACCTGAGACCCTTCCCATAGCATGAGATGTGATATCCAACTCCTTCCCATTCCAATCCTCAGACCCTTCCTATAGCATGAGATGTGATATCTCAATGCTTCTAATATCAAACTTGAGACCCTACCTATAGCATGAGATGTGATATCCAAGTCCTTCCCATTACAATCCTGAGACACTTCCTATAGCATGAGATGTGATATCCAACTCCTTCCCATTCCAATCCTGAGACCCTTCCTTTAGCATGAGATATGATATCTCAATACTTCTAATACCAAACGTGAGATCCTTCCGATAACATGAGATGTGATATCCAAATCCTTCCCCTTCCAAACCTGAGACGCTCCCTTTAGCATGAGATGTGATATCCAACTCCTTCCCATTCCAATCCTGAGACCCTTCTGATAGCATGAGATGTGATATCTCAATGCTTCTAATACCAAACCTGAGATCCTTCCGATAGCATGAGATGTGATATCCCAATGCTTCTACCAAACCTGAGACCCATACTATGGCATGAGATGTGATATCAAACTACTTCCCATTCCAATCCTGAGACCCTTCCTATAGCTTGAGGTGTGATATCCAACTCCTTCCCATTCCAATTCTGAGACCCTTCTTATACCATGAGACTTGATATCTCAATGCTTCTAATACCAAACCTGAGACCCGTCCGATAACATGAGATGTGATATCCAAATCCTTCCCCTTCCAAACCTTAGACCCTTCCTTTATCATGAGATGTGATATCCAACTCCTTCCCATTCCAATCCTGAGACCCTTCCGATATCATGAGATTTGTTATCTCAATGCTTCTAATATCAAACTTGAGACCCTCCCTATAGCATGAGATGTGACATCCAAGTCCTTCCGATTCCAATCCTGAGACCCTTCCTATAACATGAGATGTGATATCCAACTCCTTCCCATTCCAACCTGAGACACTTCCTATAGCATGAGAAGGGATATCTAACTCCTTCCCAATCCAATCCTGAGACCCTTCCGATAGCAGAGATGTGATATCTCAATGCTTATACCAAACCTGAGACCCTTCCTATGGCATGAGATGTGATATCCAACTCCTTGCCATTCAAATCCTGAGACCCTTCCTATAGCATGAGATGTGATATCTCTATGCTTCTAATACCAAACCTGAGACCCTTCCTATAACATGAGATGGGATATCCAACTCCTTCCCATTCCAATCCTGAGACCCTTCCGATAGCAGAGATGTGATATCTCAATGTTTATACTAAACCTGAGAACCTTCCTATGGCCTGAGATGTCATATACAACTCCTTCCCATTCCAATCCTGAGACCCTTCCTTTAGCATGAGATGTGATATCTCAATGCTTATACCAAATCTGAGACCCTTCCTATAGCATGAGATGTGATATCCAATTCCTTCCCATTCCAATCCTGAGACCCTTCCTATAGCATGAGATGTGATATCTCAATGCTTATACCAAACCTGAGAGCCTACCTATAGCATGAGATGTGATATCCAAGTCCATCCCATTCCAATCCTTAGACCCTTCCTACAGCATGCGATGTGATATCTCAATGATTCTAATACCAAACCAGAGACTCTTCCTATAACATGAGATGGGATATCCAACTCCTTCCCATTCCAATCCTGAGCGCTTCCGATAGCAGAGATGTGATATCTCAATGCTTATACCAAACCTGAGACCCTTCCTATAACATGAGATGTGATATCCAACTCCTTCCCGTTCCAAACCTGAGACACTAACTATAGCATATGTGATATCCAACTCCTTCCCATTCCAAACATGAGACCCTTCCTATAGCAAGAAAGTAATATCCAACTCCTACCCATTCCAATCCTGAGACCCTTCCTATAGCAAGAGATGTGGTATCCAAATCCTTCCCATTCCAATCCTGAGACCCTTCCTATAACATGAGATGTGATATCCAACTCCTTCCCATTCCAACCTGAGACACTTCCTATAGCATGAGAAGGGATATCCAACTCCTTCCCAATCCAATCCTGAGACCCTTCCGATAGCAGAGATGTGATATCTCAATGCTTATACCAATCCTGAGACCCTTCCTATGGCATGAGATGTGATATCCAACTCCTTCCCAATCCAATCCTGAGACCCTTCCGATAGCAGAGACGTGATATCTCAATGCTTCTACCAAACCTGAGACCCTTCCTTTAGCATGAGATGTGATATCCAAATCCTTCACATTCCAATCCTGAGACCCTTCCTATAGCATGAGATGTGATATCTCAATGCTTCTAATACCAAACCTGAGATCCTTCCTATAACATGAGATGTGATATCCAATTCCTTCCCATTCCAAACCTGAGACCCTTCCTATTGGATGAGATGTGATATCCAACTCCTTCCCATTCCAACCCTGAGACCCTTCCTATAGCATGAGATGTGATGTCTCAATGCTTCTAATACCAAACCTGAGATCCTTCCTATAACATGAGATGTGATATCCAACTCCTTCCATTCCAATCCTGAGACCCGTCCTATAGCATGAGATGTGATATCTCAATGCTTATACCAAACCTGAGACCCTTCCTATAGCATGAGATGTGATATCCAACTGCTTCCCATTCCAATCCTGAGACCCTTCCTATAGCATGAGATGTGATATCTCAATGTTTCTAATACCAAACCTGAGATCCTTCCTCTAACATGAAATGTGATATCCAACTCCTTCCCTTTCCAAACCTAAGAGCCTATCTATAGCATGAGATGTGATATCCAAGTCCTTCCCATCCCAACCCTTAGACCCTTCCTACAGCATGCAATATGATATCTCAATGATTCTAATAACAAACCTGAGACGTGTCCTATAACATGAGATGGGATATCCAACTCCTTCCCATTCCAATCCTGAGACACTTCCGATAGCAGAGATGTGATATCTCAATGCTTATACCAAACCTGAGACCCTTCCTATAACATGAGATATGATATCTCAATACTTCTAATACCAAACGTGAGATCCTTCCGATAACATGAGATGTGATATCCAAATCCTTCCCCTTCCAAACCTGAGACGCTCCCTTTAGCATGAGATGTGATATCCAACTCCTTCCCATTCCAATCCTGAGACCCTTCTGATAGCATGAGATGTGATATCTCAATGCTTCTAATACCAAACCTGAGATCCTTCCGATAGCATGAGATGTGATATCCCAATGCTTCTACCAAACCTGAGACCCATACTATGGCATGAGATGTGATATCAAACTACTTCCCATTCCAATCCTGAGACCCTTCCTATAGCTTGAGGTGTGATATCCAACTCCTTCCCATTCCAATTCTGAGACCCTTCTTATACCATGAGACTTGATATCTCAATGCTTCTAATACCAAACCTGAGACCCGTCCTATAACATGAGATGTGATATCCAAATCCTTCCCCTTCCAAACCTTAGACCCTTCCTTTATCATGAGATGTGATATCCAACTCCTTCCCATTCCAATCCTGAGACCCTTCCGATATCATGAGATTTGTTATCTCAATGCTTCTAATATCAAACTTGAGACCCTCCCTATAGCATGAGATGTGACATCCAAGTCCTTCCCATTCCAATCCTGAGACCCTTCCTATAACATGAGATGTGATATCCAACTCCTTCCCATTCCAACCTGAGACACTTCCTATAGCATGAGAAGGGATATCTAACTCCTTCCCAATCCAATCCTGAGACCCTTCCGATAGCAGAGATGTGATATCTCAATGCTTATACCAAACCTGAGACCCTTCCTATGGCATGAGATGTGATATCCAACTCCTTGCCATTCAAATCCTGAGACCCTTCCTATAGCATGAGATGTGATATCTCTATGCTTCTAATACCAAACCTGAGACCCTTCCTATAACATGAGATGGGATATCCAACTCCTTCCCATTCCAATCCTGAGACCCTTCCGATAGCAGAGATGTGATATCTCAATGTTTATACTAAACCTGAGAACCTTCCTATGGCCTGAGATGTCATATACAACTCCTTCCCATTCCAATCCTGAGACCCTTCCTTTAGCATGAGATGTGATATCTCAATGCTTATACCAAATCTGAGACCCTTCCTATAGCATGAGATGTGATATCCAATTCCTTCCCATTCCAATCCTGAGACCCTTCCTATAGCATGAGATGTGATATCTCAATGCTTATACCAAACCTGAGAGCCTACCTATAGCATGAGATGTGATATCCAAGTCCATCCCATTCCAATCCTTAGACCCTTCCTACAGCATGCGATGTGATATCTCAATGATTCTAATACCAAACCAGAGACTCTTCCTATAACATGAGATGGGATATCCAACTCCTTCCCATTCCAATCCTGAGCGCTTCCGATAGCAGAGATGTGATATCTCAATGCTTATACCAAACCTGAGACCCTTCCTATAACATGAGATGTGATATCCAACTCCTTCCCGTTCCAAACCTGAGACACTAACTATAGCATATGTGATATCCAACTCCTTCCCATTCCAAACATGAGACCCTTCCTATAGCAAGAAAGTAATATCCAACTCCTACCCATTCCAATCCTGAGACCCTTCCTATAGCAAGAGATGTGGTATCCAAATCCTTCCCATTCCAATCCTGAGACCCTTCCTATAACATGAGATGTGATATCCAACTCCTTCCCATTCCAACCTGAGACACTTCCTATAGCATGAGAAGGGATATCCAACTCCTTCCCAATCCAATCCTGAGACCCTTCCGATAGCAGAGATGTGATATCTCAATGCTTATACCAATCCTGAGACCCTTCCTATGGCATGAGATGTGATATCCAACTCCTTCCCAATCCAATCCTGAGACCCTTCCGATAGCAGAGACGTGATATCTCAATGCTTCTACCAAACCTGAGACCCTTCCTTTAGCATGAGATGTGATATCCAAATCCTTCACATTCCAATCCTGAGACCCTTCCTATAGCATGAGATGTGATATCTCAATGCTTCTAATACCAAACCTGAGATCCTTCCTATAACATGAGATGTGATATCCAATTCCTTCCCATTCCAAACCTGAGACCCTTCCTATTGGATGAGATGTGATATCCAACTCCTTCCCATTCCAACCCTGAGACCCTTCCTATAGCATGAGATGTGATGTCTCAATGCTTCTAATACCAAACCTGAGATCCTTCCTATAACATGAGATGTGATATCCAACTCCTTCCATTCCAATCCTGAGACCCGTCCTATAGCATGAGATGTGATATCTCAATGCTTATACCAAACCTGAGACCCTTCCTATAGCATGAGATGTGATATCCAACTGCTTCCCATTCCAATCCTGAGACCCTTCCTATAGCATGAGATGTGATATCTCAATGTTTCTAATACCAAACCTGAGATCCTTCCTCTAACATGAAATGTGATATCCAACTCCTTCCCTTTCGAAACCTAAGAGCCTATCTATAGCATGAGATGTGATATCCAAGTCCTTCCCATCCCAACCCTTAGACCCTTCCTACAGCATGCAATATGATATCTCAATGATTCTAATAACAAACCTGAGACGTGTCCTATAACATGAGATGGGATATCCAACTCCTTCCCATTCCAATCCTGAGACACTTCCGATAGCAGAGATGTGATATCTCAATGCTTATACCAAACCTGAGACCCTTCCTATAACATGAGATGTGATATCCAAATCCTTCCCGTTCCAAACCTGAGACCCTTCCTTTAGCATGAGATGTGATATCCAGAACCTTCCCATTCCAATCCTGAGACACTTCCTATAGCATGAGATGTGATATCTCAATGCTTCTAATATCAAAACTGAGACCCTCCCTATAGCATGATATGTGATATCTAAGTCCTTCCCATTCCAATCCTGAGACCCTCCCTATAGCATGAGATGTGATATCCAATTCCTTCCCATTCCAATCCTGAGACCCTTCCTATAGCATGAGATGTGATATCTCAATGCTTATACCAAACCTGAGAGCCTACCTATAGCATGAGATGTGATATCCAAGTCCATCCCATTCCAATCCTTAGACCCTTCCTACAGCATGCGATGTGATATCTCAATGATTCTAATACCAAACCAGAGACTCTTCCTATAACATGAGATGGGATATCCAACTCCTTCCCATTCCAATCCTGAGCGCTTCCGATAGCAGAGATGTGATATCTCAATGCTTATACCAAACCTGAGACCCTTCCTATAACATGAGATGTGATATCCAACTCCTTCCCGTTCCAAACCTGAGACACTAACTATAGCATATGTGATATCCAACTCCTTCCATTCCAAACATGAGACCCTTCCTATAGCAAGAAAGTAATATCCAACTCCTACCCATTCCAATCCTGAGACCCTTCCTATAGCAAGAGATGTGGTATCCAAATCCTTCCCATTCCAATCCTGAGACCCTTCCTATAACATGAGATGTGATATCCAACCCCTTCCCATTCCAACCTGAGACACTTCCTATAGCATGAGAAGGGATATCCAACTCCTTCCCAATCCAATCCTGAGACCCTTCCGATAGCAGAGATGTGATATCTCAATGCTTATACCAATCCTGAGACCCTTCCTATGGCATGAGATGTGATATCCAACTCCTTCCCAATCCAATCCTGAGACCCTTCCGATAGCAGAGACGTGATATCTCAATGCTTCTACCAAACCTGAGACCCTTCCTTTAGCATGAGATGTGATATCCAAATCCTTCACATTCCAATCCTGAGACCCTTCCTATTGGATGAGATGTGATATCCAACTCCTTCCCATTCCAACCCTGAGACCCTTCCTATAGCATGAGATGTGATGTCTCAATGCTTCTAATACCAAACCTGAGATCCTTCCTATAACATGAGATGTGATATCCAACTCCTTCCATTCCAATCCTGAGACCCGTCCTATAGCATGAGATGTGATATCTCAATGCGTATACCAAACCTGAGACCCTTCCTATAGCATGAGATGTGATATCCAACTGCTTCCCATTCCAATCCTGAGACCCTTCCTATAGCATGAGATGTGATATCTCAATGTTTCTAATACCAAACCTGAGATCCTTCCTCTAACATGAAATGTGATATCCAACTCCTTCCCTTTCCAAACCTAAGAGCCTATCTATAGCATGAGATGTGATATCCAAGTCCTTCCCATCCCAACCCTTAGACCCTTCCTACAGCATGCAATATGATATCTCAATGATTCTAATAACAAACCTGAGACGTGTCCTATAACATTAGATGGGATATCCAACTCCTTCCCATTCCAATCCTGAGACACTTCCGATAGCAGAGATGTGATATCTCAATGCTTATACCAAACCTGAGACCCTTCCTATAACATGAGATGTGATATCCAAATCCTTCCCGTTCCAAACCTGAGACCCTTCCTTTAGCATGAGATGTGATATCCAGAACCTTCCCATTCCAATCCTGAGACACTTCCTATAGCATGAGATGTGATATCTCAATGCTTCTAATATCAAAACTGAGACCCTCCCTATAGCATGATATGTGATATCTAAGTCCTTCCCATTCCAATCCTGAGACCCTCCCTATAGCATGAGATGTGATATCCAACTCCTTCCCATTCCAATCCTGAGACCCTTCCTATAGCATGAGATATGATATCTCAATACTTCTAATACCAAACGTGAGATCCTTCCGATAACATGAGATGTGATATCCAAATCCTTCCCCTTCCAATCCTGAGACCCTCCCTTTAGCATGAGATGTGATATCCAACTCCTTCCTATTCCAATCCTGAGACTCTTCTGATAGCATGAGATGTGATATCTCAATGCTTCTAATACCAAACCTGAGATCCTTCCGATAGCATGAGATGTGATATCTCAATGCTTCTAATACCAAACCTGAGATCCTTCCTATAACATGAGATGTGATATCCAAATCCTTCCCGTTCCAAACCTGAGACCCTCCCTTTAGCATGAGATGTGATATCCAACTCCTTCCCATTCCATTCCTGAGACCCTTCTGATAGCATGAGATGTGATATCTCAATGCCTCTAATACCAAACCTGAGATCCTACCTCTAACATGAAATGTGATATCCAACTCTTTCCCCTTCCAAACCTGAGAGCCTTCCTATAGCATGAGATGTGATATCCAAGTCCTTCCCATTCCAATCCTGAGACCCTACCTATAGCTTGAGATGTGATATCCAACTCCTTCCCATTCCAATTCTGAGACCCTTCCTATACTATGAGACTTGATATCTCAATGCTTCTAATACAAACGTGAGACCCGTAATATAACATGAGATGTGATATCCAAATCCTTCCCCTTCCAAACCTTAGACCCTTCCTTTATCATGAGATGTGATATCCAACTCCTTCCCATTCCAATCCTGAGACCCTTCGGATATCATGAGATGTGATATCTCAAAGCTTCTAATATCAAACTTGAGACCCTCCCTATAGCATGAGATGTGATATCCAAGTCCTTCCCATTCCAATCCTGAGACCCTTCCTATAGCATGAGATGTGATATCTCAATGCTTCTAATACCAAACCTGAGAACCTTCCTATAACATGAGATGGGAATATCCAACTCCTTCCCATTCCAATCCTGAGACCCTTCCGATAGCAGAGATGTGATATCTCAATGCTTATACCAAACCTGAGATCCTTCCTATAACATGAGATGTGATATCCAACTCCTTCCCATTCCAATCCTGAGACACTTCCTATAGCATGTGATGTGATATCTCACTGCTTATACCAAACCTGAGACCCTTCCCATAGCATGAGATGTGATATCCAACTCCTTCCCATTCCAATCCTCAGACCCTTCCTATAGCATGAGATGTGATATCTCAATGCTTCTAATATCAAACTTGAGACCCTACCTATAGCATGAGATGTGATATCCAAGTCCTTCCCATTACAATCCTGAGACACTTCCTATAGCATGAGATGTGATATCCAACTCCTTCCCATTCCAATCCTGAGACCCTTCCTATAGCATGAGATGTGATATCCAACTCCTTCCCATTCCAATCCTGAGACCCTTCTGATAGCATGAGATGTGATATCTCAATGCTTCTAATACCAAACCTGAGATCCTTCCGATAGCATGAGATGTGATATCTCAATGCTTCTAATACCAAACCTGAGATCCTTCCGATAGCATGAGATATGATATCTCAATACTTCTAATACCAAACGTGAGATCCTTCCGATAACATGAGATGTGATATCCAAATCCTTCCCCTTCCAAACCTGAGACGCTCCCTTTAGCATGAGATGTGATATCCAACTCCTTCCCATTCCAATCCTGAGACCCTTCTGATAGCATGAGATGTGATATCTCAATGCTTCTAATACCAAACCTGAGATCCTTCCGATAGCATGAGATGTGATATCTCAATGCTTCTAATACCAAACCTGAGATCCTTCCTATAACATGAGATGTGATATCCAAATCCTTCCCCTTCCAAACCTGAGACCCTCCCTTTAGCATGAGATGTGATATCCAACTCCTTCCCATTCCATTCCCGAGACCCTTCTGATAGCATGAGATGTGATATCTCAATGCCTCTAATACCAAACCTGAGATCCTACCTCTAACATGAAATGTGATATCCAACTCTTTCCCCTTCCAAACCTGAGAGCCTTCCTATAGCATGAGATGTGATATCCAAGTCCTTCCCATTCCAATCCTGAGACCCTTCCTATAGCTTGAGATGTGATATCCAACTCCTTCCCATTCCAATTCTGAGACCCTTCCTATACTCTGAGACTTGATATCTCAATGCTTCTAATACCAAACCTGAGACCCGTAATATAACATGAGATGTGATATCCAAATCCTTCCCCTTCCAAACCTTAGACCCTTCCTTTATCATGAGATGTGATATCCAACTCCTTCCCATTCCAATCCTGAGACCCTTCCGATATCATGAGATGTGATATCTCAACGCTTCTAATATCAAACTTGAGACCCTCCCTATGGCATGAGATGTGATATCCAAGTCCTTCCCATTCCAATCCTGAGACCCTTCCTATAGCATGAGATGTGATATCTCAATGCTTCTAATACCAAACGTGAGACCCTTCCTATTACATGAGATGGGAATATCCAACTCCTTCCCATTCCAATCCTGAGACCCTTCCGATAGCAGAGATGTGATATCTCAATGCTTATACCAAACCTGAGACCCTTCGTATGGCATGAGATGTGATATCCAACTCCTTGCCATTCAAATCCTGAGACCCTTCCTATAGCATGAGAAGGGATATCCAACTCCTTCCCAATCCAATCCTGAGACCCTTCCGATAGCAGAGACGTGATATCTCAATGCTTCTACCAAACCTGAGACCCTTCCTTTAGCATGAGATGTGATATCCAAATCCTTCACATTCCAATCCTGAGACCCTTCCTATAGCATGAGATGTGATATCTCAATGCTTCTAATACCAAACCTGAGATCCTTCCTATAACATGAGATGTGATATCCAATTCCTTCCCATTCCAAACCTGAGACCCTTCCTATTGGATGAGTTGTGATATCCAACTCCTTCCCATTCCAACCCCGAGACCCTTCCTATAGCATGAGATGTGATGTCTCAATGATTCTAATACCAAACCTGAGATCCTTCCTATAACATAAGATGTGATATCCAACTCCTTCCATTCCAATCCTGAGACCCGTCCTATAGCATGAGATGTGATATCTCAATGCTTATACCAAACCTGAGACCCTTCCTATAGCATGAGATGTGATATCCAACTACTTCCCATTCCAATCCTGAGACCCTTCCTATAGCATGAGATGTGATATCTCAATGCTTCTAATACCAAACCTGAGATCCTTCCTCTAACATGAAATGTGATATCCAACTCCTTCCCTTTCCAAACCAAAGAGCCTATCTATAGCATGAGATGTGATATCCAGGTCCTTCCTATTCCAATCCTTAGACCCTTCCTACAGCATGCAATATGATATCTCAATGATTCTAATAACAAACCTGAGACCCGTCCTATAGCATGAGAAATAATATCCAAGTCCTTCCCATTCCAATCCTGAGACCCTTCCTATAACTTGAAATGTGATATCCAACTCCTTCCCATTCCAACCTGAGACCCTTCCTATAGCATGAGATGGGATATCCAACTTCTTCAAAATCCAATACTGATACCCTTCCGATAGCATGAGATGTGATATCCCAATGCTTCTACCAAACCTGAGACCCATACTATGGCATGAGATGTGATATCAAACTCCTTCCCATTCCAATCCTGAGACCCTTCCTATAGCTTGAGGTGTGATATCCAACTCCTTCCCATTCCAATTCTGAGACCCTTCTTATACCATGAGAATTGATATCTCAATGCTTCTAATACCAAACCTGAGACCCGTCCTATAACATGAGATGTGATATCCAAATCCTTCCCCTTCCAAACCTTAGACCCTTCCTTTATCATGAGATGTGATATCCAACTCCTTCCCATTCCAATCCTGAGACCCTTCCGATATCATGAGATTTGTTATCTCAATGCTTCTAATATCAAACTTGAGACCCTCCCTATAGCATGAGATGTGACATCCAAGTCCTTCCCATTGCAATCCTGAGACCCTTCCTATAGCATGAGATGTGATATCTCTATGCTTCTAATACCAAACCTGAGACCCTTCCTATAACATGAGATGGGAGATCCAACTCCTTCCCATTCCAATCCTGAGACCTTTCCGATAGCAGAGATGTGATATCTCAATGCTTATACCAAACCTGAGACCCTTCCTATGGCCTGAGATGTCATATACAACTCCTTCCCATTCCAATCCTGAGACCCTTCCTTTAGCATGAGATGTGATATCTCAATGCTTATACCAAATCTGAGACCCTTCCTATAGCATGAGATGTGATATCCAATTCCTTCCCATTCCAATCATGAGACCCTTCCTATAGCATGAGATGTGATATCTCAATGCTTATACCAAACCTGAGAGCCTACCTATAGCATGAGATGTGATATCCAAGTCCATCCCATTCCAATCCTTAGACCCTTCCTACAGCAAGCGATGTGATATCTCTATGATTCTAATACCAAACCAGAGACTCTTCCTATAACATGAGATGGGATATCCAACTCCTTCCCATTCCAATCCTGAGCCGCTTCAGATAGCAGAGATGTGATATCTCAATGCTTATACCAAACCTGAGACCCTTCCTATAACATGAGATGTGATATCCAACTCCTTCCCGTTCCAAACCTGAGACACTAACTATAGCATATGTGATATCCAACTCCTTCCCATTCCAAACATGAGACCCTTCCTATAGCAAGAAAGTAATATCCAACTCCTACCCATTCCAATCCTGAGACCCTTCCTATAGCAAGAGATGTGATATCCAAATCCTTCCCATTCCAATCCTGAGACCCTTCCTATAACATGAGATGTGATATCCAACTCCTTCCCATTCCAACCTGAGACACTTCCTATAGCATGAGAAGGGATATCCAACTCCTTCCCAATCCAATCCTGAGACCCTTCCGATAGCAGAGATGTGATATCTCAATGCTTATACCAAACCTGAGACCCTTCCTATGGCATGAGATGTGATATCCAACTCCTTGCCATTCAAATCCTGAGACCCTTCCTATAGCATGAGAAGGGATATCCAACTCCTTCCCAATCCAATCCTGAGACCCTTCCGATAGCAGCGACGTGATATCTCAATGCTTCTACCAAACCTGAGACCCTTCCTTTAGCATGAGATGTGATATCCAAATCCTTCACATTCCAATCCTGAGACCCTTCCTTTAGCATGAGATGTGATATCCAACTCCTTCCCATTCCAACCTGAGACACTTCCTATAGCATGAGAAGGGATATCCAACTCATTCCCAATCCAATCCTGAGACCCTTCCGATAGCAGAGATGTGATATCTCAATGCTTATACCAAACCTGAGACCCTTCCTATGGCATGAGATGTGATATCCAACTCCTTGCCATTCAAATCCTGAGACCCTTCCTATAGCATGAAAAGGAATATCCAACTCCTTCCCAATCCAATCCTGAGACCCTTCCGATAGCAGAGACGTGAAATCTCAATGCTTCTACCAAACCTGAGACCCTTCCTTTAGCATGAGATGTGATATCCAAATCCTTCACATTCCAATCCTGAGACCCTTCCTATAGCATGAGATTTGATATCTCAATGCTTCTAATACCAAACGTGAGATCCTTCCTATAACATGAGATGTGATATCCAAATCCTTCCCCTTCCAAACCTGAGACCCTCCCTTTAGCATGAAATGTGATATCCAACTCCTTCCTATTCCAATCCTGAGACTCTTCTGATAGCATGAGATGTGATATCTCAATGCTTCTAATACCAAACCTGAGATCCTTCCGATAGCATGAGATGTGATATCTCAATGCTTCTAATACCAAACCTGAGATCCTTCCTATAACATGAGATGTGATATCCAAATCCTTCCCCTTTGAAAACCTGAGACCCTCCCTTTAGCATTAGATGTGATATCTAACTCCTTCCCATTCCATTCCTGAGACCCTTCTGATAGCATGAGATGTGATATCTCAATGCCTCTAATACCAAACCTGAGATCCTACCTCTAACATGAAATGAGATATCCAACTCTTTCCCCTTCCAAACCTGAGAGCCTTCCTATAACATGAGATGTGATATCCAAGTCCATCCCATTCCAATCCTTAGACCCTTCCTACAGCATGCGATGTGATATCTCAATGATTCTAATACCAAACCAGAGACTCTTCCTATAACATGAGATGGGATATCCAACTCCTTCCCATTCCAATTCTGAGACCCTTCCTATACTATGAGACTTGATATCTCAATGCTTCTAATACCAAACCTGAGACCCGTAATATAACATGAGATGTGATATCCAAATCCTTCCCCTTCCAAACCTTAGACCCTTCCTTTATCATGAGATGTGATATCCAACTCCTTCCCATTCCAATCCTGAGACCCTTCCGATATCATGAGATGTGATATCTCAAAGCTTCTAATATCAAACTTGAGACCCTCCCTATAGCATGAGATGTGATATCCAAGTCCTTCCCATTCCAATCCTGAGACCCTTCCTATAGCGTGAGATGTGATATCTCAATGCTTCTAATACCAAACCTGAGACCCTTCCTATAACATGAGATGGGAATATCCAACTCCTTCCCATTCCAATCTTGAGACCCTTCCGATAGCAGAGATGTGATATCTCAATGCTTATACCAAACCTGAGATCCTTCCTATAACATGAGATGTGATATCCAACTCTTTCCCATTCCAATCCTGAGACACTTCCTATAGCATGAGATGTGATATCTCACTGCTTATACCAAACCTGAGACCCTTCCCATAGCAGGAGATGTGATATCCAACTCCTTCCCATTCCAATCATCAGACCCTTCCTATAGCATGAGATGTGATATCTCAATGCTTCTAATGTCAAACTTGAGACCCTACCTATAGCATGAGATGTGATATCCAAGTCCTTCCCATTCCAATCCTGAGACACTTCCTATAGCATGAGATGTGATATCTCAATGCTTCTAATACCAATCCTGAGACCCTTCCTATAGCTTGAGGTGTGATATCCAACTCCTTCCCATTCCAATTCTGAGACCCTTCTTATACCATGAGACTTGATATCTCAATGCTTCTAATATTAAACCTGAGACCTGTCCTATAACATGAGATGTGATATCCAAATCCTTCCCCTTCCAAACCTTAGACCCTTCCTTTATCATGAGATGTGATATCCAACTCCTTCCCATTCCAATCCTGAGACCCTTCCGATATCATGAGATTTGTTATCTCAATGCTTCTAATATCAAACTTGAGACCCTCCCTATAGCATGAGATGTGACATCCAAGTCCTTCCCATTCCAATCCTGAGACCCTTCCTATAGCATGAGATGTGATATCTCTATGCTTCTAATACCAAACCTGAGACCCTTCCTATAACATGAGATGGGATATCCAACTCCTTCCCATTCCAATCCTGAGACCTTTCCGATAGCAGAGATGTGATATCTCAATGCTTATACCAAACCTGAGAACCTTCCTATGGCCTGAGATGTCATATACAACTCCTTCCCATTCCAATCCTGAGACCCTTCCTTTAGCATGAGATGTGATATCTCAATGCTTATACCAAATCTGAGACCCTTCCTATAGCATGAGATGTGATATCCAATTCCTTCCCATTCCAATCCTGAGACCCTTCCTATAGCATGAGATGTGATATCTCAATGCTTATACCAAATCTGAGACCCTTCCTATAGCATGAGATGTGATATCCAAGTCCATCCCATTCCCATCCTTAGACCCTTCCTACAGCATGCGATGTGATATCTCAATGATTCTAATACCAAACCAAAGACTCTTCCTATAACATGAGATGGGATATCCAACTCCTTCCCATTCCAATCCTGAGCCGCTTCCGATAGCAGAGATGTGATATCTCACTGCTTATACCAAACCTGAGACCCTTCCTATAACATGAGATGTGATATCCAACTCCTTCCCATTCCAAACATGAGACCCTTCCTATAGCAAGAAAGTAATATCCAACTCCTACCCATTCCAATCCTGAGACCCTTCCTATAGCAAGAGATGTGATATCCAAATCCTTCCCATTCCAATCCTGAGACCCTTCCTATAACATGAGATGTGATATCCAACTCCTTCCCATTCCAATCCTGAGACACTTCCTATAGCATGAGATGTGATATCTCAATGCTTCTAATACCAAACCTGAGACTCTTCCTATAACATGAGATGGGATATCCAACTCCTTCCCATTCCAATCCTGAGACCCTTTTGATAGCAGAGATGTGATATCTCAATGTTTATACCAAACCTGAGACCCTTCCTACGGCATGAGATGTCATATTCAACTCCTTCCCATTCCAATCCTGAGACGCTTCCTATAGCATGAGATTTGATATCCAACTCCTTCCCATTCCAATCCTGAGACCCTTCCTATAGCATGAGATGTGATGTCTCAATGCTTCTAATACCAAACCTGAGATCCTTCCTATAACATGAGATGTGATATCCAACTCCTTCCATTCCAATCCTGAGACCCTTCCTATAGCATGAGATGTGATATCTCAATGCTTATACCAAACCTGAGACCCTTCCTATAGCATGAGATGTGATATCCAACTCCTTCCCATTCCAATCCTGAGACCCTTCCTATAGCATGAGATGTGATATCTCAATGCTTCTAATACCAAACCTGAGATCCTTCCTCTAACATGAAATGTTATATCCAACTCCTTCCCTTTCCAAAACTAAGAGCCTATCTATAGCATGAGATGTGATATCCAAGTCCTTCACATTCCAACCCTTAGACCCTTCCTACAGCATGCAATATGATATCTCAATGATTCTAATAACAAACCTGAGACCCGTCCTATAACATGAGATGGGATATCCAACTCCTTCCCATTCCAATCCTGAGACACTTCCGATAGCAGAGATGTGATATCTCAATGTTTATACCAAACCTGAGACCCTTCCTATAACATGAGATGTGATATCCAACTCCTTCCTGTTCCAAACCTGAGACCCTTCCTTTAGCATGAGATGTGATATCCAGCTCCTTCCCATTCCAATCCTGAGACACTTCCGATAGCATGAGATGTGATATCTCAATGCTTCTAATATCAAAACTGAGACCCTCCCTATAGCATGATATGTGATATCTAAGTCCTTCCCATTCCAATCCTGAGACCCTTCCTATAGCATGAGATGTGATATCTCAATGCTTCTACCAAACCTGAGACCCTTCCTTTAGCATGAGATGTGATATCCAACTCCTTCCCATTCCAATCCTGAGACCCTTCCTATAGCATGAGATGTGATATCTCAATACTTCTAATACCAAACCTGAGATCCTTCCGATAACATGAGATGTGATATCTCAATACTTCTAATACCAAACCTGAGATCCATCCTATAACATGAGATGTGATATCCAACTCCTTCCCTTTCCAAACCTGAGAGCCGTTCTATAGCATGAGATGTGACATCCAGGTCCTTCCCATTCCAATCCTTAGACCCTTCCTACAGCATGCAATATGATATCTCAATGATTCTAATAACAAACCTGAGACCCGTCCTATAGCATGAGATATGATATCCAAGTCCTTCCCATTCCAATCCTGAGACCCTTCCTATAACATGAAATGTGATATCCAACTCCTTCCCATTCCAACCTGAGACCTTTCCTATAGCATGAAATGGGATATCCAACTTCTTCCAAATCCAATACTGATACCCTTCCTATAGCATGAGATGTGATATCTCACTGCTTATACCAAACCTGAGACCCTTCCCATAGCATGAGATGTGATATCCAACTCCTTCCCATTCCAATCCTCAGACCCTTCCTATAGCATGAGATGTGATATCTCAATGCTTCTAATATCAAACTTGAGACCCTACCTATAGCATGAGATGTGATATCCAAGTCCTTCCCATTACAATCCTGAGACACTTCCTATAGCATGAGATGTGATATCCAACTCCTTCCCATTCCAATCCTGAGACCCTTCCTATAGCATGAGATATGATATCTCAATACTTCTAATACCAAACGTGAGACCCGTCCTATAACATGAGATGTGATATCCAAATCCTTCCCCTTCCAAACCTTAGACCCTTCCTTTATCATGAGATGTGATATCCAACTCCTTCCCATTCCAATCCTGAGACCCTTCCGATATCATGAGATTTGTTATCTCAATGCTTCTAATATCAAACTTGAGACCCTCCCTATAGCATGAGATGTGACATCCAAGTCCTTCCCATTCCAATCCTGAGACCCTTCCTATAACATGAGATGTGATATCCAACTCCTTCCCATTCCAACCTGAGACACTTCCTATAGCATGAGAAGGGATATCTAACTCCTTCCCAATCCAATCCTGAGACCCTTCCGATAGCAGAGATGTGATATCTCAATGCTTATACCAAACCTGAGACCCTTCCTATGGCATGAGATGTGATATCCAACTCCTTGCCATTCAAATCCTGAGACCCTTCCTATAGCATGAGATGTGATATCTCTATGCTTCTAATACCAAACCTGAGATCCTTCCGATAGCATGAGATGTGATATCCCAATGCTTCTACCAAACCTGAGACCCATACTATGGCATGAGATGTGATATCAAACTACTTCCCATTCCAATCCTGAGACCCTTCCTATAGCTTGAGGTGTGATATCCAACTCCTTCCCATTCCAATTCTGAGACCCTTCTTATACCATGAGACTTGATATCTCAATGCTTCTAATACCAAACCTGAGACCCGTCCTATAACATGAGATGTGATATCCAAATCCTTCCCCTTCCAAACCTTAGACCCTTCCTTTATCATGAGATGTGATATCCAACTCCTTCCCATTCCAATCCTGAGACCCTTCCGATATCATGAGATTTGTTATCTCAATGCTTCTAATATCAAACTTGAGACCCTCCCTATAGCATGAGATGTGACATCCAAGTCCTTCCCATTCCAATCCTGAGACCCTTCCTATAACATGAGATGTGATATCCAACTCCTTCCCATTCCAACCTGAGACACTTCCTATAGCATGAGAAGGGATATCTAACTCCTTCCCAATCCAATCCTGAGACCCTTCCGATAGCAGAGATGTGATATCTCAATGCTTATACCAAACCTGAGACCCTTCCTATGGCATGAGATGTGATATCCAACTCCTTGCCATTCAAATCCTGAGACCCTTCCTATAGCATGAGATGTGATATCTCTATGCTTCTAATACCAAACCTGAGACCCTTCCTATAACATGAGATGGGATATCCAACTCCTTCCCATTCCAATCCTGAGACCCTTCCGATAGCAGAGATGTGATATCTCAATGTTTATACTAAACCTGAGAACCTTCCTATGGCCTGAGATGTCATATACAACTCCTTCCCATTCCAATCCTGAGACCCTTCCTTTAGCATGAGATGTGATATCTCAATGCTTATACCAAATCTGAGACCCTTCCTATAGCATGAGATGTGATATCCAATTCCTTCCCATTCCAATCCTGAGACCCTTCCTATAGCATGAGATGTGATATCTCAATGCTTATACCAAACCTGAGAGCCTACCTATAGCATGAGATGTGATATCCAAGTCCATCCCATTCCAATCCTTAGACCCTTCCTACAGCATGCGATGTGATATCTCAATGATTCTAATACCAAACCAGAGACTCTTCCTATAACATGAGATGGGATATCCAACTCCTTCCCATTCCAATCCTGAGCGCTTCCGATAGCAGAGATGTGATATCTCAATGCTTATACCAAACCTGAGACCCTTCCTATAACATGAGATGTGATATCCAACTCCTTCCCGTTCCAAACCTGAGACACTAACTATAGCATATGTGATATCCAACTCCTTCCCATTCCAAACATGAGACCCTTCCTATAGCAAGAAAGTAATATCCAACTCCTACCCATTCCAATCCTGAGACCCTTCCTATAGCAAGAGATGTGGTATCCAAATCCTTCCCATTCCAATCCTGAGACCCTTCCTATAACATGAGATGTGATATCCAACTCCTTCCCATTCCAACCTGAGACACTTCCTATAGCATGAGAAGGGATATCCAACTCCTTCCCAATCCAATCCTGAGACCCTTCCGATAGCAGAGATGTGATATCTCAATGCTTATACCAATCCTGAGACCCTTCCTATGGCATGAGATGTGATATCCAACTCCTTCCCAATCCAATCCTGAGACCCTTCCGATAGCAGAGACGTGATATCTCAATGCTTCTACCAAACCTGAGACCCTTCCTTTAGCATGAGATGTGATATCCAAATCCTTCACATTCCAATCCTGAGACCCTTCCTATAGCATGAGATGTGATATCTCAATGCTTCTAATACCAAACCTGAGATCCTTCCTATAACATGAGATGTGATATCCAATTCCTTCCCATTCCAAACCTGAGACCCTTCCTATTGGATGAGATGTGATATCCAACTCCTTCCCATTCCAACCCTGAGACCCTTCCTATAGCATGAGATGTGATGTCTCAATGCTTCTAATACCAAACCTGAGATCCTTCCTATAACATGAGATGTGATATCCAACTCCTTCCATTCCAATCCTGAGACCCGTCCTATAGCATGAGATGTGATATCTCAATGCTTATACCAAACCTGAGACCCTTCCTATAGCATGAGATGTGATATCCAACTGCTTCCCATTCCAATCCTGAGACCCTTCCTATAGCATGAGATGTGATATCTCAATGTTTCTAATACCAAACCTGAGATCCTTCCTCTAACATGAAATGTGATATCCAACTCCTTCCCTTTCCAAACCTAAGAGCCTATCTATAGCATGAGATGTGATATCCAAGTCCTTCCCATCCCAACCCTTAGACCCTTCCTACAGCATGCAATATGATATCTCAATGATTCTAATAACAAACCTGAGACGTGTCCTATAACATGAGATGGGATATCCAACTCCTTCCCATTCCAATCCTGAGACACTTCCGATAGCAGAGATGTGATATCTCAATGCTTATACCAAACCTGAGACCCTTCCTATAACATGAGATATGATATCTCAATACTTCTAATACCAAACGTGAGATCCTTCCGATAACATGAGATGTGATATCCAAATCCTTCCCCTTCCAAACCTGAGACGCTCCCTTTAGCATGAGATGTGATATCCAACTCCTTCCCATTCCAATCCTGAGACCCTTCTGATAGCATGAGATGTGATATCTCAATGCTTCTAATACCAAACCTGAGATCCTTCCGATAGCATGAGATGTGATATCCCAATGCTTCTACCAAACCTGAGACCCATACTATGGCATGAGATGTGATATCAAACTACTTCCCATTCCAATCCTGAGACCCTTCCTATAGCTTGAGGTGTGATATCCAACTCCTTCCCATTCCAATTCTGAGACCCTTCTTATACCATGAGACTTGATATCTCAATGCTTCTAATACCAAACCTGAGACCCGTCCTATAACATGAGATGTGATATCCAAATCCTTCCCCTTCCAAACCTTAGACCCTTCCTTTATCATGAGATGTGATATCCAACTCCTTCCCATTCCAATCCTGAGACCCTTCCGATATCATGAGATTTGTTATCTCAATGCTTCTAATATCAAACTTGAGACCCTCCCTATAGCATGAGATGTGACATCCAAGTCCTTCCCATTCCAATCCTGAGACCCTTCCTATAACATGAGATGTGATATCCAACTCCTTCCCATTCCAACCTGAGACACTTCCTATAGCATGAGAAGGGATATCTAACTCCTTCCCAATCCAATCCTGAGACCCTTCCGATAGCAGAGATGTGATATCTCAATGCTTATACCAAACCTGAGACCCTTCCTATGGCATGAGATGTGATATCCAACTCCTTGCCATTCAAATCCTGAGACCCTTCCTATAGCATGAGATGTGATATCTCTATGCTTCTAATACCAAACCTGAGACCCTTCCTATAACATGAGATGGGATATCCAACTCCTTCCCATTCCAATCCTGAGACCCTTCCGATAGCAGAGATGTGATATCTCAATGTTTATACTAAACCTGAGAACCTTCCTATGGCCTGAGATGTCATATACAACTCCTTCCCATTCCAATCCTGAGACCCTTCCTTTAGCATGAGATGTGATATCTCAATGCTTATACCAAATTTGAGACCCTTCCTATAGCATGAGATGTGATATCCAATTCCTTCCCATTCCAATCCTGAGACCCTTCCTATAGCATGAGATGTGATATCTCAATGCTTATACCAAACCTGAGAGCCTACCTATAGCATGAGATGTGATATCCAAGTCCATCCCATTCCAATCCTTAGACCCTTCCTACAGCATGCGATGTGATATCTCAATGATTCTAATACCAAACCAGAGACTCTTCCTATAACATGAGATGGGATATCCAACTCCTTCCCATTCCAATCCTGAGCGCTTCCGATAGCAGAGATGTGATATCTCAATGCTTATACCAAACCTGAGACCCTTCCTATAACATGAGATGTGATATCCAACTCCTTCCCGTTCCAAGCCTGAGACACTAACTATAGCATATGTGATATCCAACTCCTTCCCATTCCAAACATGAGACCCTTCCTATAGCAAGAAAGTAATATCCAACTCCTACCCATTCCAATCCTGAGACCCTTCCTATAGCAATAGATGTGGTATCCAAATCCTTCCCATTCCAATCCTGAGACCCTTCCTATAACATGAGATGTGATATCCAACTCCTTCCCATTCCAACCTGAGACACTTCCTATAGCATGAGAAGGGATATCCAACTCCTTCCCAATCCAATCCTGAGACCCTTCCGATAGCAGAGATGTGATATCTCAATGCTTATACCAATCCTGAGACCCTTCCTATGGCATGAGATGTGATATCCAACTCCTTCCCAATCCAATCCTGAGACCCTTCCGATAGCAGAGACGTGATATCTCAATGCTTCTACCAAACCTGAGACCCTTCCTTTAGCATGAGATGTGATATCCAAATCCTTCACATTCCAATCCTGAGACCCTTCCTATAGCATGAGATGTGATATCTCAATGCTTCTAATACCAAACCTGAGATCCTTCCTATAACATGAGATGTGATATCCAATTCCTTCCCATTCCAAACCTGAGACCCTTCCTATTGGATGAGATGTGATATCCAACTCCTTCCCATTCCAACCCTGAGACCCTTCCTATAGCATGAGATGTGATGTCTCAATGCTTCTAATACCAAACCTGAGATCCTTCCTATAACATGAGATGTGATATCCAACTCCTTCCATTCCAATCCTGAGACCCGTCCTATAGCATGAGATGTGATATCTCAATGCTTATACCAAACCTGAGACCCTTCCTATAGCATGAGATGTGATATCCAACTGCTTCCCATTCCAATCCTGAGACCCTTCCTATAGCATGAGATGTGATATCTCAATGTTTCTAATACCAAACCTGAGATCCTTCCTCTAACATGAAATGTGATATCCAACTCCTTCCCTTTCCAAACCTAAGAGCCTATCTATAGCATGAGATGTGATATCCAAGTCCTTCCCATCCCAACCCTTAGACCCTTCCTACAGCATGCAATATGATATCTCAATGATTCTAATAACAAACCTGAGACGTGTCCTATAACATGAGATGGGATATCCAACTCCTTCCCATTCCAATCCTGAGACACTTCCGATAGCAGAGATGTGATATCTCAATGCTTATACCAAACCTGAGACCCTTCCTATAACATGAGATGTGATATCCAAATCCTTCCCGTTCCAAACCTGAGACCCTTCCTTTAGCATGAGATGTGATATCCAGAACCTTCCCATTCCAATCCTGAGACACTTCCTATAGCATGAGATGTGATATCTCAATGCTTCTAATATCAAAACTGAGACCCTCCCTATAGCATGATATGTGATATCTAAGTCCTTCCCATTCCAATCCTGAGACCCTCCCTATAGCATGAGATGTGATATCCAACTCCTTCCCATTCCAATCCTGAGACCCTTCCTATAGCATGAGATATGATATCTCAATACTTCTAATACCAAACGTGAGATCCTTCCGATAACATGAGATGTGATATCCAAATCCTTCCCCTTCCAATCCTGAGACCCTCCCTTTAGCATGAGATGTGATATCCAACTCCTTCCTATTCCAATCCTGAGACTCTTCTGATAGCATGAGATGTGATATCTCAATGCTTCTAATACCAAACCTGAGATCCTTCCGATAGCATGAGATGTGATATCTCAATGCTTCTAATACCAAACCTGAGATCCTTCCTATAACATGAGATGTGATATCCAAATCCTTCCCCTTCCAAACCTGAGACCCTCCCTTTAGCATGAGATGTGATATTCAACTCCTTCCCATTCCATTCCCGAGACCCTTCTGATAGCATGAGATGTGATATCTCAATGCCTCTAATACCAAACCTGAGATCCTACCTCTAACATGAAATGTGATATCCAACTCTTTCCCCTTCCAAACCTGAGAGCCTTCCTATAGCATGAGATGTGATATCCAAGTCCTTCCCATTCCAATCCTGAGACCCTTCCTATAGCTTGAGATGTGATATCCAACTCCTTCCCATTCCAATTCTGAGACCCTTCCTATACTATGAGACTTGATATCTCAATGCTTCTAATACAAACGTGAGACCCGTAATATAACATGAGATGTGATATCCAAATCCTTCCCCTTCCAAACCTTAGACCCTTCCTTTATCATGAGATGTGATATCCAACTCCTTCCCATTCCAATCCTGAGACCCTTCGGATATCATGAGATGTGATATCTCAAAGCTTCTAATATCAAACTTGAGACCCTCCCTATAGCATGAGATGTGATATCCAAGTCCTTCCCATTCCAATCCTGAGACCCTTCCTATAGCATGAGATGTGATATCTCAATGCTTCTAATACCAAACCTGAGAACCTTCCTATAACATGAGATGGGAATATCCAACTCCTTCCCATTCCAATCCTGAGACCCTTCCGATAGCAGAGATGTGATATCTCAATGCTTATACCAAACCTGAGATCCTTCCTATAACATGAGATGTGATATCCAACTCCTTCCCATTCCAATCCTGAGACACTTCCTATAGCATGAGATGTGATATCTCACTGCTTATACCAAACCTGAGACCCTTCCCATAGCATGAGATGTGATATCCAACTCCTTCCCATTCCAATCCTCAGACCCTTCCTATAGCATGAGATGTGATATCTCAATGCTTCTAATATCAAACTTGAGACCCTACCTATAGCATGAGATGTGATATCCAAGTCCTTCCCATTACAATCCTGAGACACTTCCTATAGCATGAGATGTGATATCCAACTCCTTCCCATTCCAATCCTGAGACCCTTCCTATAGCATGAGATATGATATCTCAATACTTCTAATACCAAACGTGAGATCCTTCCGATAACATGAGATGTGATATCCAAATCCTTCCCCTTCCAAACCTGAGACGCTCCCTTTAGCATGAGATGTGATATCCAACTCCTTCCCATTCCAATCCTGAGACCCTTCTGATAGCATGAGATGTGATATCTCAATGCTTCTAATACCAAACCTGAGATCCTTCCGATAGCATGAGATGTGATATCTCAATGCTTCTAATACCAAACCTGAGATCCTTCCTATAACATGAGATGTGATATCCAAATCCTTCCCCTTCCAAACCTGAGACCCTCCCTTTAGCATGAGATGTGATATCCAACTCCTTCCCATTCCATTCCCGAGACCCTTCTGATAGCATGAGATGTGATATCTCAATGCCTCTAATACCAAACCTGAGATCCTACCTCTAACATGAAATGTGATATCCAACTCTTTCCCCTTCCAAACCTGAGAGCCTTCCTATAGCATGAGATGTGATATCCAAGTCCTTCCCATTCCAAGCCTGAGACCCTTCCTATAGCTTGAGATGTGATATCCAACTCCTTCCCATTCCAATTCTGAGACCCTTCCTATACTCTGAGACTTGATATCTCAATGCTTCTAATACCAAACCTGAGACCCGTAATATAACATGAGATGTGATATCCAAATCCTTCCCCTTCCAAACCTTAGACCCTTCCTTTATCATGAGATGTGATATCCAACTCCTTCCCATTCCAATCCTGAGACCCTTCCGATATCATGAGATGTGATATCTCAAAGCTTCTAATATCAAACTTGAGACCCTCCCTATAGCATGAGATGTGATATCCAAGTCCTTCCCATTCCAATCCTGAGACCCTTCCTATAGCATGAGATGTGATATCTCAATGCTTCTAATACCAAACCTGAGACCCTTCCTATTACATGAGATGGGAATATCCAACTCCTTCCCATTCCAATCCTGAGACCCTTCCGATAGCAGAGATGTGATATCTCAATGCTTATACCAAACCTGAGACCCTTCGTATGGCATGAGATGTAATATCCAACTCCTTGCCATTCAAATCCTGAGACCCTTCCTATAGCATGAGAAGGGATATCCAACTCCTTCCCAATCCAATCCTGAGACCCTTCCGATAGCAGAGACGTGATATCTCAATGCTTCTACCAAACCTGAGACCCTTCCTTTAGCATGAGATGTGATATCCAAATCCTTCACATTCCAATCCTGAGACCCTTCCTATAGCATGAGATGTGATATCTCAATGCTTCTAATACCAAACCTGAGATCCTTCCTATAACATGAGATGTGATATCCAATTCCTTCCCATTCCAAACCTGAGACCCTTCCTATTGGATGAGTTGTGATATCCAACTCCTTCCCATTCCAACCCTGAGACCCTTCCTATAGCATGAGATGTGATGTCTCAATGATTCTAATACCAAACCTGAGATCCTTCCTATAACATAAGATGTGATATCCAACTCCTTCCCATTCCAATCCTCAGACCCTTCCTATAGCATGAGATGTGATATCTCAATGCTTCTAATATCAAACTTGAGACCCTACCTATAGCATGAGATGTGATATCCAAGTCCTTCCCATTACAATCCTGAGACACTTCCTATAGCATGAGATGTGATATCCAACTCCTTCCCATTCCAATCCTGAGACCCTTCCTATAGCATGAGATATGATATCTCAATACTTCTAATACCAAACGTGAGATCCTTCCGATAACATGAGATGTGATATCCAATTCCTTCCCATTCCCAACCTGAGACCCTTCCTATTGGATGAGTTGTGATATCCAACTCCTTCCCATTCCAACCCTGAGACCCTTCCTATAGCATGAGATGTGATGTCTCAATGATTCTAATACCAAACCTGAGATCCTTCCTATAACATAAGATGTGATATCCAACTCCTTCCCATTCCAATCCTCAGACCCTTCCTATAGCATGAGATGTGATATCTCAATGCTTCTAATATCAAACTTGAGACCCTACCTATAGCATGAGATGTGATATCCAAGTCCTTCCCATTACAATCCTGAGACCCTCCCTTTAGCATGAGATGTGATATCCAACTCCTTCCCATTCCATTCACGAGACCCTTCTGATAGCATGAGATGTGATATCTCAATGCCTCTAATACCAAACCTGAGATCCTACCTCTAACATGAAATGTGATATCCAACTCTTTCCCCTTCCAAACCTGAGAGCCTTCCTATAGCATGAGATGTGATATCCAAGTCCTTCCCATTCCAATCCTGAGACCCTTCCTATAGCTTGAGATGTGATATCCAACTCCTTCCCATTCCAATTCTGAGACCCTTCCTATACTCTGAGACTTGATATCTCAATGCTTCTAATACCAAACCTGAGACCCGTAATATAACATGAGATGTGATATCCAAATCCTTCCCCTTCCAAACCTTAGACCCTTCCTTTATCATGAGATGTGATATCCAACTCCTTCCCATTCCAATCCTGAGACCCTTCCGATATCATGAGATGTGATATCTCAAAGCTTCTAATATCAAACTTGAGACCCTCCCTATAGCATGAGATGTGATATCCAAGTCCTTCCCATTCCAATCCTGAGACCCTTCCTATAGCATGAGATGTGATATCTCAATGCTTCTAATACCAAACCTGAGACCCTTCCTATTACATGAGATGGGAATATCCAACTCCTTCCCATTCCAATCCTGAGACCCTTCCGATAGCAGAGATGTGATATCTCAATGCTTATACCAAACCTGAGACCCTTCGTATGGCATGAGATGTAATATCCAACTCCTTGCCATTCAAATCCTGAGACCCTTCCTATAGCATGAGAAGGGATATCCAACTCCTTCCCAATCCAATCCTGAGACCCTTCCGATAGCAGAGACGTGATATCTCAATGCTTCTACCAAACCTGAGACCCTTCCTTTAGCATGAGATGTGATATCCAAATCCTTCACATTCCAATCCTGAGACCCTTCCTATAGCATGAGATGTGATATCTCAATGCTTCTAATACCAAACCTGAGATCCTTCCTATAACATGAGATGTGATATCCAATTCCTTCCCATTCCAAACCTGAGACCCTTCCTATTGGATGAGTTGTGATATCCAACTCCTTCCCATTCCAACCCTGAGACCCTTCCTATAGCATGAGATGTGATGTCTCAATGATTCTAATACCAAACCTGAGATCCTTCCTATAACATAAGATGTGATATCCAACTCCTTCCATTCCAATCCTGAGACCCGTCCTATAGCATGAGATGTGATATCTCAATGCTTATACCAAACCTGAGACCCTTCCTATAGCATGAGATGTGATATCCAACTACTTCCCATTCCAATCCTGAGACCCTTCCTATAGCATGAGATGTGATATCTCAATGCTTCTAATACCAAACCTGAGATCCTTCCTCTAACATGAAATGTGATATCCAACTCCTTCCCTTTCCAAACCAAAGAGCCTATCTATAGCATGAGATGTGATATCCAGGTCCTTCCTATTCCAATCCTTAGACCCTTCCTACAGCATGCAATATGATATCTCAATGATTCTAATAACAAACCTGAGACCCGTTCTATAGCATGAGATATGATATCCAAGTCCTTCCCATTCCAATCCTGAGACCCTTCCTATAACATGAAATGTGATATCCAACTCCTTCCCATTCCAACCTGAGACCCTTCCTATAGCATGAGATGGGATATCCAACTTCTTCAAAATCCAATACTGATACCCTTCCGATAGCATGAGATGTGATATCCCAATGCTTCTACCAAACCTGAGACCCATACTATGGCATGAGATGTGATATCAAACTCCTTCCCATTCCAATCCTGAGACCCTTCCTATAGCTTGAGGTGTGATATCCAACTCCTTCCCATTCCAATTCTGAGACCCTTCTTATACCATGAGAATTGATATCTCAATGCTTCTAATACCAAACCTGAGACCCGTCCTATAACATGAGATGTGATATCCAAATCCTTCCCCTTCCAAACCTTAGACCCTTCCTTTATCATGAGATGTGATATCCAACTCCTTCCCATTCCAATCCTGAGACCCTTCCGATATCATGAGATTTGTTATCTCAATGCTTCTAATATCAAACTTGAGACCCTCCCTATAGCATGAGATGTGACATCCAAGTCCTTCCCATTGCAATCCTGAGACCCTTCCTATAGCATGAGATGTGATATCTCTATGCTTCTAATACCAAACCTGAGACCCTTCCTATAACATGAGATGGGAGATCCAACTCCTTCCCATTCCAATCCTGAGACCTTTCCGATAGCAGAGATGTGATATCTCAATGCTTATACCAAACCTGAGACCCTTCCTATGGCCTGAGATGTCATATACAACTCCTTCCCATTCCAATCCTGAGACCCTTCCTTTAGCATGAGATGTGATATCTCAATGCTTATACCAAATCTGAGACCCTTCCTATAGCATGAGATGTGATATCCAATTCCTTCCCATTCCAATCATGAGACCCTTCCTATAGCATGAGATGTGATATCTCAATGCTTATACCAAACCTGAGAGCCTACCTTTAGCATGAGATGTGATATCCAAGTCCATCCCATTCCAATCCTTAGACCCTTCCTACAGCAAGCGATGTGATATCTCAATGATTCTAATACCAAACCAGAGACTCTTCCTATAACATGAGATGGGATATCCAACTCCTTCCCATTCCAATCCTGAGCCGCTTCAGATAGCAGAGATGTGATATCTCAATGCTTATACCAAACCTGAGACCCTTCCTATAACATGAGATGTGATATCCAACTCCTTCCCGTTCCAAACCTGAGACACTAACTATAGCATATGTGATATCCAACTCCTTCCCATTCCAAACATGAGACCCTTCCTATAGCAAGAAAGTAATATCCAACTCCTACCCATTCCAATCCTGAGACCCTTCCTATAGCAAGAGATGTGATATCCAAATCCTTCCCATTCCAATCCTGAGACCCTTTCTATAACATGAGATGTGATATCCAACTCCTTCCCATTCCAACCTGAGACACTTCCTATAGCATGAGAAGGGATATCCAACTCCTTCCCAATCCAATCCTGAGACCCTTCCGATAGCAGAGATGTGATATCTCAATGCTTATACCAAACCTGAGACCCTTCCTATGGCATGAGATGTGATATCCAACTCCTTGCCATTCAAATCCTGAGACCCTTCCTATAGCATGAGAAGGGATATCCAACTCCTTCCCAATCCAATCCTGAGACCCTTCCGATAGCAGCGACGTGATATCTCAATGCTTCTACCAAACCTGAGACCCTTCCTTTAGCATGAGATGTGATATCCAAATCCTTCACATTCCAATCCTGAGACCCTTCCTTTAGCATGAGATGTGATATCCAACTCCTTCCCATTCCAACCTGAGACACTTCCTATAGCATGAGAAGGGATATCCAACTCCTTCCCAATCCAATCCTGAGACCCTTCCGATAGCAGAGATGTGATATCTCAATGCTTATACCAAACCTGAGACCCTTCCTATGGCATGAGATGTGATATCCAACTCCTTGCCATTCAAATCCTGAGACCCTTCCTATAGCATGAAAAGGAATATCCAACTCCTTCCCAATCCAATCCTGAGACCCTTCCGATAGCAGAGACGTGAAATCTCAATGCTTCTACCAAACCTGAGACCCTTCCTTTAGCATGAGATGTGATATCCAAATCCTTCACATTCCAATCCTGAGACCCTTCCTATAGCATGAGATTTGATATCTCAATGCTTCTAATACCAAACGTGAGATCCTTCCTATAACATGAGATGTGATATCCAAATCCTTCCCCTTCCAAACCTGAGACCCTCCCTTTAGCATGAAATGTGATATCCAACTCCTTCCTATTCCAATCCTGAGACTCTTCTGATAGCATGAGATGTGATATCTCAATGCTTCTAATACCAAACCTGAGATCCTTCCGATAGCATGAGATGTGATATCTCAATGCTTCTAATACCAAACCTGAGATCCTTCCTATAACATGAGATGTGATATCCAAATCCTTCCCCTTTGAAAACCTGAGACCCTCCCTTTAGCATTAGATGTGATATCTAACTCCTTCCCATTCCATTCCTGAGACCCTTCTGATAGCATGAGATGTGATATCTCAATGCCTCTAATACCAAACCTGAGATCCTACCTCTAACATGAAATGAGATATCCAACTCTTTCCCCTTCCAAACCTGAGAGCCTTCCTATAACATGAGATGTGATATCCAAGTCCATCCCATTCCAATCCTTAGACCCTTCCTACAGCATGCGATGTGATATCTCAATGATTCTAATACCAAACCAGAGACTCTTCCTATAACATGAGATGGGATATCCAACTCCTTCCCATTCCAATTCTGAGACCCTTCCTATACTATGAGACTTGATATCTCAATGCTTCTAATACCAAACCTGAGACCCGTAATATAACATGAGATGTGATATCCAAATCCTTCCCATTCCAATCCTGAGACCCTTCCGATATCATGAGATGTGATATCTCAAAGCTTCTAATATCAAACTTGAGACCCTCCCTATAGCATGAGATGTGATATCCAAGTCCTTCCCATTCCAATCCTGAGACCCTTCCTATAGCGTGAGATGTGATATCTCAATGCTTCTAATACCAAACCTGAGACCCTTCCTATAACATGAGATGGGAATATCCAACTCCTTCCCATTCCAATCTTGAGACCCTTCCGATAGCAGAGATGTGATATCTCAATGCTTATACCAAACCTGAGATCCTTCCTATAACATGAGATGTGATATCCAACTCCTTCCCATTCCAATCCTGAGACACTTCCTATAGCATGAGATGTGATATCTCACTGCTTATACCAAACCTGAGACCCTTCCCATAGCAGGAGATGTGATATCCAACTCCTTCCCATTCCAATCCTCAGACCCTTCCTATAGCATGAGATGTGATATCTCAATGCTTCTAATGTCAAACTTGAGACCCTACCTATAGCATGAGATGTGATATCCAAGTCCTTCCCATTCCAATCCTGAGACACTTCCTATAGCATGAGATGTGATATCTCAATGCTTCTAATACCAAACCTGAGACTCTTCCTATAACATGAGATGGGATATCCAACTCCTTCCCATTCCAATCCTGAGACCCTTTTGATAGCAGAGATGTGATATCTCAATGTTTATACCAAACCTGAGACCCTTCCTACGGCATGAGATGTCATATTCAACTCCTTCCCATTCCAATCCTGAGACCCTTCCTATAGCATGAGATTTGATATCCAACTCCTTCCCATTCCAATCCTGAGACCCTTCCTATAGCATGAGATGTGATGTCTCAATGCTTCTAATACCAAACCTGAGATCCTTCCTATGACATGAGATGTGATATCCAACTCCTTCCATTCCAATCCTGAGACCATCCTATAGCATGAGATGTGATATCTCAATGCTTATACCAAACCTGAGACCCTTCCTATAGCATGAGATGTGATATCCAACTCCTTCCCATTCCAATCATGAGACCCTTCCAATAGCATGAGATGTGATATCTCAATGCTTCTAATACCAAACCTGAGATCCTTCCTCTAACATGAAATGTGAGATCCAACTCCTTCCCTTTCCAAACCTAAGAGCCTATCTATAGCATGAGATGTGATATCCAAGTCCTTCACATTCCAACCCTTAGACCCTTCCTACAGCATGCAATATGATATCTCAATGATTCTAATAACAAACCTGAGACCCGTCCTATAACATGAGATGGGATATCCAACTCCTTCCCATTCCAATCCTGAGACACTTCCGATAGCAGAGATGTGATATCTCAATGTTTATACCAAACCTGAGACCCTTCCTATAACATGAGATGTGATATCCAACTCCTTCCCGTTCCAAACCTGAGACCCTTCCTTTAGCATGAGATGTGATATCCAGCTCCTTCCCATTCCAATCCTGAGACACTTCCGATAGCATGAGATGTGATATCTCAATGCTTCTAATATCAAAACTGAGACCCTCCCTATAGCATGATATGTGATATCTAAGTCCTTCCCATTCCAATCCTGAGACCCTTCCTATAGCATGAGATGTGATATCTCAATGCTTCTACCAAACCTGAGACCCTTCCTTTAGCATGAGATATGATATCCAACTCCTTCCCATTCCAATCCTGAGACCCTTCCTATAGCATGAGATGTGATATCTCAATACTTCTAATACCAAACCTGAGATCCATCCTATAACATGAGATGTGATATCCAACTCCTTCCCTTTCCAAACCTGAGAGCCGTTCTATAGCATGAGATGTGATATCCAGGTCCTTCCCATTCCAATCCTTAGACCCTTCCTACAGCATGCAATATGATATCTCAATGATTCTAATAACAAACCTGAGACCCGTCCTATAGCATGAGATATGATATCCAAGTCCTTCCCATTCCAATCCTGAGACCCTTCCTATAACATGAAATGTGATATCCAACTCCTTCCCATTCCAACCTGAGACCCTTCCTATAGCATGAGATGGGATATCCAACTTCTTCCAAATCCAATACTGATATCCTTCCGATAGCATGAGATGTGATATCCCAATGCTTCTACCAAACCTGAGACCCATACTATGGCATGAGATGTGATATCAAACTCCTTCCCATTCCAATCCTGAGACCCTTCCTATAGCTTGAGGTGTGATATCCAACTCCTTCCCATTCCAATTCTGAGACCCTTCTTCTACCATGAGACTTGATATCTCAATGCTTCTAATATTAAACCTGAGACCCGTCCTATAACATGAGATGTGATATCCAAATCCTTCCCCTTCCAAACCTTAGACCCTTCCTTTATCATGAGATGTGATATCCAACTCCTTCCCATTCCAATCCTGAGACCCTTCCGATATCATGAGATTTGTTATCTCAATGCTTCTAATATCAAACTTGAGACCCTCCCTATAGCATGAGATGTGACATCCAAGTCCTTCCCATTCCAATCCTGAGACCCTTCCTATAGCATGAGATGTGATATCTCTATGCTTCTAATACCAAACCTGAGACCCTTCCTATAACATGAGATGGGATATCCAACTCCTTCCCATTCCAATCCTGAGACCTTTCCGATAGCAGAGATGTGATATCTCAATGCTTATACCAAACCTGAGAACCTTCCTATGGCCTGAGATGTCATATACAACTCCTTCCCATTCCAATCCTGAGACCCTTCCTTTAGCATGAGATGTGATATCTCAATGCTTATACCAAATCTGAGACCCTTCCTATAGCATGAGATGTGATATCCAATTCCTTCCCATTCCAATCCTGAGACCCTTCCTATAGCATGAGATGTGATATCTCAATGCTTATACCAAATCTGAGACCCTTCCTATAGCATGAGATGTGATATCCAAGTCCATCCCATTCCCATCCTTAGACCCTTCCTACAGCATGCGATGTGATATCTCAATGATTCTAATACCAAACCAGAGACTCTTCCTATAACATGAGATGGGATATCCAACTCCTTCCCATTCCAATCCTGAGCCGCTTCCGATAGCAGAGATGTGATATCTCACTGCTTATACCAAACCTGAGACCCTTCCTATAACATGAGATGTGATATCCAACTCCTTCCCATTCCAAACATGAGACCCTTCCTATAGCAAGAAAGTAATATCCAACTCCTACCCATTCCAATCCTGAGACCCTTCCTATAGCAAGAGATGTGATATCCAAATCCTTCCCATTCCAATCCTGAGACCCTTCCTATAACATGAGATGTGATATCCAACTCCTTCCCATTCCAATCCTGAGACACTTCCTATAGCATGAGATGTGATATCTCAATGCTTCTAATACCAAACCTGAGACTCTTCCTATAACATGAGATGGGATATCCAACTCCTTCCCATTCCAATCCTGAGACCCTTTTGATAGCAGAGATGTGATATCTCAATGTTTATACCAAACCTGAGACCCTTCCTACGGCATGAGATGTCATATTCAACTCCTTCCCATTCCAATCCTGAGACGCTTCCTATAGCATGAGATTTGATATCCAACTCCTTCCCATTCCAATCCTGAGACCCTTCCTAGAGCATGAGATGTGATGTCTCAATGCTTCTAATACCAAACCTGAGATCCTTCCTATAACATGAGATGTGATATCCAACTCCTTCCATTCCAATCCTGAGACCCTTCCTATAGCATGAGATGTGATATCTCAATGCTTATACCAAACCTGAGACCCTTCCTATAGCATGAGATGTGATATCCAACTCCTTCCCATTCCAATCCTGAGACCCTTCCTATAGCATGAGATGTGATATCTCAATACTTCTAATACCAAACCTGAGATCCATCCTATAACATGAGATGTGATATCCAACTCCTTCCCTTTCCAAACCTGAGAGCCGTTCTATAGCATGAGATGTGATATCCAGGTCCTTCCCATTCCAATCCTTAGACCCTTCCTACAGCATGCAATATGATATCTCAATGATTCTAATAACAAACCTGAGACCCGTCCTATAGCATGAGATATGATATCCAAGTCCTTCCCATTCCAATCCTGAGACCCTTCCTATAACATGAAATGTGATATCCAACTCCTTCCCATTCCAACCTGAGACCCTTCCTATAGCATGAGATGGGATATCCAACTTCTTCCAAATCCAATACTGATATCCTTCCGATAGCATGAGATGTGATATCCCAATGCTTCTACCAAACCTGAGACCCATACTATGGCATGAGATGTGATATCAAACTCCTTCCCATTCCAATCCTGAGACCCTTCCTATAGCTTGAGGTGTGATATCCAACTCCTTCCCATTCCAATTCTGAGACCCTTCTTATACCATGAGACTTGATATCTCAATGCTTCTAATATTAAACCTGAGACCCGTCCTATAACATGAGATGTGATATCCAAATCCTTCCCCTTCCAAACCTTAGACCCTTCCTTTATCATGAGATGTGATATCCAACTCCTTCCCATTCCAATCCTGAGACCCTTCCGATATCATGAGATTTGTTATCTCAATGCTTCTAATATCAAACTTGAGACCCTCCCTATAGCATGAGATGTGACATCCAAGTCCTTCCCATTCCAATCCTGAGACCCTTCCTATAGCATGAGATGTGATATCTCTATGCTTCTAATACCAAACCTGAGACCCTTCCTATAACATGAGATGGGATATCCAACTCCTTCCCATTCCAATCCTGAGACCTTTCCGATAGCAGAGATGTGATATCTCAATGCTTATACCAAACCTGAGAACCTTCCTATGGCCTGAGATGTCATATACAACTCCTTCCCATTCCAATCCTGAGACCCTTCCTTTAGCATGAGATGTGATATCTCAATGCTTATACCAAATCTGAGACCCTTCCTATAGCATGAGATGTGATATCCAATTCCTTCCCATTCCAATCCTGAGACCCTTCCTATAGCATGAGATGTGATATCTCAATGCTTATACCAAATCTGAGACCCTTCCTATAGCATGAGATGTGATATCCAAGTCCATCCCATTCCCATCCTTAGACCCTTCCTACAGCATGCGATGTGATATCTCAATGATTCTAATACCAAACCAGAGACTCTTCCTATAACATGAGATGGGATATCCAACTCCTTCCCATTCCAATCCTGAGCCGCTTCCGATAGCAGAGATGTGATATCTCACTGCTTATACCAAACCTGAGACCCTTCCTATAACATGAGATGTGATATCCAACTCCTTCCCATTCCAAACATGAGACCCTTCCTATAGCAAGAAAGTAATATCCAACTCCTACCCATTCCAATCCTGAGACCCTTCCTATAGCAAGAGATGTGATATCCAAATCCTTCCCATTCCAATCCTGAGACCCTTCCTATAACATGAGATGTGATATCCAACTCCTTCCCATTCCAATCCTGAGACACTTCCTATAGCATGAGATGTGATATCTCAATGCTTCTAATACCAAACCTGAGACTCTTCCTATAACATGAGATGGGATATCCAACTCCTTCCCATTCCAATCCTGAGACCCTTTTGATAGCAGAGATGTGATATCTCAATGTTTATACCAAACCTGAGACCCTTCCTACGGCATGAGATGTCATATTCAACTCCTTCCCATTCCAATCCTGAGACGCTTCCTATAGCATGAGATTTGATATCCAACTCCTTCCCATTCCAATCCTGAGACCCTTCCTAGAGCATGAGATGTGATGTCTCAATGCTTCTAATACCAAACCTGAGATCCTTCCTATAACATGAGATGTGATATCCAACTCCTTCCATTCCAATCCTGAGACCCTTCCTATAGCATGAGATGTGATATCTCAATGCTTATACCAAACCTGAGACCCTTCCTATAGCATGAGATGTGATATCCAACTCCTTCCCATTCCAATCCTGAGACCCTTCCTATAGCATGAGATGTGATATCTCAATGCTTCTAATACCAAACCTGAGATCCTTCCTCTAACATGAAATGTTATATCCAACTCCTTCCCTTTCCAAACCTAAGAGCCTATCTATAGCATGAGATGTGATATCCAAGTCCTTCACATTCCAACCCTTAGACCCTTCCTACAGCATGCAATATGATATCTCAATGATTCTAATAACAAACCTGAGACCCGTCCTATAACATGAGATGGGATATCCAACTCCTTCCCATTCCAATCCTGAGACACTTCCGATAGCAGAGATGTGATATCTCAATGTTTATACCAAACCTGAGACCCTTCCTATAACATGAGATGTGATATCCAACTCCTTCCCGTTCCAAACCTGAGACCCTTCCTTTAGCATGAGATGTGATATCCAGCTCCTTCCCATTCCAATCCTGAGACACTTCCGATAGCATGAGATGTGATATCTCAATGCTTCTAATATCAAAACTGAGACCCTCCCTATAGCATGATATGTGATATCTAAGTCCTTCCCATTCCAATCCTGAGACCCTTCCTATAGCATGAGATGTGATATCTCAATGCTTCTACCAAACCTGAGACCCTTCCTTTAGCATGAGATGTGATATCCAACTCCTTCCCATTCCAATCCTGAGACCCTTCCTATAGCATGAGATGTGATATCTCAATACTTCTAATACCAAACCTGAGATCCTTCCGATAACATGAGATGTGATATCTCAATACTTCTAATGCCAAACCTGAGATCCATCCTATAACATGAGATGTGATATCCAACTCCTTCCCTTTCCAAACCTGAGAGCCGTTCTATAGCATGAGATGTGATATCCAGGTCCTTCCCATTCCAATCCTTAGACCCTTCCTACAGCATGCAATATGATATCTCAATGATTCTAATAACAAACCTGAGACCCGTCCTATAGCATGAGATATGATATCCAAGTCCTTCCCATTCCAATCCTGAGACCCTTCCTATAACATGAAATGTGATATCCAACTCCTTCCCATTCCAACCTGAGACCTTTCCTATAGCATGAAATGGGATATCCAACTTCTTCCAAATCCAATACTGATACCCTTCCGATAGCATGAGATGTGATATCCCAATGCTTCTACCAAACCTGAGACCCATACTATGGCATGAGATGTGATATCAAACTCCTTCCCATTCCAATCCTGAGACCCTTCCGATATCATGAGATTTGTTATCTCAATGCTTCTAATATCAAACTTGAGACCCTCCCTATAGCATGAGATGTGACATCCAAGTCCTTCCCATTCCAATCCTGAGACCCTTCCTATAGCATGAGATGTGATATCTCTATGCTTCTAATACCAAACCTGAGACCCTTCCTATAACATGAGATGGGATATCCAACTCCTTCCCATTCCAATCCTGAGACCTTTCCGATAGCAGAGATGTGATATCTCAATGCTTATACCAAACCTGAGAACCTTCCTATGGCCTGAGATGTCATATACAACTCCTTCCCATTCCAATCCTGAGACCCTTCCTTTAGCATGAGATGTGATATCTCAATGCTTATACCAAATCTGAGACACTTCCTATAGCATGAGATGTGATATCCAATTCCTTCCCATTCCAATCCTGAGACCCTTCCTATAGCATGAGATGTGATATCTCAATGCTTATACCAAACCTGAGAGCCTACCTATAACATGAGATGTGATATCCAAGTCTATCCCATTCCAATCCTTAGACCCTTCCGACAGCATGCGATGTGATATCGCAATAATTCTAATACCAAACCAGAGACTCTTCCTATAACATGAGATGGGATATCCAACTCCTTCCCATTCCAATCCTGAGCCGCTTCCGATAGCAGAGATGTGATATCTCAATGCTTATACCAAACCTGAGACCCTTCCTATAACATGAGATGTGATATCCAACTCCTTCCCGTTCCAAACCTGAGACACTAACTATAGCATATGTGATATCCAACTCCTTCCCATTCCAACCTGAGACACTTCCTATAGCATGAGAAGGGATATCCAACTCCTTCCCAATCCAATCCTGAGACCCTTCCGATAGCAGAGATGTGATATCTCAATGCTTATACCAAACCTGAGACCCTTCCTATGGCATGAGATGTGATATCCAACTCCTTGCCATTCAAATCCTGAGACCCTTCCTATAGCATGAGAAGGGATATCCAACTCCTTCCCAATCCAATCCTGAGACCCTTCCGATAGCAGCGACGTGATATCTCAATGCTTCTACCAAACCTGAGACCCTTCCTTTAGCATGAGATGTGATATCCAAATCCTTCACATTCCAATCCTGAGACCCTTCCTATAGCATGAGATGTGATATCTCAATGCTTCTAATACCAAACCTGAGATCCTTCCTATAACATGAGATGTGATATCCAATTCCTTCCCATTCCAAACCTGAGACCCTTCCTATTGGATGAGATGTGATATCCAACTCCTTCCCATTCCAACCCTGAGACCCTTCCTATAGCATGAGATTTGATGTCTCAATGCTTCTAATACCAAACCTGAGATCCTTCCTCTAACATGAAATGTGATATCCAACTCCTTCCCTTTCCAAACCTAAGAGCCTATCTATAGCATGAGATGTGATATCCAAGTCCTTCACATTCCAACACTTAGACCCTTCGTACAGCATGCAATATGATATCTCAATGATTCTAATAACAAACCTGAGACCCGTCCTATAACATGAGATGGGATATCCAACTCCTTCCATTCCAATCCTGAGACCCGTCCTATAGCATGAGATGTGATATCTCAAGGCTTATACCAAACCTGAGACCCTTCCTATAGCATGAGATGTGATATCCAACTGCTTCCCATTCCAATCCTGAGACCCTTCCTATAGCATGAGATGTGATATCTCAATGCTTCTAATACCAAACCTGAGATCCTTCCTCTAACATGAAATGTGATATCCAACTCCTTCCCTTTCCAAACCTAAGAGCCTATCTATAGCATGAGATGTGATATCCAAGTCCTTCACATTCCAACACTTAGACCCTTCCTACAGCATGCAATATGATATCTCAATGATTCTAATAACAAACCTGAGACCCGTCCTATAACATGAGATGGGATATCCAACTCCTTCCCATTCCAATCCTGAGACACTTCCGATAGCAGAGATGTGATATCTCAATGCTTATACCAAACCTGAGACCCTTCCTATACATGAGATGTGATATCCAAATCCTTCCCGTTCCAAACCTGAGACCCTTCCTTTAGCATGAGATGTGATATCCAGCTCCTTCCCATTCCAATCCTGAGACACTTCCGATAGCATGAGATGTGATATCTCAATGCTTCTAATATCAAAACTGAGACCCTCCCTATAGCATGATATGTGATATCTAAGTCCTTCCCATTCCAATCCTGAGACCCTCCCTATAGCATGAGATGTGATATCCAACTCCTTCCCATTCCAATCCTGAGACCCTTCCTATAGCATGAGATATGATATCTCAATACTTCTAATACCAAACGTGAGATCCTTCCGATAACATGAGATGTGATATCCAAATCCTTCCCCTTCCAAACCTGAGACCCTCCCTTTAGCATGAAATGTGATATCCAACTCCTTCCTATTCCAATCCTGAGACTCTTCTGATAGCATGAGATGTGATATCTCAATGCTTCTAATACCAAACCTGAGATCCTTCCGATAGCATGAGATGTGATATCTCAATGCTTCTAATACCAAACCTGAGATCCTTCCTATAACATGAGATGTGATATCCAAATCCTTCCCCTTCCAAACCTGAGACCCTCCCTTTAGCATGAGATGTGATATCTAACTCCTTCCCATTTTATTCCTGAGACCCTTCTGATAGCATGAGATGTGATATCTCAATGCCTCTAATACCAAACCTGAGATCCTACCTCTAACATGAAATGAGATATCCAACTCTTTCCCCTTCCAAACCAGAGAGCCTTCCTATAGCATGAGATGTGATATCCAAGTCCTTCCCATTCCAATACTGAGACCCTTCCTATAGCTTGAGATGTGATATCCAACTCCTTCCCATTCCATTTCTGAGACCCTTCCTATAGCATGAGATGTGATATCTCAATGCTTATACCAAACCTGAGAGCCTACCTATAACATGAGATGTGATATCCAAGTCCATCCCATTCCAATCCTTAGACCCTTCCTACAGCATGCGATGTGATATCTCAATGATTCTAATACCAAACCAGAGACTCTTCCTATAACATGAGATGGGATATCCAACTCCTTCCCATTCCAATTCTGAGACCCTTCCTATACTATGAGACTTGATATCTCAATGCTTCTAATACCAAACCTGAGACCCGTAATATAACATGTGATGTGATATCCAAATCCTTCCCCTTCCAAACATTAGACCCTTCCTTTATCATGAGATGTGATATCCAACTCCTTCCCATTCCAATCCTGAGACCCTTCCGATATCATGAGATGTGATATCTCAAAGCTTCTAATATCAAACTTGAGACCCTCCCTATAGCATGAGATGTGATATCCAAGTCCTTCCCATTCCAATCCTGAGACCCTTCCTATAGCATGAGATGTGATATCTCAATGCTTCTAATACCAAACCTGAGACCCTTCCTATAACATGCGATGGGAATATCCAACTCCTTCCCATTCCAATCTTGAGACCCTTCCGATAGCAGAGATGTGATATCTCAATACTTATACCAAACCTGAGATCCTTCCTATAACATGAGATGTGATATCCAACTCCTTCCCATTCCAATCCTGAGACACTTCCTATAGCATGAGATGTGATATCTCACTGCTTATACCAAACCTGAGACCCTTCCCATAGCAGGAGATGTGATATCCAACTCCTTCCCATTCCAATCCTCAGACCCTTCCTATAGCATGAGATGTGATATCTCAATGCTTCTAATGTCAAACTTGAGACCCTACCTATAGCATGAGGTGTGATATCCAAGTCCTTCCCATTCCAATCCTAAGACACTTCCTATAGCATGAGATGTGATATCTCAATGCTTCTAATACCAAACTTGAGACTCTTCCTATAACATGAGATGGGATATCCAACTCCTTCCCATTCCAATCCTGAGACCCTTTTGATAGCAGAGATGTGATATCTCAATGTTTATACCAAACCTGAGACCCTTCCTACGGCATGAGATGTCATATTCAACTCCTTCCCATTCCAATCCTGAGACCCTTCCTATAGCATGAGATTTGATATCCAACTCCTTCCCATTCCAATCCTGAGACCCTTCCTATAGCATGAGATGTGATGTCTCAATGCTTCTAATACCAAACCTGAGATCCTTCCTATAACATGAGATGTGATATCCAACTCCTTCCATTCCAATCCTGAGACCCTTCCTATAGCATGAGATGTGATGTATCAATGCTTATACCAAACCTGAGACCCTTCCTATAGCATGAGATGTGATATCCAACTCCTTCCCATTCCAATCCTGAGACCCTTCCTATAGCATGAGATGTGATATCTCAATGCTTCTAATACCAAACCTGAGATCCTTCCTCTAACATGAAATGTGAGATCCAACTCCTTCCCTTTCCAAACCTAAGAGCCTATCTATAGCATGAGATGTGATATCCAAGTCCTTCACATTCCAACCCTTAGACCCTTCCTACAGCATGCAATAAGATATCTCAATGATTCCAATAACAAACCTGAGACCCGTCCTATAACATGAGATGGGATATCCAACTCCTTCCGATTCCAATCCTGAGACACTTCCGATAGCAGAGATGTGATATCTCAATGTTTATACCAAACCTGAGACCCTTCCTATAACATGAGATGTGATATCCAACTCCTTCCCGTTCCAAACCTGAGACCCTTCCTTTAGCATGAGATGTGATATCCAGCTCCTTCCCATTCCAATCCTGAGACACTTCCGATAGCATGAGATGTGATATCTCAATGCTTCTAATATCAAAACTGAGACCCTCCCTATAGCATGATATGTGATATCTAAGTCCTTCCCATTCCAATCCTGAGACCCTTCCTATAGCATGAGATGTGATATCTCAATGCTTCTACCAAACCTGAGACCCTTCCTTTAGCATGAGATGTGATATCCAACTCCTTCCCATTCCAATCCTGAGACCCTTCCTATAGCATGAGATGTGATATCTCAATACTTCTAATACCAAACCTGAGATCCTTCCGATAACATGAGATGTGATATCTCAATACTTCTAATACCAAACCTGAGATCCATACTATAACATGAGATGTGATATCCAACTCCTTCCCTTTCCAAACCTGAGAGCCGTTCTATAGCATGAGATGTGATATCCAGGTCCTTCCCATTCCAATCCTTAGACCCTTCCTACAGCATGCAATATGATATCTCAATGCTTATACCAAACCTGAGAACCTTCCTATGGCCTGAGATGTCATGGCCTGAGATGTCATATACAACTCCTTCCCATTCCAATCCTGAGACCCTTCCTTTAGCATGAGATGTGATATCTCAATGCTTATACCAAATCTGAGACCCTTCCTATAGCATGAGATGTGATATCCAATTCCTTCCCATTCCAATCCTGAGACCCTTCCTATAGCATGAGATGTGATATCTCAATGCTTATACCAAACCTGAGAGCCTACCTATAACATGAGATGTGATATCCAAGTCCATCCCATTCCAATCCTTAGACCCTTCCTACAGCATGCGATGTGATATCTCAATGATTCTAATACCAAACCAGAGACTCTTCCTATAACATGAGATGGGATATCCAACTCCTTCCCATTCCAATCCTGAGCCGCTTCCGATAGCAGAGATGTGATATCTCAATGCTTATACCAAACCTGAGACCCTTCCTATAACATGAGATGTGATATCCAACTCCTTCCCGTTCCAAACCTGAGACACTAACTATAGCATATGTGATATCCAACTCCTTCCCATTCCAAACATGAGACCCTTCCTATAGCAAGAAAGTAATATCCAACTCCTACCCATTCCAATCCTGAGACCCTTCCTATAGCAAGAGATGTGATATCCAAATCCTTCCCATTCCAATCCTGAGACCCTTCCTATAACATGAGATGTGATATCCAACTCCTTCCCATTCCAACCTGAGACACTTCCTATAGCAGGAGAAGGGATATCCAACTCCTTCCCAATCCAATCCTGAGACCCTTCCGATAGCAGAGATGTGATATCTCAATGCTTATACCAAACCTGAGACCCTTCCTATGGCATGAGATGTGATATCCAACTCCTTGCCATTCA